>NW_028258368.1:6309211-6613733 GCF_053883595.1 Heterocephalus glaber
GTCCTGAGTTCCATCCCTGATACCAGCAAAAAAAAAAAAAAATTCTCATAGCCACAGCTCTCCCAAATCCAAATAATTGCCCCCTCAAAAGCATGCAGATAATCCCAACTTTGAACTTCACTATATTCTTTACAGTTTATAAATAATTGCTGTTACTATCAGTATTAATAAAAGCTGACCTTTATCAAGTGCCTATTTCTAATGCTTTATTTATATCCATATCCATATATCCATATCCTAGTAAATGCATTGATAAGATTCTCATATGTAGAAAGTTCCAGGGAGCTGCATTTAGCATTTATTGACAACCCACTTTTTTCCAGATAGTATGCTGGTATTGTAGTCATTCTTGTTTTGTTTTGTTTTTTTCAGTACTGGGAATTGAACTCTGGACCTTGTGCTTGTGAGGCAGGCGGCAGAACCACTGAGCTAAATCCCTAGCCTGATTTTTCTAATTTCAAAATACGTAAGGCTAGGAGTGGCGGCACGTGCCCATAATCCCTGCACTTGGGAGGCTGAAGCAGGACAATTGCCATGAGTTTGAGGCCAGGCTGAGCTACATAGTAAGTTCAAGGCCAACCCAAACCACATGATGAGACTCCGTCTCAAAAAACAACAACAAAAATAAAACCACAACAAAAAAAACCACATATGGTTTCTTCTAATTCATACTGCCTCCAAAAACTAACATTCAGCATGGGTTCTGCAGATGTTTAGTAAGACTCGTGTGTCATGCACTAAGAATAAGTCACCTTTCAGATACTAAGTTCTTTCCTGCTCTAAAAGAACTTAGTCTTTGAGTAGTAGTCTATAGGGAAACAGTACTGTGGACAATGTACTATGCCAGGAGATGAAAGTCCTAGTAAGGTGCCAGAGGACTTTAGAAGAGGGAACATTTATTTTGAACTGAGAAATCCAGGGAATAGACAATGGAGAGACCCGCCTTCTGAGGAAGACTTTGACACATAGGTAAGATTAAGATACAGGAAGTGAGATGCTTCTCCAAGGAGTGGAAATAGCAGGAGCAACTGTATAGAGATGGAAAGTGCCGTGTGTGTGATTGTGAGATTCTTGGGGAGGAGGGTAGAATGTATACTTAAAAAAAACTCTTTGTGGTATTTATTTTTAAGAGACATGAAATATAAAATGTTTCTTTTTCTTTTTTCAGCTCATAGCTGAGGATGAGTCTTCTTATGATTAGTGAGAATGTAAAACTGGCTCGTGAATATGCATTGCTGGGAAACTATGACTCTGCAATGGTCTACTATCAGGGAGTTCTTGACCAAATGAACAAGTATCTGTACTCAGTCAAAGATACATACCTTCAGCAGAAATGGCAGCAGGTGAGAGTATTGGCTGTTGTATGTTTTAATGACTTAAGTTCTCAGAAGAGAAGGTTTTGCTCAATTGTCAGCTCTATATGCACTTATACATTGGGAGTATATGGCTTACTACATGGATTTGTATATATTACTTGAAACTTTATTAGTACCCTTTTACTTTCAGCAGTATTATAAGCTCTACTTAATTATTCTAATTGTTGTAATCTAATACATTTTAAACAAGTAATGATTTTTTTATTTTTAAAAAGTACTTTTGTCTAGTTTTGATTTTTACCTAAAATTAGAGTTGACCTTATTAAACTATTGTCAAAACTGTAAGTGAAAACTGAATCTCACTGGCATCTTATTCCCTTTCAAACTTTACAAAGCAGGTTATATTTGAATCCCATTTGAGGAACTTTAGCCACTGAAGACCAACAGAAATTTACAGATGAAAACTGTAAAACTTACAAGTCCAATTAAAGGTGGCATTTACTGTAAGGCTCAACTATCACAAGTGGAAAGAAATGTTACAGGGATTAGTGGTCTTTTAGAGCTGATCTTCTATGTGGAATATTATTTTGTAACTGCTTTTTTGAATTTTTTTACCATATTTGTCTTTCATTCTTTGGGAGAAATAGCTTGTCTCTTTGAACTTAACCTCTTTTCCTGAATCTCCCCTTTCATATCCTTTACATTACCAGAAAGATTTGTCACTGAAAGACTTTTTTGACATTTTGTTTTTAGGACAGAGACTTAATTATTTGCAAAGCTAAGATTTGTGTAAAGATACTTGATAGTAAAATATATACGTAATAAAATTTACCAACTTAACCATTGTTCAATGCAATTTTGACAGAAGCTCTGGGTGTGGTTTACAGGGTACCAAAATGGAGATTTCTAACATCTCAAATAAATGGCCCTAGTTTAATCTTGGCAGTGATTTGTTATAGAAATTTAAAAACCCATATTCTTCTATTAAACCAGGTTTGGCAGGAAATAAACGTGGAAGCTAAACATGTTAAGGATATCATGAAAACACTGGAGAGCTTTAAACTAGACAGCACTCCCTTGAAAACTGCACAACATGAGCTTCCAGCTTCTGAAGGAGAAGTCTGGTCCTTGCCTGTACCCATTGAACGAAGGTAAGTAGAGCACCTTTTAAGAACTCAGTTACCCCAAGATGCAATTAGCATTGGTCATATCTAGGAGGAAGATTGACTGAGAGGTGGCTGAGAAACAGGAATGGGAGGGAAATTTTTACTGAAATATCCTTTTATAAATATTGAATAGTATATCAGATGACTGTGATCTATTTCAGGAATTAGGTGGAAATAAACCAAAAATACACTTTTGTGAGTAACTTGAAGATAATGGACACAGTGTTGTCTCATGGAAGGAGAATGGAGCTGGCAGTTGAAATATGTGTGGTCTGTTTCTATGTTTACCATTATCTGTAGCTTTAGGAAAATAATACAACCTTCTAGGCGTCAGATTTTTCTTATGTAAAGTGCAGGAGTTAGATTGACAGTGGTTCTCAAACAAGCAGTCACAGAATATTGCTGTTTAGGGATAGGTATTGCTTAAGTTGAAAAATGTTTTTTTTAAGTTCACAGAAAAAAATAAATGATAAAGTGTTCTCAGTTTTAGGGTTACCTGTGGCATCTGTCTCATAGCTTCCTACTACCAAGTGATAGAAAATGTACAGCTAATTAAATTGATATTTACTGAAGTGTTCTAAATGGCCAATCATGCTTAGTTTTACTACATATGCTTTTAACTAAGAAGTGCACAATTAGATATCAGAGATAGGTATCTATTTCACCCATTTAATATATTTCATAATTTATTTTATGGATTTAAATACATGTCTGTGTTGTGGCTTTCTGGATAAAATACTTGACCTCCAGGTTCTTTGTCCCCTACCTGGTTCTGTGTGTTAGGATGTGACTCAGATGTTTTTCAGTTTTAACATTCTGTCATTGTAATTCTGTTTTTGGTTGTATTTTATAATAGATGAATATTGAATACCACCATATTCTGAGCATTATTTTGGGTTAATTTCATTTATTTCTCATAATAAATCTTCCAAATAAGTCATATTTTCCCTGTATTTCAGAAACAGTATTATGAAACTAATAACTAGAGGAACTTGCATTTGAGTCCACATTTGTTGCATTTTATAATAATGATTCAAAGCTGGCACTCTCTGGCATTGCAGTCTTTCTTAAACTAGTATACAGAACAGTCTCTGGATAGGGCTGGGGATTTAGCTCAGTGGTGCCACGTCTGCCTTGCAAGCACAAGGTCCTGAGTTTGATTCCCAGTACATGGCCCCCCTCAAAAAAAAGCACAAAACAGTCCCTGGGAGCAGTAATTAAAATTGTAGATTTGGGGGCATTACTCTCAGAGAATCGTATAGTAGTACCAGGTGGAGCCCAGGAATCTGCCCATAGTTAGCCCATGGATCCCATTTTAAAAGTCCAATACTAATAGGGAAAAAATTCCAATTCCAAAATATTCCTGATGTTTAAGATCAATTAATGGGTATTGGTTGTTTCTTAGGCATTTTTTCTTCAATTCTTAATAGAAGCACTAATATTTTATGAATCCTGATATCTTTTGAATATTTACTAAATTTTCTCCTTGTTCATAAACACCTTTATATAAATTATATTTTTTTGTATTTCATAATTTACTTAAGTATAATAGGGTTGAGTTCAAGGCCACCCTAGGCTATGTAGTGAGTTCAAGGCTGGCCTGAAGTATATAGCTAGACCTTGTCTCAAAAAAAAGTACAGTAGGCTCATTAAAGAAAAATAGAAAATTCATAGAACTGGAGGAAACCACAGTCATTCTGGTTTATTTCCTCTGGTCTTCTGTGTATCGTTTATTTTCACAGTAGTACCTGTAACATCCACAGTTCAGAACATGATACTCTTTTTAAAGAAAAATCTTTATTATTAGGCAACAGTCATTGCATATTTACTACATGCCAGGTACTGTGTTAATTGCTTTACATATATTATTTAATTCTCAACACAGTTTTAATTTTTAAGCCCCAATTGCCGATGAGGGAACTTAAGCTTAGATAAGTTATTTGTTCTTCATATGGTAAATACTGATGATTTTTAAGCAGTATCAAACTATTGGTTGTTTTCTCTTTGTTCATTATTATAAAGTTGAAGTTGAATATTGGTGGGTAAAACTTTTTCCACATTTTTTCCTTAATTTCAGAAGTAGAACTAGCCCATTTATGTATTTTTCTCCTATTTGTCTTTTCTTTCTTCCTTTTGGAGAATAATCACTTGGCCCTTGTATTAGTTTGCTTGTGTTACCATAACAAAATACTGTACTATAAACTGGGAGACTTAAACAACAGGAGTTTGTATCTCACAGTTCTGGAGGCTGGGAGTTTTAACTATAAGGTGCTGAAGGATTTAGTTGCTTCTGAGGGCTCTTCCTCAGCACATGGCTGGCTACCTTCTTCCTACCTGCTCGAATGATGGAACAAGAGCAGCCTCTACCCTCTTATAAGGACAAGAATGTTATCAAATCAGGGGTCCAGATAGTCATATGGGGTGTATCTTTAACATATGAATGGGTGGAGTCACAAACTTTTAGTCTATAACAGTCCTGTAATTCCTCTCTTAGTTATTGGTAAGATCGTTCTAATAAATAGATGTGGTTAGTGAAAATTTTTTTAATTGTGAATGTAGTGAAGTATGTGGTTACCTCAGTCATAGGCAGAAGCAGGATTGAGTCTTGTATTTACTAGTGTCCCTTCTTATTGCTGCTCCTTTTTTTCAATATTTTCTTTTGTTTACAATACTGGGGATTGAACAGAGGGCTCAGCGCATGGTGGGCAAGTGCTCTACCACTGAACCATATCCATCACCTTTATAAAAACTTTTGTGACAGGGTCTCACCATTTTTCTTGGGCTGGCCTAGAACTTTTGATCTTCCTGCTTCAGCTTTCTGAGTAGCTGATGTTATAGTTGTGTGCCACCATGCCCAGCATTTAGTATCATTTTTTTCTCTGACCCCCTCCAGGGGCAGAACGCAGGGTCTCGTGCATGCTAAGCAAGTACCCTTCCGCCGAGCCACATCCCCAGCTCTGGCCCTGATTTTGAATGCCCTGAATTACTGTTAAGTTCTCATCTTTGACTTTATTTGTTGTGTTTGTTATCCTGCAATTTATGTTACTTGCTCCCTTAACTTAGTATCTTTCAAAACTTCTTGTTTTTCTGTAACTCTTCATTTGTACTCATATGCAAATTGTGTCATTCTGTCTTCAGCTATGGTGGTGATTCTAACCTTATCACTAAGTTTTTAGTCCCATTTAAAAAGCAGATTAGCCTGATCCAGTATTCTGTTCTAATGCTGCACTCTCAAAAAAATGTGAGTACAAGGAGGTTCACTGAAGTTACAGAGAAAGGATTAAAACTAGCTTAAATGCTACTAGATATGTACCCTCTAAAGTATCTTTTAAAAGTCAATGGACATCCCTCAAATCTCTTCCCATCTCACAGGATAAACCTAGAGTTTTCATATTTTTTTCCAGGCCCTGTGAGATCTTATTCCCCACTTCTTCTGGGTCTTAAGTTCTTATTCCTCTCTGCCTCAGCTACTCCAGCAGAAAACAAACACAAGTGTGCTTTCACTTGCCTTTCTTTCAGCTCCAGGGTCTTAATAGCTTATACTCTTGTGTGTTCCCTCCCCCCCCCCCTTCTTCCCCCTTTCTCCCTCTCACCCGCCCTCTTCTTTTGAGACAAGAGTAGTCCAGGTTGGCTTTGAATCCATTATGTAGCCCAGGGTTGCCTTGAACTCATGGCAGTCATCCTGCTTCAGCCTCCTGAGTGCTTTGATTACGGATGTGTGCCATCACCCTTGGATTTTCTCTTGTTTTGTTCAGGTCTCTCCTGAAGTTTCACCTCAGAAAGGCTACCTCCCAGATTCTTCCCCTTGCTGCAGTTTTAAGCTAGGCCTTCATGTTAACTTTATTTACTTACATTAATAGGATGTTTTCCTTGTATCTTTTTAACATCTGTAATCTACAAATATCTCCCTGTGTTCTACATTTTATCAGTATATCTTTTTCAGTATTAGACTAATCTTTCTAAAACTAAACCTTTTCAGTAGATTGGGGTGAGTACTGGGAATTGAACTCAGGGCCTTTGCACTAAGCTACATCCCTAGGCCTTTTATTTTTTATTTTCAGACAGGGTCTCCCTGAGTTGCCCAGACAGATTTCAAACTTGTGATCTACCCGCCTCAGCCTCTTAGAGATTTGGGATTTCAGGTATGCATCACCACTATTCCCAGCTGATTCTTATTGGCAGTTGGCTGAATCTACTGAAAGGATTTTAGAAAGACGAGTCTTGAACTAGGTCAAATCTACTTACTGCAACACCTTATCTGTTCATTACCATCTCAATGCCTATCATTACATGCCAGGTTTATGTTTTCATATCCTTTACACAGATTAATCTCATTTTTCCTCTGTGTTGTTCTTCATTGACTTTCTTGTCTACAGTTGTGAACTCTTGTCTAGTTCAACACCTCTGTTTCCAGACCCAGCTTATTTTCTGTCTTCATGAGGCCATTCCTATTGCTGTTAGCACTAAATCTGTTTCACACCTTCTGGTTGACTTGACTCATCTTACATACCTTCTTCTTTTAAATACAGTCAGAGGTATTGGAGGATACCTCCCTTTTTTTCTCTTTTTTTGCTTCTTAATAGCCCCAAACAAGTGTAGGTGCCTAATAGGAGCCTAATAAATATTTGAGAGGCCCGAACCCTGCAACAGAAATTAAGAGATAGTGTATGTAAATACAGAGCACCATACATGAGCTCTTGTAACTATCTTCAAATAGTGCTTATATCAGGTTTTTAATGGAAAAATAATTAAAACTTTATTAAAACATGGAGCTAGGTGCAGTGGCTCATACCTGTAATCCATCCACTCAATAGTCTGAGGCAGAAGGATCACACATTTGAGGCCCACCTGGAAAACATGGCAAGATCCTGGCCCCCTTCAAATCCATAGCACCACAAAAAAATACAAAGACAAAACATGAGAGAATTATGACATGATCTAAATTAAGCAGCGCCAATTTGCATATATATCAATAGGTAAACAAATTCAAAATTTGCACTGTCTTCTGATTTCTTTGATGGAATTCTTTTTTTCTGATAATTGGTCTCTTTTCAGGTTCTAGCAATCAGACTAGTTTTTCATTCATCTTTGATATACAGTAATGTTCTTTCTGTGTAGAGGTGACCGACCATTTATTTCCCTTCATTATTTCTCTGATACAATTGTACTGCTTTTCTCTCAGAAAATCACCACAGCAACTTTGTCAGATTTAAATTTTATTTTATTTTATTTTATTTACTTATTTTTTGGTACCGGGGATCGAACTTGGGACCTTGCACTTGCCGAGGCAGACAGCAGAACCACTGAGGTAAACCCCCAGCCCTAAACTTTAGACTTTAGGTTTCAACTTGGACCTGAAGTTTGTTCAGTCCTGTCTTGTGTTTACTTTTTTGATTTGATTTTAGTTTATGATTGTAACTTACACACTATGTGTTTGTATATTTGGCCCAGCTCTAGAAGTTGATGTTTTAATAATCTTCTCTTTGATTAGACCCTCACCTGGACCTAGAAAACGCCAGTCTCCTCAGAACAGTGATCCCAAACCACATGGTCACCGTCCAAGTACAGCTGTCAGAGTTCACCGGCCATCTGCACAGCATCTTAATGACAGAGGGAAAGCTGTTCGCTGTCGTGAAAAGAAAGAACAGAATAAAGGAAGAGAAGAAAAGGTAAATGTTAATGATTTTCATAAATGAAAAAATTAACACTATTTATTAACCTTAAAAATGCTTAAACAGGGCCAGGGATTTAGCTCAGTGGCACCGTGCGTGCCTTGTAAGCGCAAAGTCCTGAGTTCGATCCCTGGTACCAAAAAAAATAAAAATGCTTAGACAGCATCCCCCTCCCCCCATATCACACCAAAACACTATACAATTTTAGCATTTCAGTACTTTTTCTTTTTGGCAGTGCTAGGGATTGAAGCTGGGGCCTGGCACTTGTTAGGCAAGCACTGTACCACTGAACTCCATCCCTAGACCAAATTATTTCAGTGTTTTAATCAGTTTGCCAGACCTGTCATAAAACCTTAGGCTTACTACTCATGGGCTGGGATTTTTCCCAGTCACCGTTCAACAATTATTTTTGGCTGTTATTTAAAACTTTATAGTCTGATATCATTTCAAACTCAGGAAGAGTATAAAAAAACAAAAGCATAAAAAAGTAAGGAATTTTTTACTTAGTTTTCCCAATTATTAGTATTTTGCCTTTAGCTTTTTATCACTTCTCTTTGTATATTTTTCTGTGAACCATGTGAGAGTTATAGATAATGCCTGTTCACTCTTAATACTTTAGTATATTTCCAGAGTATTAGGATATTATTTACATAAGTATAATACAGTTATCAGAAGCAGTGAGTTTTACATTGTTACTTACAGTGCTGTCATCTAATCCACAGGTCTCTATAAAACTTTGCCAGTTATGGCACTAAGGTCATTTTGGCTCTTCTCTTTATCACCTTGAGTTTGGATCTAATACAGAACTGCATGTTACATTCAGTTGTTGTGGTTCTTTAATCTCTTCTAATTTTATCTATCTATATCTATCTGCCTGTCTGTCTATCTATCTATCTATTTTTATCTGTCTATGTGGTACTGTGGATTGAACCCAAGCCCTTTGCACTGAGCTACATTTCCACATTTTTGTATATATGTATTTTTTATTTTGTGTTTTAGGGTCTTGCTAAGTCAGTAAGTTGCCTGGGTTGGCTTGAACTTGTGATTCTTCTGACTCAGTCTCCTAGATGATGGGATTATCAGCATGTACCACTGCATCTGGCACTTTTAGTCTCATTTATTTATTACTATTATTATTTATTTAGAGACAGTTTGCAGTGTAGTTCAGGCTAGTCTTGAACTCACTATGTATCCCCGGCTGGTCTCGAACTTGTTGTGACTCTCCTACCTCAGTCTCCAGTGCTGGGATGATGCAGTGACGGTGAACCATTCAGAGCTTTCAGTGATAACAGCCCACTGCATGCCGTAGGTTCACTCATTGGATTATAGGCATGTGCCCACCACGTCCAGCAGTTTAGTTTCTTTTAGTGTGAACATTTCCTCACCCTTGTTATTTTTAGTGTGGCATTTTTGGAGAGCATAGGCAAGTTATCTGGAAGAATGTTCCTCTGTTCCGGTTTGTCTGATTAGATTACGGTTATACATTTTTGGCAGGAAGACCATTGGCATGGTATTCTGTTCTCAGTGTATCATAAGAAAGCACAGGGAGCCTGTCTTATCACTGGCAGTAAATAAGATCACTTGTTTAAGGTGGTGTCTGTCAGGTCTTTTCACTATAAACTTACTGCTTTATGTTTTGTAATAATTTATGGGGAGATACTTTAAGATTATGTAAATATCCTGTTTCTCATCAGTATGTCATCGCTTGTTTTAGCCTCATCTATTCTGGTCTGAATCAGTTATCCCCATGCTGATTGCAAAATGCCATTATTGCTTCCATGTTAATTAATTGCCATTCTCCTGTAAGGAAAAGCTTTGTCTTTTTTCCCTTTGTTTAGTTAATCAGTATGGACTCAAGGATTATTTTGTACAGTGTTATAATCTGTCACCATCATCATTTTTTTTTAGTACCGGGGATTGAACTCGGGTCCTTGCACTTGCGCAGCAGGTGACAAAACCACTAAGGTAAATCCCCGGCCCACCATCATCATTTTGCTGCTTGAAATTGTCCAAGATATGAGAGACGAGGAAGATCCTGCTGCCGGATCCTGTGTCTTTTTGTTAGTTACAGTAACCGTTATTCTCTGAGCACTTTCTCGTTTTCTGGCACAGTAGGATGTTCCAAGCTCATCTTGAATTCCCCTGCCATGTTCCTGAATTTCTCATTTC
The DNA here is from genome assembly GCF_053883595.1 of Heterocephalus glaber. Classification (NCBI taxonomy): domain Eukaryota; kingdom Metazoa; phylum Chordata; class Mammalia; order Rodentia; family Bathyergidae; genus Heterocephalus; species Heterocephalus glaber. The sequence goes on from NW_028258368.1 coordinate 6,319,535, forward strand.
TCCGGGGAGCCCTGGGTCCTATTAGTGGATAATAGTATTTAGAAGCCAACATTTTGATGCCATTAACTAGTATTTGAAGGCTTATACTGTGCAGTAGTAGGGAATATATGGGGATCTATGAACTTGATTTCTGTCTCCTCTTTTTCCACCTCTTCTCCTCCCCCACCCCTGCCCAGGTCTGTGATATAGTAAAGCAGAGAGCTACTTGTATGGGTTATTATGCCAGAAAACTCCTTTCATACCCCTGACCAAGTCAGAAATGAAGTCTAGCAAAATGTAAATTCCCTCAGTGCTGCTCCTATGCCCTCCTTTCCAGAATGACAAATCAGCCATTCTGCTTCAAGTTCTTTCTCCTGATTTTCATTGTAACTTTGTAATTTTACACAGTAGCCACCAGAATCTCACCTTCTTTGTTGATGAAGATGTTAATTTAGGTTTCCTTTTTTTGTGTTTTGTTTTTGAGACAAGGTCTTGCTTTGTATTCCAGGCTGGCCTTGAACTCACTTTGTATCCAAGGCTAGTCTCAAACTCATGGTTTTCCTCCTACCTCAGCCTCCTGAGTGCTGGGATTACAGGTATGCACCACCACACCTGGCTTATGTTAGCTCTTGATTTTGTGCCACCTGCATTATTTTCATCTCATTCCCACTTTGGGTATCACTTGCTCTTGGAAATCTGGATAGTCAGTGCCTGCAAGTTCCTTTTCCCAGATAGTCCTACAGTACATTCCTGCACGAGCAGCAATGGTAGTTCTGTTTTTTTTGTTGTTGTTGTTGTTTTGTTTTTTGTTTCTTAGTAGTTGTATTTTTGTTCCTGAGAAAGAAAGGAGATGAGAAAGGTGGTTAAGGAGCCTGGTGTTCTAGAGTATTAATCAATACCAAGGTTGTCCTGTAGTGTCATTAAGACCTTGGCTCATAAACCCTGTAACCATCTGTGGTCTGTAAAGTTCAATGTCCTCTATCTTTTGCATTTCATACCTCTACTTTTATATTCTGAAAAGTGATGTTTAGAACCTGAGGTTCTGTTAATCAACAAGTTATTATCAAAGAGAAGTTAATACAATGTAGTTGTTAAGGCAGGAAAATATAAAACTTTTCAAAGATACGGTATGATGATTAAGACTATAGACTTCGAATTTAGCTAGGACCTGTGTTTAAGCATCAGCGCTGCTATTTTTGACTGTGTTACCTTAAGTTATTTGGTCTCTCTATATTTTATTTCCTCTGATATAAAATTAAGACTTTATTTTGCTACCGGGAATCAAATTCAGGGCCTCACACTTGCCATGCAGGCGCAGTGCTGCTGAGCTATATCCCCAGACCTTAAGACTTCTTTTTAAACATGTGCTGATCATCAAAGGTAGGGCCTTGTGCATGCTAAGTACATGCTGTGCCTCTGAGCTACACCCCAGCCACATATAAAATTATAATAGCACTTGTCTCTGAGAACTTTTGTGAGGATAAATGAGAGAATTTTTCTCATATGTAGAAATAAATGTTATTATTTCTCCAGACAGTTCAGGTAAGTGAAATAATTGTATTTTCTGATGGATGATAAACACTTTTACCATTGCACTGTGATACTTTAGGGATTAATGAATACATTTAAAATGTTCTTTATGTTATCCAGATACCAAAGTAGAAATATTAGATTAAAGTGGAACAAAAATAATGCTCCAAAGGGAGGCTCACACACAAAAAATTATCAGTGAAATTATTTTATCCTTTAGTTTAAAAGATGTATCTACTTTTTAAAAAATATGTAGCTATTTCACCACTCTTTAATTTTGTATTTCAGGGGCAGAGTAGAAGAAGAATGCATTAAAATAAATTAGCAGCAGTACCAGGAAGTTTTTATCTGTGTCTTTGTTGAATGTAGGCATTGCTTTGCTGATTAAGTTCTATATCCTTGCTGGTTTTCTTTCTTGTTTGCTATCAATTGTTGAAAAAGGATGAAGTCCCCAACTGTAACTGTGGGTTTGCCTAGTACTCCTTTTAGTTCTATCAGGGTTTTTGTTTGTTTGTTTGTTTGAGATAGGGTCTCTGTGTGTAGCCCAGGCTGGCCTTAAACTCACTCTGTAGACCAGGCTGGCCTCGAACTTGAGGCAATCCTCCTACCTCAGCCTCCTGAGTGCCAGGATTAGACAGGCCTGTGCCACCACACCCAGTTTAATTCTGTCAATGTTTGCTCATATATTTTGTAGCTCTTTTGTTTGGTGTTTGTGTATTTAGAATTGCTTAGTCTTTTTAGTAGATTGACCTTTTTAATCATATAGTCCCCTTCTATTTCTGTTAATTTTCTTTACCTTGAACTTTATTTGACATTAAAAATAGACATACCTACTTTCCTTTGATTAAGGTTTCCATCATATATATTTTTTCTTTTCTCTGCTTGTAACTTGTTTATGTATTAGAATAAGTTTCTTTTTGAGTGGGGTGGTACCAGGGATCGAACTCAGGACCTTGCGCTTGCCAGGTAGGTGCAGTGCCACTGAGCTACATCCCTGGCCCTTAATAAGTTTCTTGACTACAGCATGTGGTTAAGTTGTATTTTAGAATCCAGCTTGTCAATCTCTTTTATTGGTGTGTTTAGACAAATTTTCATTAATGTAATTACTATGTTAGAGCTTAAGTGTGCCATTTTGGTTTTTGTTTGAATATTCTATTTTCTTCTTTTTCTGTGTTCTTTTACCAGACTTATGGGTTACTTGAACATTATTTAGAATTCTATTTTGATTTATCACATCTTCCTGCTTCCACCTCCTGAGTGCTGGGATTACAGACATGTACCATTATGCCCAGCTGTCTTAGTTACTTTTCTCGTTGCTGAAACAAAATACACTACACCCAAAGTTAAAGGGGGAAAGGTTTATTTAGCTCACAGTTTGTAGACGTTTCAGTCCAAAATTGGCTGGCTCCAGGGCAGAGTGGCACATGGCAGAGGAGGAACAGTTCATGGTGGGCAAAGACAGCAAAAGCAACAAGGAGCCTTCACAGCATCTCTCTGCCCCTTTTATCTTATGCAGACTACTTAGGGTGGGTAGCACTCACACCCTTAATCCTAGTACCCTTGAGCCTAGCATTGGACCATGAATCAATTCTAGCGTCACTCACTCTAGATCCAGCCACCTCTGAAAAGGCCCTACCTATGACTGCATGAGGCTTTGGGAGGACAACTAATACAAGCCATAACAATGACTCTATAGTTTTTGTTTTTGGTATCGGGGATCGAACTTAGGACCTTTCGCTTTCGAGGCAGGTGGTGGTACTACTGAGCTAAATCCCTGGCCCTGTAGTATTTTTGAGTATGTCTCTGTATAGCATTTTTAGTAATTTCTCTGAGTATTTGTGTGTGTGTGTGTGTGTGTGTGTGTGTGTGTGTGTGTAAACACTTCAGTTTTCTTTTTATCTATGAAAGTTTTGATTTCCTCTTCATGTCTGAAGGATGTTTTTGGTGGGTCTAGGATCCTGAGTTTTCTTTGGATACTTGAAAACTGAGGTTTTGTTGCCTGCCTACAGCACTCTGGGATATTACTTCTTAACAGTATTTTCACTTAGAACAAATTATTGAATAAATGTATACTTAAAAAAGGAAATTGAACTAGTTCAGCTAATTAAACTCTCTGAAAGACGTCACTTCCACAGCTCCCTTTGGCTGACCTATTATAGCTGTTTTTCCTTTCTGCCTAGCTAAAATTTTTTGTGCTCTATCAGCCATGTTTTGTGGGAGCAAAGGAAGGGAACCAGAAAGTATCCTGTTTGTATCCTTCTTGGCTTCCATTATGTGTTCCAGGCAGATGTCTTCTTTCTATTTCTGGTAGCTACTGTCACAAAACAGATACTCACTAAGTACTTGTAAATGACAACTTCATAAATACTTCCAAGACAATATCTTCCTTGAACATTTTTTTTTTTTTTTGTAGTACTAGAGCTTGAACCCAGGGCCTTCATACTGAGCTACAGTGCTAGGCCCTTTGCCACAGAAATAAAATATAATCTTTCAATCAGTCAAAACTCTTTGGTTTTCCCTCCTGTTGTAGAACAAATCACCTGCTGCAGTAACAGAACCAGAGACGAATAAATTTAATAGCACTGGATATGACAAGGACTTAGTAGATGCTTTGGAAAGAGATATAATTTCTCAGAATCCCAATGTTCGATGGTAAGTGATATCACAACAAGCTAATTGGGTGCTAATGATGCTTTTTGGAGCAGTAACTAAAGTAAATCCATGTACTACAGATCCTTGGGAGCAGGACCAGAGTTATGCAGCATGAGGAGGACACATAATGGAAAACTTCACTTTGGCTCAGGCTGTATCAACTTTTTTATCTGAGATTTTAAAAAAATTAATAAATTATATATTAAATTGGAATGAAAAAACCAAATTGGAATAAGCCATAGAAATTTCACTTTTTGGAATATCTAATGGTAAAAAGGCAGTGATTTTTCTGCATATGTCTTGGTTATCTGTAACATCTGATTAGATGTTTTTATTTCCTATTACTTTCTCAGCTTTATTAATATTACATCTAGCCGGGCGTGGTGGTGCAGGCCTGTAATACCAGCACTAGGGATGATGAGGCAGGAGGATTGCTGTAAGTTTAAGGACTGCCTGAGCTACATAGTGAGTTCCAGGACAGTCTAAACTATACAATAAGACCCTGTTTTAAAAAATAAAAATAAAAATTATATCCAAGCAAAGATCCGTAACCTAGCACATTGAATTATAAAAGCTCACTTTTCCATAAAGTTAGGTATATTCTGTTACATGTCTTCTGTTAAAACATTAATGATTATAAGATATAGTTTTGGGTGACACTTAAAAATTTTTGGTATTTGATATTTATACAGTGAAGACATTTTCGTAGTAAAATTCTTTTGTGTATCAGTAGTAGTGGGTAGATGACTTCATAGTGATTTCTATGATATTCTAATGTTGTCATCTACCTACTAGAATTGTAGGGAAAGCAACAGTATTATAATCTGTCTCTGCTTTATGTCCTTTTATTCTTTTCTTTTATCCCTCCCAGTACTGAGGGTGGATGGAATCCAGGGAGTACTATGCTACATCCCTAGTCCTTTCTTAAAGATAAGGTCTCTCTGAGTTGCTCAGGCTGGTCTTGAGCTTGTTATCCTCCTACCTCAGCTTCCTGTACCCTGTTAATTTTTATGATTTTTTAAAAAATGGGTTCATTGTTGTTAAATCATGGGGATTATGAAATAAGCATCATAAAAACAAGAATTTAAAATGAGATGGCATGGTTACTATAGGTTCAACATCCCTAATCTGAAAGTCAAAAATATGAAATGTTCAAAATTCAGAGTTAGGCATGGTGGTGCATGGCAATAATCCCAGCACTCGAGAGGCTGAGGCAGGAAGTTTGAGCCAGCCTAGACCACATAGTGAGTTCAAGGCTAGCCTGAACTATATAGTGAGACCCTGTCTCAAAAACAACAAACAAAACAAAACTAAAAAATTCAGTACTTTTTGAGCATAGCCGTGACCCTCACAAAGTTTCAGATTTTGGAGCATTTCAGGTTTCAGAGTTTTGGGTTAGAAATGCTCAATTGGTAAAATCTATGCATATATCTAAAACCTGAAACACATTTTTGTTTTCAAGCATTTTGGACAAAGAGTACTCAGATCTTTACTTAAGAGATTTATAGGCCTTTGTTCTCATGAACCAAGCCAAAAACCATTACTGCTAACAATTGAAGACAGTGATTATGTTCTTCATGTATACTGGTTGGCATGGCAAACCCATACAGTGTGTTAGTTAATGCCCAGAGAGAGGCTTAACATTCTGTCAGTGGTTCTCAAGAGTGACTACATAGTTAAATACATATAGTGGATCCTCGAGTTATGACTGTCCTCACATACAAACAACTTGGGTTATGACTGGAATTTTCTAGAATTTATTTTTTCCCAGTATCAGGGATCAAACTCAGGACCTCATGCTTGCAAGGCAGGCGCGGTGCCACTGAGCTAAATCCCTGGCCCCTTATAACTGGAATTTTAGTTTTATCTTATGAACAAAGTCTTGGGTTACAACCCGAATGCCAGCCACTTGTGCTTCCAGGTGGTCTCAGATACAGCTTTAACCCTTAAACAGTTGTAGAGGGAACATTACAACATCCTTTCCTCTGTGAGATTAATTGAGAAGTCCTGGGCCAATGTCTCTCTAAGGACACTGAGATCTACCTGTATACAGAAGACTTTGAAGGCTGTATAGAGCAGCCTGAGCCTTCAATTGACCAACTTGAGTTACACCCAGCCCTTGAAAACAAATTGAGTTCATAAGTCAAGGGTCCACTGTAATTCAAGAAGTTGCTGATGAAGTATCTTCTCTTTCAGGGATGATATTGCTGATTTAGTAGAAGCTAAAAAGTTGCTTAAAGAAGCTGTGGTATTACCAATGTGGATGCCAGAATTCTTTAAGGGCATTAGAAGACCATGGAAAGTAAGTTTACACTAATAATATCATCAAAGTAAACGGTAGTACATTTCTGTAGAGAGCCACCACATACCTGTATTAGGGAAAATAGAGAAATTGGAGTGAAGAAAATTTTTTAAAAAAAATTTTTTATATCGTACTGGAGATCGAACTCAGGTCCTTGCGCTTGGGAGGCAGGCGGTGGAACCACTGAGCTAAATCCCCAGCCCAAGAAAATTTTAAATTAAAAAGTGGATGTAGTGAGCTGTATCCGGTGGCACATGTCTGTAATCCTAGCACTCTGGGAGGCTGAGGCAGGAGGATTGCAAGTTTGAGCCCAACCTGGGCAATTTAGTGACTTTAGGACACCCTCTGTCAAAAAATATAAAAAGAGTGGGGGATACAGCTCAGTGTTGGGTTTAATCCATAGTAACCCCTCAAAAAAGTGTATGTTGTGTTACTAAAGATTTTGTTTAGACCAAAAGCTATTACAAGATTCCCAGAGTAAGAGATAGGAATGATGTTCAGAAACATTATAATACAGCAGATTTAGAATGAACTTGTATTTGTGAAACTACACCATTTTGTTGGCATGTTAATTTATAACTTGTGTTGTGGGAATTATTCTTAAGAATTTGAGAAATAACCCAGAAGTGGTGGTACATACTTTAAATCCTGCATTTAGAAGGATGAGGAGGAGGATCATAAATTCAAGGCTAGTCTGGGTTACACAGTGAATTCAAGGACAGCCTGGACTGTAGCAAGACCCTGTCTGAAAAAACAAAAGATGCCAGGCCTGATAGCACATGCCTGTAATCCCAGCACATGGGAGGCTGAGGCAGGAGGATCACGGTAAGTTTAAGGTCAGTCTGGGCTACATAGTGAGTTCAAGGCCAGACCCTGTCTCAAATAAATAAGCAACGCAAAACAATGAAAAAGTAATTGAGAGGTATCTGCATCTGATGAAGACTTTTGAAAGTGATGGACTAATAGGCAAAGAAACCATAAAAAAACCCAAAAACTAAAACTCATGGGTTTGGAAAATATGCTGATGGGTAACTTTGCAATTATGATTTAAAAAATTCCTTTAAATGTTAAGTAATAAGGAAGATACAAAACTATAGACATATTTTGAGTGAACTATGTAAAAAGAAACTTAACTGAGCAAAAAGAGTAGTAGGAAATAAATCTGGATGCTATTTGTACCTGTGTTAGGGTATAGGAATTATAAAGTATTGTTCCTCATCTCTGAGTTCCAATTTTTTTTTTTTTTGGTACCGGGGATTGAACTCAGACCCTTGCGCTTGCACAGCAGGTGGCGAAACCACTGAGCTAAATCCCCGGCCCACTGAGTTCCAAATTTTAATAATATGGTTATCTTCCTTTTGGAATAGACAAAAGTACATTTGTGATAAAGCATCCTTCTGTTTTTCTTTGATTGTCCTTTATTTGTGTTAAGTTGGTTGAAGTTTGATAATAATATAATTATTGTGAATTAGAACAATGGCAAACCAGACATTGTGACAGGTGCCTGTAGTCCCAGCTGCTCCAGAAGCTAAAGGAGAAGAAGGATCACTTGAGCTCAGCAGCTTGAGGTCAGCCCGGGCAACTAGTGAAACCTTGTCCCCAAAGCAAGCAAAACAATAGCAGATAAATCCTTTGCTTACAGTGTTGTATTCCCGACAGGGAGTATTGATGGTTGGCCCACCTGGCACAGGAAAGACCCTCCTTGCTAAAGCAGTGGCTACAGAGTGCAAGACAACGTTCTTCAATGTCTCTTCATCAACTCTGACTTCCAAATACAGGGGAGAGTCTGAGAAGCTTGTTCGTCTGCTGTTTGAAATGGTGAGTGTTTCAGAGCTCTGATAATAACAGCTCTTTACCTGTGAAAGGGGATCAAATGAGTTGTAAGTTTCTCCAGCATGTGCTTAGGGAGGCAGCAGCAGTTCTGCCTAGGGTGTGATGGCTGCGTCCTTGAGTACCTCCTTTAGAAACATGAGGGACCTGAGTTTCACTTTGGCTTCTTTTCTCCAGAGTTTCATTCACATCTGCTAATTAATGAGCATGCTCCCATTATGGATCAGCATTATGTAATCTTCTAAAGGAGTCTAAAATTACTATGATTTTTTAAATGAATAGGCTTAGTTATGCTATGATGGTAAATGCAATATTGTAACACTGCCAAAAGGTGAGAACCCTAAATGCTTATGGAACTTAGATCACCTCCATTCTATCAGGTGTATCAAATAATAGCTGGAGTTTAATGACCCAATCTTAAGTTTTTTCTTCCTTTTTAGCTTTTTTTTAATTCCACCCCCAAAATGTGAGTATCTATAAGAGAAATGTAATTCAACAAGTTCTGGCAGTATTTGTGGTTGAATTCAACAATCTTTTATATATCAGCCTTGTTAAACTTTACTGAGTATACTTACTTCAGTCTTGCCACTAAGAAATAGTGTAGTTATGTGTATTGGCACAGTTACAGTTACATTATTAGGTAGTAGCAATACATGAATTTTTAATCATAGTGGACAAAACCTTAGATGAACATGCTAATATTATATCAGGTCTTCCTTCCTAAACTCAGAATCAAACAAGCAAACTGTAAGTTTTGCAATTTCAGGTTGTCCCATTTTATGAAAAGGCTTCTTCCTGTTTGAATTTCCATTGTCTTTCTCCTTCCTCTTGGACAAGTTCTAAGCCAGGAGACAAATCATAACATTATTAGTGGCTCATTACTAATCCATAGCACAATAGGAACCTAATGGAGACTCTTTTAGATCATTTTGAATAAATAATTTGTCCATTAAGCAAAAAAAAGAGTGTATTTCCAACATTCTAAAATAATTAAGTTTTCTTTTCTTTCTTTTTTTAAAAATTAAGCTAAATAGAGTAAATCATTCAATATAGAGTCTGTAAAAATCAGGTGGCCTGAGCGCCGGGGATTTAGCTTAGTGGTTCTGCCTCCTGCCTCGCAAGCACAAGGTCCCAAGTTTGATCCCGGGTACCAAAAAAAAAAAATAAGGTGGCCTGGGTTCAAATCCCACCTCAGTTACATTCCTGGCTGATGAACTATAATGAAATTTCTCTCCTTTTCAGGTCCTCAGTCACGTGAGGAGAGTGAAACAAGCTAATGCATATAAGTTGCTTAATATAAAAGTTTGGTGCATAGCTCAATAAATACTAATTGTTGCTGTTTAAGAATTATTTGGTTTATTTATTTATTTTTTTGGTACTGGGGATTGAACTTGGGTCCTTGCTCTTGCACAGCAGGTGGTGAAACCACTGAGCTAAATCCCCAGCCCAAAATATAGGTGTATATCACCACTCCCGGCACTTTTTTTTTTTTTTTTTTGGTACCAGGGATCGAACTTGGGTCCTTGTGCTTATGAGGCAGGCAGCGAAACAACTGAGCCAAATCCCCGGCCCTATTTGGTTTATTTATTTATTTTATTTTTTGGTACCCGGGATCTAACTCAGGTCCTTGTGCTTGTGAGGCAGGCGGCGGAACCACTGAGCTAAATCCCCGGCCCTTGGTTTATTTTTTAATGTAAGGTCAGTTTCCTTTTTTCTTCTTTCTCTGTCTCTCTCTTTCTACTGGGATTGAACCCAGAGAGTGCTTAACTATATCACCAGCACCAGCACTTTTAAATTTTTTGAGATTGGATTGCACATATTGCCTAGGCCAGTGATAGCAAACCTTTTAGAGCTTTCAATGATACAATCTGCTGCAGCACACATACCATAAATTTGACACACATATCCGCCCCCCCCCCCCCTTTTTGAGATAGGGTCTCACTATGTAGTCCAAGCTGGTTTTGAACTTACTACATAGCCCAGGTTGCCTCAGACTTTCAGCAGTCCTCCTGCCTCAGCCTCCTGAGTGCTGGGATTACAGGTATGGACCACCAGGTCCAGCCCTAGGCTGTTCTTGAGCTTGTGAGTCTCCTGCTTCAATCACCCAAATAGCTGGGATTACAAACATGTGCCACCCACCTGATGAGGTTTGGCTTGTTTTTTTTGTGGGGGAGGCATTCTTCTGGTAGTGGGGATTAAACCTAGGGCCTTTGCAAACAGCTACACCCCCATCCCTTTAAAAATTTTTTTTTAAGCTGGGAATTTAGCTCAGTGGTGCTGCTGCCTGCCTCACAAGCACAAGGTCCTGATTTCGATCCCTGCTACCAAAAGATAAAAAAATAAAAAAAGTTTTAAAAAAGGAATCATGGGCCGGGGATTTAGCTCAGTGGTTTCACTGCCTGCTGTGCAAGCACAAGGATCCAGGTTCGATCCCCAGTACCAAAGAAAAGGAATCATATTATTTCATGTATACTGTTTCCTCTCCTGGCTGCTGTTCTGGGAATAATCAGATCTCCACCCACTTCTCCATAATTGGATTTGTCCAGACTGAGCCAGTATGAACAAGAACCCCCAGCCAGGCTTCTTGAAACAGCAGATCAAGAACAGTAAAAACCAGCCTTTTGTGTAGAAAGAGATGGGAATCAGAGGATTCAAATCTCCACCTTCCAGAGTAGAAAATCTGGAGATCAGGCAGTCATGGAAACCAAACTGTATCAGGAATGAAGTCAGGACCCTCTCATGCTCAAGAGCAAGATGGTTTTGGGAAATACGTATGTGACCATCTGGCCTCTTCTGTTAGGTGGGAATGGCCCCAAAAGCAGCAGCATTTCTTAAAGGGAGATGTTTTTGCTACTATTTTATTTCCCAAAGAGCTCCTGAAAGGGCTGTTACAGACCAGAATAAATCAGTTTACTCAAGAAATATTTCTGGATAATGATTTTTGGTTGCTGAGGACATTCAGTGCATTATTGCACAGTAGCAGAAAATTCAGGGCAATCTGAGAAAAGCACAATCAAAAGTGGTGACTACATTGCTGACAAGTTTATGTAGGACACACAACCATCTTTTTTTTCCAGTGGTTATATCAAGGGGCCAAGATCATCAAAATTAGTTATTTTATACATAAAACAGTTCACAGACCAACAAAGGGAAAGACACTTTCTTGGAGAGCAACTGAGAGGCATTTTGCAAAAGGTCTGTGGAAGGATGAGCCCATCACTGTGGCCGTCACTAGCCGCATCCCTCCTCTTTGGTTGCAGTGGACTTGGTGTTAGCCATTTGCTCTATATATTTTGCTGGCTGCTGCTGCTCCCTCACCTTACTCCCCCTGCTATCCTCTTCTACCTCCTCCTCTTCCTGGGGATAGAGGTCTGGCTATTTCTGCATGCATTCCCCCATGGCCCAAGACTAGCCTATACAGTATGATCTCTTGATGTCCTCTGTGCAGTAGTGGAATCAGGAAGAAGCCAATTTAAACTGTTCTCTACAGGGGCTGCTGGCTATTCCTCCCAGGCACGGGCAGTTCCAGTGAATGTCTCTATTCTGCAACCATGTTCCTCATATGGATTGTTGGGGAATCAGCCAGCAGCTCTGCATTGCTGGGAGTTTCATGGTGTTCTTTGGCCACAAAAGTGATTGGATCTTTCCCTTCCTGCTCGAAGTAGGCCATGGCTGTGGCCTGGCACTGTGACCCCTTCACATGGGACCTCACTGTCCTCGTAGGGTCCTTAAAGTTTTTTAGAGACAGGGTCTTGGTAAAGTAGTAGTTGCCCAGGCCAAGCTTGAACTTGCAAGCCTCCTCCTTCAGCCTGCTTTTTTTTTTTTTTGTAATCACATATTTATAGAAAGGTTCTGATATAAATTATATAACAATCATGTCCCTGTAATATCTTGGGCTAATTTATAATGTCAGAAATAAGTTAATGTAACATGATTTAAAACTCTTGTTCCTCCTGTTTGCTTCAGGTTACAGAGTGAAATAAATAAAATGTCTTTGTATGTATGAGGAGCACTGGGCATGGCAAAAAGGTACAGTACTGACCAAAGGAAACTAAATCAAGGCTACTGTGCTGTTATGCTACAAACAAACATCTTCATACATTTGAGAATTAAATTAATGTGTAAGATCCTCCATACTGACACCAGAATATCAAAACTACCCCTTTGTTTCTCAGGTATATTTACAACTTATCAGTCACTTTATGAGCATGTTCATTAAGACGGGTATCAAACCACCAGTTTTTACTCATTCTGATCAAGAAATTTCAGGGAAATGTCAACCCTCCTGTCCCTGGAAATGTGCACAAAACTTTTATCAAAATCTTATCTGATACAATGCTATAGTTTTGTAAAATAACTAAATAGCTCAGACGACCAATAACGTGATCCTGTTTAAGCATCTTGCTAGCAGGAAAAGCCCTTACATACAGTACACCTGGTGAAAGATCAGCTTGGCTTAAAATAGTCCAGTACAACTTTCAGAGTAAACAGCTTCACAGAAGTTAATTAAAAAAAAAAAAAAGTCAAACTAATCCTAAAGAAATGGAAGAAAAACAAAAAGACAAACTATAGAGAAGGTCAGTCGCCGGGAAACACTGCCCAGCTTTTGTTTGCAAACGCTGACTGCAGTTCAGGTCTTAACAATATATCTCCCACAAAGCTGGGGCATGGCTGGTGGGACATGCACATACTGTTAGCTGCCAAGCCAAAACAGTTTCATTTACATTATGGCAGGGCAGGGATTATTCATGTTTTTAAATATGATTAAATGTTAGCCAGTGTTCTACTGTTAGATGGTTCATAGTCTTATCCACCTACAAGTCAGAAAACAAGGAAAATTAAACCCCAACATGAAGTAACAACAAACAATATTTAACCAAGATAATGCGATCCACATCCAAATTAATTAGTTTAAATTAAAAACCCAGCAATACCATCCTGTTAGTGCAAACACTACATACAGGGTTTTCTCAAGAAAGCTGAAAGCACCTGATTCTTTTGCCAAGTTATCAGATTCTATAATGTACAGGCTTAAATCTGCATTTTAAAAAACTGGCATTACAGTAGTGCATAATTTATCAAAATTGTAAAAACGATTCTGCATAACTTAGAATTTAATATCTAGTACATCAGCTGAAATACTTAGGCACTTGGTTATATTTTTAATTAATTGAACAAGTAGCCTGTGTATAAATATTAACAAAGCAGAAACTATTCTTGAGAAATGGAAAATTAAAAAAAACCATAAATGCTACAGATAAAAGCACTTCTACATATAATGCAGTAAAGAAAGCTAGTATATAACCCTGTAAAATTCTGTGGTAAGAACGTCTGACTCCACTCTTCAAAATAAAAAAAGGAAAAAAACCCATGCAAAGTCCCATGAAAAAGATAAATAAAGCAGCTGGAATGAGATGGAAATTTCAGTGAAACATAAAATAGAAATAAATAAGTTAAGTCTCCTTTCACTAGATGTATCATTGTAGGATCCTGCTAGTTTAAAAACTGAGTTGTTAATTTTCTATAGAAGCCATTTAAAATAGGAAATGGCTCAGTTACTGCACCTAATTGCTACAAACTCATAAAAAGCTGCTTGAAGCTTAAGTCAAATGTTGTCTAAATTCCAATCACTTCTGGAAAGTGAACATGTTACCCTATTAAAGTAAAAATTTTTTTTTCATAATGCTAATGCAAGAGGGCTTGAAGTATCAAAGAGGCCACAGGAAATGGATGTCCCCAGTAATATCTTTTTTAAAAAAAAATTACATTATATAATATATATTATATATATATATAAAAAGCTAGTGTATGCTTCCATTGGTGTGGTCACAAATTTGACCATCAGCTGTTAACCATCTTCCCATTTGCAACAGGTTTTAAAAAGTCGTTTTTATCTTCAGACATAACAAGAATTTTCAAAATGAGGTTGCCAACACTGACAAATGTGATGATGGGGAGACAACTTGCTTCGCTCACAGACACAGGGAGTGACTGACTAAAGCAAGAAGTTACTGGCAGAATAGATTGCTCCTCCAGAATCACATGGTCTTCACCTAAACTCTGTCTCTTTTGTTTTACTGGCTTTTTCTGATGTTGTTGAACTGGATGCCCATTTTCCACTGCGGTTCCATTCAGCAACTGGTCATTTTGAGCACTAATACCAAGTTGTATGTCTAAGATCTCTTCAGTTTGTTCGCTTTGTCCATCAAGTTCATCATTATCACGTGCTGAAAGCTCTAACTCAATATTTCTATCAGGCTTAGTATCTGCTGCATCTTCTGTATAATCACTCTCTCCATTTCTCAGTTCAATTTCCTTACTTAGAAGATTTAAGGTAAGGTGACGGCTTTCATCCAGGGAGTTCCACCTCTGTTGCATGGCTAGAGCATTTGCCTCCCTCTGTAGAAGTAATGAGTTACTCTTGGCCTGCTGAAGTTCAATGCTTAAAAGGTCTCCAGTACTGGAATGCTTTCTATGACCTTTCAATATAGTGTGCTGATCATGTGGCCTCGTTGCCATATGAACTCCACCTTGAATCAACAGCATTGACATAAGGGACATAATCTGATACACTGATGGACTTAGTCACACTTCCTTGGGGAGCAGTGGCCTGGACAGGATCCATAGTATGGTAGCCTGTACGAGAAGATCAGAAAATTGTACCCCATTTTGAGATGATAGGTCCATCAGTAAAGGGAATTATTGGGTCCTCTTCTTTTGTCTTTCTTTGAGTTTCAAATAAATGCACTCTTCTCTTAACATCACTGTCCAGTTCCATTAACACAGCATTTGAATTAGCAATTACATCTTTGGGCTCTGAATCAATGGCATTTATGCAGGAACCTATAGTGCCAGAAGACCAGGGAGAATAATGGGAAAGATGATCTTCTTCAAATTTTGTCCCACTCACACTCTCAGAGAAATCTGTACAGAAGTCTACACTGAACAGAGGAGAAGGTGGTGTTGGAGACCGTGTTGCCACAAGAAGAGTAGAAGAGACAGGTGCTTTCTGAGTGTGGTACTGTGCCCACTGGTCTGGCTTTCTTCTTATCTGCTCCTCACAGCTGGTCTTTAAATGACCACAAGTTTTCCTTGGTAAAGGCACAGTTGTCCTTGGCTCATTTGGTGGCTGACAAGCCACTGAATAATGGTCATCATATCTTTCCCGCGAAGACGTCGGACAGATGAGTGCATCACATCCATTGGAGGCAAAGAATTGCTTCTAATAATGTCATCTTGTTGATACATTGGTGGGTGCCAGATGCGCCTGCTGTCATACACAGTAGTATACATTCCAGAAGGTACTGGGGGAACTGGTCCATACTGCTGCTGAGGAGGAGGTTGGTAAGGAGAAGAATTCATTCGATCTTGAGGGGAAAGTGTACTGTATTGATCAGCATATGGCATGGAAGCAGGTGGGAGGGAGGACTCTGGAACATTTTTGGACCTCACAAAGCGAGGAACAGAGGGAGCCACACCAGCTGGTACCATTGGTGGTGGTGGGTAGTATCCTGTCTGTGGGTATTGTGGGACTTCAAAAGGTATCTGAGTCCTTGGATCTTGAAAATACTGAATGTTTTTAGAATGCTGAGGATACACTGGTACTCTAGTTAGAAGTGGGCTGGATTTTGGAGGCACAGAATTCAGCTCTGTTCCAAGATTAGAGGGCCTAGCTGAGGTAGCAGCTATGTTACTTACAGGAGTCTTGGGTGGAGAACCAAATTTTTATTTTCAGTTACAGACTGCAGAGGGCCCAACAGCATTCTGACCATTAGTGCCAACTTTCCCCACTTTCTTCACAGTCTTCAGAGCTCTTAATGCACTGACAGTACTACGTGGGATTAGCTGGGAAACACTGTTTTCTGAATTTGAAATTCCATTTGTACTTGGAACAATTTTCCCCGTTGTTTCAGTACTTCCTATGACAGAAATGACATTTCCAGCTGTGGTAGTGACAGTGTTGTTTACACCAACTTTATTTAGAAGAGGCAACGTTCTTACAGTTGCATTGATCTTTTTGTTCCTTAATTGATACTTTTCAAGCTCTTCCTGAGAATGGGCAAAGGTACAATTTGTTCCACGTGGACACTCCCCCTTGCTGTCGCAAATCTTGGCACATGCTAGTCTTCTATTTGCTGTTTGGCTGAGGCTTAGGTGTTTCATGGCCTTTTCTACTATTAATTCTTTTTTTGGTTCCAGGGATCGAACTCGGGTCCTTCTGCTTGCGCAGCAGGCAGCAAAACCACTGAGCTAAATCCCTGGCCCAAAATATTGTTACTCAATTTTTTTTTTGGTACCGGATATTGAACTCGGGACTTTGCACTTCCGAGGCAATTTCTACTATAATTCTGTATGAAGTCCACAAGGCCATGGACCACTGTTTTAACAGCTACCATTGCATTCTCTAGCTGCTCCCAAGTTGGTGAAACAGCATCTGGATTAGGGTCTATGTTTACAAGAAGCTCTAACTGAGGCCTCAATCTATTTAAGTTAGCTGGATCACCTGTTCATTGCAAAACAATTGTCAATTCCTGGACACTCTTTGCAAATGATTCTGGAGACTGCAGCTTATCAATGATGGACTGCATATGTGATTTATGAGCCAAGGCACCATATAAGAGTGAAGACCACTGCTCAGGTAAAATACGGAGTCCTGCTTCCATAGCAGTATGAACCATTTGGGCATCATGTTCTCTTTTCAGTGCCTCATAACTCTGAAATTCCTTCTTTAGCTGCATCACGGAAGAGTCTTCATCCCTTTTGGTAACCTTAAAACATGAAGCTTGATACAGTAGTTGCACAACATGACCAATACTTGTTTTTGATGCCTGAGGAAATCTTGGTTCTAGTCTTTACGCAACAAAAAGTACCAAAACTTTCCGTGAGAGAGCAGAACTATCTTCTAATGCCAGCAACACCAGCTTCAAGGCCTCTTCTTGCATAGCTGGCCCTAGAAACTGGCATCCTCGAGCCCTGATAGCATCCCATAGATTGGCAGATAACTGTTGAGGATTCTGGTGCTGTAATATCAGTTGTTACAGTTCTTTCTCCAATTGAATGGGCTGCTTGCATGGCTCTGACTCGACCTTCTTCCTCCAGTTGACAGTTTACAAGTGTCACCAGTTTGCATTGGATGTCTCAGTGCACTCTGGTTCAAACTAGCTACACCTTTACCTTCACTTAGTGGTTTTAAGTGGAGTGCCAAATCAACGCATTTCTTTGCAACCTCGTAGTGTTTGTTTGGGTTTTTTTAGTACTGGGGATCAAACTTGGGTCTTTGGGCTTGCGAGGCAGCCGGCAGAACCACTGAGCTAAATCCCTGGCTGCAACCTCATAGTGTTTATTCTCACCTAGACTACTTTATTGACTGATGATCTGGTACCTGGGCTCCAACTAACTGGAGAAGTGCGAAGTTGACAGGAAGCACATCAATGTCCGTATTGACAGCAGTCTGGTCAAAAGGACAAGCTTTTTGGTGAAGTTTATTTAGGCAGGTCTTGCACACTGTGAACAACCTAAACTGATGGGTTTGTGCACATTCGCATCAAATTCATTATAGCAGATTGGGCAGGACAGAAATTTTGTCCATTGAGCTGCCTGCACAGGCATCGTGGAAGCTGGATGCTCGGGTTAGCAATCTAGCAGATCATTATTTTACTGTGTAGTGTTTTGTAAGCTGAGGGGGCCCGGGCGGGGTCTCTAAGGGCCGCTCCCGGGAGCCCCCCCGACAGCGGCGCCTCCTCTCCCGGCAGAGCTCGGCGGCGGTTTCACGGTCTCAAACTCCATCGGGAGCTACAAGGATAGCCCTGCTGGCGGAGGCAAAGGCCGCGAGGGTGCCTCTTTCCTCTCCCTCTTCCTCCTTCTCCTCCTGCATTATTATTTTTTATAGTGAATTTTATGAAGGTACATCAAAAAGCATTGTTTTTACTCGCTTCTCTGAAACTGGGAAAACCTTAACCACCATTAAGTTAATCCTTGTTCATCTGGACCAGTCTGCTGGAGAACTGGCTGACTCAGACCAGTGCCTACAGTTTGGAGCTTCTGCTCTGGTGACCAGAAGTTAGGGATCATGTTGTAAGCCAGCTAATTTTTTCTGTTAACGATGGATTCTCACTGAATAGAACTACATCGCCTTTCCTATCTTGGTTTCGATTTACTGTAGATGATGTCATTTTTAATGTTCCTTTCTGTTGCCAGGACCCCTCAAAATGAATGTTGAGCAATTCCCAAGGCCTATATTCTAAACAGGCCACTTAAGCCAGGCGTGGTGGTGCACATCTGTAATCTCAGCACTAGGCAGGATTGCCACAGGTTCCAGGCCAGCCTGGGCTGCTTAGTGAAACCTTGTATCAATTAATAAATATGCCACTTAAATTTGGTGAAAATGTCTAGTATTTTTCATGTGGCATGGCAACAAATACACTAAAAAGTATAACCATAATTTTTGTTGTATTGTCAAGAATTATTTTCAATAGAAACCCAATAAAATTAATTTAAACAAAAATAATATATAAAAATAATAATAGAGGGAATTTTCAGAAGTTATCTTTCAAATTATTAGGCCTATCATCAATTGAGATGCCCTTAGGAATCTTTCTGACTCTAAGCTGACTTGGCTTTGACTTTAGGCAGGCTCATGAAATGGCTAAGATAACTCTCAGAATCTTAAATCTTTTTTTTTTTTGAGGCAAGGACTCACTATGTAGCTCAGGCTGGCCTCAAATTCACAGTGGTCCTCCTGCCTCAGCCTCCCAATGCTGGGATTATAGACATGCTCCACTATGCCTGGCCCAGACTTTTTTTTTTTTTTTTGTACCAGGGATTGGACTCAGGACCTTGTGCTTGTGAGGCAGATGGCCGAACCACTGAGCTAAATCCCTGGCCCTGGCCCAGACTTAAATCTTACCTACCTTGTCTTTGTGGAAATCCCAGCGAAGTTACTGGAACAAGTTCCAATTGTTCAGGCAAAAGTCCGGTGATTGTTTGGCCTCTTTTGAGTCACATGCTCATTCCTGAGCCCATCATCTTTGGTCACAGAACTGCACCGATCTGATTGGTTTGGCCTAAATCATCCATGGAGCTACTAGGAGAGTTGGCCTCATTTGAAATAGTGGAATACAAAAACGAAGTGGTTGGGCCGGGGATTTAGCTCAGTGGTTCCACCACCTGCCTCCTTGAAAGCACAAGGTCCTGAGTTCGATCTCCAGTACCAAAAAACAAAACAAAACTTGCAGTGTTTACAAATGAAGAAACTTCTCTTATCAGAAGAAAGGGTGTGGTGAAGGTGGAATCAATTTGTATTCATTGAATATCTCCTCACAGCATCTTCCCAGGCCAGCCAAAAGCAATCTGGCATGTTTCACAGTCTCTCCTTAGTAAAACCATTCTACATTCCCTCAGTACTTGGGAGGAATCATTGTAGTAATTTTTGCTTTGAAATTTAAATTTTATGCAATAAGTTGTTAGTATATGGTTCCTAGCTAGAATTTCAAATGAGAATTTTATTGGATACTTTAATAGTTCATTCTTTGCATTTTTAAAAATAAATTTTATTTTATCTCATCACCTCCCTCCTCCCTATGTATCTACATTTCTTGAAAAGTACAAAAAATTTTATACATAGTATCTAAAACCTAAGTAATGACCATTTAAAATGAAATTACACCTTTGAAAAGAAAGAATTCAGCTACTCGGGAGGCTGAGGCAGTAGGAGCACAGGTTTGAGACTAGCCTAGGCAACTGAGACCTTCCATCCAAAAAAAAAGAGGGGGGTGGCTGGAGCTGAGTATAGTGGCACATACCTGTAATCCTAGCACATAGGAAGCTGAGATAGAAGGATTGTAAATTTGAACTCAGCCTGGCAGCTTAGTGACTTCACAAGATCCTGTCCTAAAAATAAAAAATGGCTAGGGATGTAGCTCAATGCAGAGGTCCTGGATTCATTTCCTAGTACCACAAAACATGGGACTGGGGAGTCCTAGGTTGGGGATGTAGCTCAGAGGTAGGATGCTTTCCTAGCATATGTGAGGCTCTGGTTGCAATCACCAGTATTGGGGTGGTGGTGGTGGGGACAACTTAGAATCCAAATTTTTGACTAGAAAAGAAAGTGGGACTTATGTATTTGGATTTTCCAAGTGAACAAACTAAAGATAAATTTGTGCTTTAGGTGCAGTTTTTTTTTCAACATAGTTGCCTCTTAAGAGAATGCTATACTAGATTATAACCTCATGGTTCAAAGAATTGATAGAGCTGGTATGGTTGCGTGTTCAGATGTGCAAATGCTGTTTGTTCATCCATACTGTTTTTGGAAATCTTTACGTGGTTTAAATAATGATTAACAATAAACTTTTTAGTGCATAATGCTTCTTCGGTCTCCTTAAGAGTGATATTGTTGAATCTAAACTATTTACTACCAGGAAAAAAAGAAGAAAAACCTATTTACTAGATTAACATTTGACTGAGACCTATTAATGGTTCAGATTGATCTTCCCTGTTATTTTTGAGGAAGATACGGATTTAAAGAGCAAAAATAAACTTAGAGGATACTATTCAGCCATGAAAAAGGAATAAAGTATTATATGCTACAACATAAATGAACCTTGGAAACATGATACATGAAGAAGCAGTCATGAAAGACCATATATTGTATGATTTCATTTTATATGACCTACACAGATCCATAGACATAAAGATTACTGGTTGTCGCCAGGCATGGTGGCACATGCTTGTAATTCCAGCATTCAGGAGGCTGTGACAGGAGGATTGCTGCAAGTTTGAGGGCAGCCTGGGCTACGTAGTGTGTTCAAAGCCAGTGTGAACTACATAGTGAGACCCTGTCTCAAAAAAGCAACATAAAAAGCATTTTTAAAAAATTAGTGGTTGCCACAAGCCATGCTAAAGGGTGGAGTGTGACGTCTTTTTCTGGAGATAAAAAGTTCCTACAATTAGATAGTGGTGATGGTTGCACAACATTGTGAAGATGCTAAACACTAAATTTATACTTTAAAATGGTTTAAATGGTGAATTTTTTTGTAGTTAAAACTTGAGGACATGTATGTAAATTGATTCTGTTACTTAAGAGCATTAAAATGTACAGTACTATTAGTAAATTTAAAAATGGCAATTTAATTAGAATTTCTTAGACTCTATATTGGTTTTCTTTGACCAAATTTTTTCTAGAGCTTTAGAATACTTACCAATATCTAGAAATGTTTTCCACCAGTTATCGTATCATCATAGTGTACAGAATAATCCTGTACTTGTCATTCAAATATACATAGCATTATGTTATTGAATGGACATTATATCATATTTAAGTATGCAAGTTTGTATTAGAAGCTATATTTGAGTTGTTCCAATTTTATTTGCCCCCAAATATGAGGGCAAGAGAGAAAAGTCCATATTGTGGCAGGCACTTTAGCCATTTTCTAATTGCTACCCCATAGACTATTTAAATGAAATGAAAAACTTAGTATTGCATGGTTTCTTTCTTTAGGCTCGATTTTATTCTCCAGCCACTATATTTATTGATGAGATTGACTCCATATGTAGTCGCAGAGGGACTTCTGAAGAGCATGAAGCAAGCAGAAGAGTGAAAGCAGAGCTGCTGGTTCAGATGGATGGTAGATATGTGTCTGTGCTTATGACTTGGGGTGGGAGTTGGTGAGTGTCCAATGCCAGTGGGTGTGGCTCTACCGCTAGTGCTAGCCCAGTGCTTTTAGTGTCAGTCTTCACAACTCCAGATGGACCAGAGGGGTTGGCAAATAGAGCCTGAAGACGAATAGCAGTAAATTTGAGGTGTCAATGGTGGCATGTCTGAAATAATGGGGATCCACAGGTCACCCAAAAATATATGATCTCTTATCTTTAGCCATGATATTGAAATAAAAATTAATGCAGATTAATTTGCTTTAGAAGTTATGTATGCTTTTTTGAATTGAGTAGTTGAGTTGGGCTGATCTTTTGCTTAAACCTGAGTCATATTTTTGCATATTACAGAAATTGATTTTCCTTAGAAATTCACATATTTACCAGTTAGCTTTTTAAATCTTTAGGCGGCATGAAGATTACACTACCTTATATTATTGTATTCAGTATTTGACAATCTTTGGCCGGAGATTTAGCTCAGTAGTTCTGCCACCTGCCTTGCAAGCGCAAGGTCCCAAGTTCAGTCCCCAATACCAAAAAAAAAATTGACAATCTTTACACAGCTGAGCTTTTTTTCTTTTTACTGTTTCCTTATCCTTTTAGGTGTTGGAGGTGCTTCTGAAAATGATGACCCTTCTAAAATGGTTATGGTTCTGGCAGCTACAAATTTTCCCTGGGATATAGATGAGGCTTTACGGCGACGTCTTGAAAAACGAATTTATATTCCTTTACCATCAGGTATCATCATTTAAATCTTGTCTGAAACCTCTTATTAACTGCCAAGTAGTTTTAATTTGCAATTTGGCATTAATCTTCCCCAAAGAGATAAATATAGTTTATCTTTTCTTTGCATTACTACTTTGGCTACACCTAGAGCTTGGAAGCCTTGATAATGAAGAAATTAAAAATTCAGTGACAGCTCTTGAGATTTCAAGCAAATGAGAAAGAACTGGAGAACAGCTCTTCACACAAAGCAGACTTGAGAAATAATAATAGTGTGTTTCTGTTGAAGGCTTACATTTTTTTTTTTTTTTTTGTACTGGGGATCAAACTCGGGTCCTTGCGCTTGTGGGGCAGGCGTCAGCACCACTGAGCTAAATCCCTGGCCCTGAAGGCTTACATTTTAAAATTTGTTTCTATCATTAGCAAAAGGCAGGGAGGAGCTATTACGAATAAGTCTGCGTGAGCTTGAATTGGCTGATGATGTTAACCTTGCAAGTATTGCAGAAAAGATGGAAGGGTACTCAGGTGCAGACATTACCAACGTGTGCAGGTAAGCAGTATTTTGGAAGGTAAGGTTTTTATGAATGAAAACTTACAGGCATGGTAGCATATGCCTGTAATCCCAGCACTTGGGTGAGAAGCTAAGACGGGAGGATTGCTGTGAGTTTGAGGACAGCCTGCTATATAGTGAGACCCTATCTCAAAAAAAAAAAAAAAAAAGGACCCACACTTTAGTCTCTGAAGTCAAGGTCATAAGTGTTTTTTTTTTCTTTCTTTCTCTTTTTGTTACTAGGGGTTGAACCCAAGACTTTGCACTGAGCAACATCACTCCCCCCGCCCCTTTTGAGACAAGGTCTTCCTTAATTGCTCAGGCTTATCTTAAATTTATAATCATCCTGCCTCAGCCTCTGAGTGCTGGTGTTATAGCCTGTGGCACCATACTTTGCTCAAGTTTCAGTTTTAAATTTTAGGTGCTAGTAAGATATCTGGGTATATTGTTGAAAGCAGGTGCTGGTAAGATATTTTGGTATCTCGCATGTCAGTGAAGAGTCATTTTAAAGCTGTTATTCAAGAAGTTAATATTAAGCTGGGAGTGGTGGTGCATACCTGTAATCCCAGCACTTGGGAGGCTGAGGCAGGAGGATTGCAGGGTGTTCAAGGCCAGCCTAGGCTACATAGTGAGTTCAGGGTCAGCCTGAACTACAAAGAGAGACCCTGCCTCAAAAAAAAAAAAAAAAAAAAAAAGGTTAATATTAGAACAATTTGGGTAAAGTAGAAAATCTATAATAGTATTGGATTTCAATAATTATTGGCACATCCCTTCACTATGATCTTAACATGGGAAGTGATTGTAAAACACTGATTTGGCCTATCTGTGGGGTAAATAAGAACATCTTGTTCTTAGTGAACATTTCCTAAATGATGGGAATGGGAACAAGAAGAAAAAAAGGTTGTCTGTAATCCAGTTAACTAGGTTTTATCCTAATCCTTGACTTAGCTCAGACACTTATTAGCAAAGGTCTTGACTGCACCAGCTTCCTCATCTCTAAAGTGAGCACACATTCAGGGTTATGACGGTTGGTGAGAATGTGTGTACACATAAGGTTGTCGCTTTGCATACGTGCTGGCCACTATAAAGCATGAAAGGTGATAAAAGGAAAGAGGTATGGAAGGTTTCTGAAATAGAAGGGGAAAGGAGAAACTTGGCATCTTTTACTTTACATAGAAAAAAAATTTTCTAGCAAATATATTCTCTCCTATCTCTTTGATGCTTATTTATTTTATTGAACATTTACAGTGAAATGCAACGGCTAGCTTCTTTATTGTACCTTTGTACTTTTTCTTGGGTTTTATGCACATTATTAATTACTTATTGATTGGCATCCTTATATCAGAAAGACTGAATTGCTAAAAAAGAACTTAGAACAGGCTTTGTTTCCAGTGTAAAATCCGATGCAGTGCTACATACGTATATATAGTAAGATTTTAATTAGAGACCCCTGTGGCAGGTTCTGATCTCCTGCTCAGTGCTATGACACAAGATTAAAAGAAAAACTCAAAGACAGAATTAAAGAGACAGAAATGGGGAGCCAGGATAACCAATGCTCATGGTAGGAAGGCTGAACAAGCCAAGGCCCTGAAAATCCAGAGCTGTTGATACTTATTGGTGACATCATAGTTAGATTGAGGTAAAGGGGCTATGTGAGAGGATGTGTAGTTGCTAAGGACACTTTACTGATGTAGGCAAGGCTTGTAAAGGAAAAGACAAAGCATTCTTGAATTAGGAACAGAACAGACAAAATATAGGTTGTGGTTAATAAGCTTGTCTTTTTAGTAAAGAACCTTGTCTTTTTATTACAGAATTCGGTTAAGAGTCACTCTGACCTCGGAACGTAGGCTTCAGCCAGATTCACTTCTCAAAACAAGCAAATTGTGGGGTTAACTCTTTACAGCCTGCTTTGGGCATAATCAATAGGGTGATCCCCCACAAAAGAATATTACAACATATACATTAGATTTTTTTATTCAATCAAAATAACACTGTGGCTTTTTTTCTTTTTTAAACTCAAAACTTAGGGATGCATCTTTGATGGCAATGAGGCGGCGAATTGAGGGTTTGACCCCAGAAGAAATCCGCAATCTTTCAAGAGAAGAAATGCATATGCCTACAACAATGGAAGATTTTGAAATGGCTTTAAAAAAGGTTTCTAAGTCAGTATCTGCTGCAGACATTGAAAGATACGAGAAATGGATATTTGAGTTTGGATCATGCTAAATTGTCACATGTAAACTGTGAGAAATCTGCCTTAAGTCTTTGAAAATAATTAAATGTAGTATTTCATTGCACTGAGCGGTATATTTTTTTAAACTTTCATAATGGTAAGATTTTTTTAAATCCTTGTGATTCTGAATAAAGGCAATTTTTAAAGCTCCAAATTAGTTTTGCTTTTGTAAATAAAGACCAAAATGTATAACAGATACTGGGAAATGGGAAGAAAATGTTCACATGAGATGGGGAACAAGGGAAGGGGGAGAGAGGAAAAAAGGGACAAGGAAAAAAAATTGAAAGAAATAATTGAAACAGCTTTTGTAAATAAGGAGGGGGAGAGGGGTTGTAGGAGAGAGGAATGGGGAAAAAAAGCAGCAGCAAAATAAATCATATACAGGTACAAATTCCGTATAATGAATGTTACTGTATATCTAAAATGTACCAGTAAAATCATGAATGAATTTAAAAAAAAAACTATACACTTAAAAAATTGGTTTTCTGTAGCATTTTCTAATTTGTTTCTCTGACCACAGATGCTTAAACACAAATATTTTTACTTTAGTTGGAAAGCTGGCTTTTTATGTACTTCTAAATATAGCATGTTTTCTCTCACTCTCTGCCACTGTGGCTCTCGATCCTTAGCAGTGATAACTGAAAACTACGGAACATTTTTAAACAGCCAATTAAGACATGAACCAAAAAAAAAAAAAAAAAAAAAAGAAAAAAGAAAAATGAGGTAGCCAGGGATTTAAAAAAAGACATGAACCAGGGGCCGGGATTTAGCTCAGCGGTGGCCGCCTGCCTAGCAAGTGCAAGGTCCTGAGTTCAATCCCAGGTACCCCCCCCCCCACCCTCCCAAAAAGACATGAGCCAGGCCCAATTGTATCTTTTCCACCTGGTGGTATGGTAGCTTTCCTCTTTCTGGGATACTAAAACTCTTCACTTTACTGTCCTTATAAGAAAGGAGGAAGCCAGGGATTTAGCTCAGTGGTTCTGGCGCCTGCCTGGCAAGAACAAGGTCCCAAGTTCGATCCCCAGTACCAAAAAGAAAAAGGAGAAATACAGTCTTGTCTGAGTAACTCTGCCTACCTGAGGCTATACTACAGGTTATTGCTAGGCCTATGCTGTTCTTATACTCTAGTCAAACTCATACAGTTAATCGTATAAAGGCAATGAATGCAATAAAAGTATATAGTTTGGTATGATTTCCATTTATGATTTCTTATAATAATTTATTGTATAATGCCAATCACAGAAGGAAGAACAGCCTCAAGGGGACTGAGTTCTTTACTGTGGTGTCTAGTCTCACTGGGAAGGAGAAGTCAGGATAGAAACCTGGCTGCAGCCCTTCCTGTCCGACAGACCGTGTGGTCGTCTCTGTTTTTTCCTTGCTACAGTCTATAAGCTTATGGTTAATAGATGCAGTAAGACCTTGTCATTACTTGGGAGTTACAACTGTGCTTTCTAACAACTTGTAGGATGCAGAACAGCATAAAAAAAAAAAAAGTATTACTGGCTAGTAAGTTTAGGATCAGTACTTTAGGTTTTTTTTTGTTTTGAGACACAGTTTTGCTGTGTAGTGCAGGCTGGCCTTGAACTCTCTGTGTAGCCCAGGCTGGCCTCGAACCTGCAGTGATCCTCCTGCCTCCCCTCCTGAGTGTTGGGGTTACAGGCGTGCACCTCCACACCCAGCAAGGATCAAGTTATAAATTTCATGCCATTACTTTTGTTTTTACAATATGGAGATAGGAATAATACACAATTGAAATGTACTAATTATAAAACACAAAATTAAACATCACTCCATTCTCATTCTTGTCCTTGTTCTCCCCTACCTATATTATTTATTCCATAAACTGTTTATAAAAAACAGCCAGGGGCCGGGAATTTAGCTCTGGTTTCGCTTCCTGCTGCGCAAGTGCAAGGACCCGAGTTTGATCCCCAGTACCAAAAAAACCAAACCAAAACAAAACAAAAAAAACCAGCCAGTACTTGCTGGGCATGGTGGTGCACACCTATAATCCCAAGCACTCAGGAGGCTGAGGCAGGAGGACTGCTACAAGTTTGAGGCCAGCCTGGGGTACAAAGTAGTTAAAGGCCAGCCTGAACTAAATAGACCTTGTCTGAAAAAACAAAACAGCCAGTATTTTCTTGGACTGTATGTATTAAGTGATAGGTTGCAGTCAAAAATGTTTTAGTGAAACAGTATTACACAGAGTAAATCTAAGTTATATCTACAGGTCATATTGTTAAAATGTCAGTATGAGTGATGGTTTAAAAAAATAGAGGGCTGGGGATAATTTAGCTCAGTGGCACCGTGCCTGCCTCGCAAGCCCAAGGTCCTGAGTTTGATCCTCGGTGCAAAAATAAATAAAGAGAAAAGACAGGGTAAATAGTGCCATAATTAAAACCAGAAGACCAAGGGTAGACTGATTCCATTAGAGTGATAGATTCATCAGCTGATCTGAGCCTTGGTTTCAGCCAGGGTCAGTGAAAGGAGATAAACCTACACCTGTATGTAGGTATTTCTCTTATGTAATTGTAATCAAAACAGCTGTGTATTTTTTTTCCCCTCCAAAAGTTTATTTCAGAGTGAGAACGTGTAACTGTAAATCCTAGTGCATTCAAGGTAAGTAGTCTTGGTACAGAATACAATCAAATTATAATACACTTCAGTGATTTTATACTCAGTCACAATATAGCATGTTGTACAGAATGAGTAAAAAAAATAAGTGCTAAATTCTTGAGTTTTAAATTAGAATTTCATAAAGTGCTTTTCATGAAGTCATAGTAATTAAGTGGATATAATTTCCTTAGCAAAGGCACCTTGGAAAATTACTGGCATATGGTATTCTATCTCACCTTTTTTTTCTTTTTGGTAGTTTCAAAGTCTCTTCATAGGTCTTCTCTTCCACTTTAAATTTTTCTTAAAAATTCATCAGCTGAATAGCCATCGCTTTTATAGAACCAGGTGAACTTTAATTTGGCACTGTAAAAGTCAATTTTTAGGAAGTCTGGAGTTTGGCAATTTCTTAATGCATAAACTGATTCTTGGTAATTCAAAGAAAAATATATTCAAGTGGCAAATTTGGAGACAACAGACTAGTCCAGAGTCCATGATGTGAGATGGTGTTTTAATTTTTAAATACATGTTTTATCTTCAAGGTTTTCTGCTGTCTTAGAGCAATCTGGATATAAGTTGATAGCTGTCACAGGTATAATACTCACTTTATCCATCTGAAGAATTCCTCTGAAATATAAGATAATTATTTACTATCAAAATTAAGTATTTCCTAAACCAATAATGTAAGACAGGGCTACTTCAACTTATATCATTATATACTTAAGCCAGGTTTAGTGGTGCACAACTGTAATTCCAGTACTCAGGAGGCTGAGGCAGGAGAATTGCCATGAATTTGAGGCCAGCCTGAACTACACAGCAAGACCCTATCTCAAAAAAAAAAAAAAAAAAAGCCTATGATTACATGCTTTTGCTTCACCTTCACTAATTTATAATGGTTATGCAACGTGTGAATCCTCAGTTCATGTTAGCTAGACTGATTGAGGAAAAGAAAGGAATAGAGGAAGTTCAGTACTTGGCACTATAGGTACGGAAAGCACAGAGTAAATCTACGTCTTCAAGGCCGAGTATCAGTCCCTGGATTTACAGGGTAGGCAGAAAGACTAAACCCAAGCAGCTTTCTAAATAGTATTCACCACTGGAACACCACCGTATAGCCTCAGACAGCAGAAAAGTATGTTTCTAGAATGAACCCAAGACCCTGTATTGTAAACTCAATGTTATTCCAATGAATACACCCAGAAAAGGCCAGTTGTTTTAGAAACCAAACAAGCTGTAGTGCTTCAGCTTTAAAATGTTCCAAAAGTCTCCTGCATTCAGAGGTGGGGCTTTTGGAAGGTGATTAGGTTACAGGGGCACTATATTCATCAGTGGATTAATCCATAACTGAAGGGGTGGGCAACCCATCCAGAACTCCTATCTCTCAAGCTATTTCTATTTCCCAATAAATTTTGCTACTCTCAACCTCAGCTGTTCTTTAGAATTCATTCTTTGACATTGGGGAACACAAACTCTGTGTATCTGACATCTAGCAGGTTGAGAATTATATATTTTCCCCCTAATCATTTTGGAGATCTCACCAAGATAATTAAAAGGAGGTAAAAGTATGCTTTTGTTTCATAGATTATGAATTATATCTCAATTTTTTTTTTTTTTTTTTTGGTGCTGGGGATTGAACTCGGATCCTTGCGCTTTGGAGGCAGGCACCGGGACCACTGAGCTAAGTCCCCAGCCTGTTTACTAGATTCTGTATTGTGACTCAAGTAATCAGAAATTGTCATTCTTGTTTGCCAGCTGCTTATGCCTGGTCTTTTATGCTTGTCTTTTTACGCCTTGTTTTTTGTCAAATGATGGTAAATTTAAGTTGAGAACATGCGACGATTATGATGTTTCTTTGATGAGACATTTTATTTTTACAGGCAAGGTCCTGTATTCATGTTTTGTGTATGGAATTACTAGTTGCTGAATTGACTGGTGTCCCTTGCTTGACCTGTTTGACTTGTTTTGACCGTTGTGTGTTGTGTGTGTTAGTGGCGCTAGGGAGAAAAAATGTTTTTTTGGGTTTTGCTTTTTAGTACTGGGGATCTGAATTCAGGATCTTGCACTTACAAGGCAGGTGCATTGCCACTGAGCTAAATCCCCAGCCCCAGAAAAGAAATGTTAAAGTGTCCCCTAGTGGACTTTGATATTAACCAAAATGTGAATTTGTAAAATGTTTTTAAATGAAATCTAGTTTATGAAATATAAATGCCTCTATAAATTCAGGACTCCTTTAGCCAGTTAATTGCGACAGTGTGGCTGCCAACCTTAAGTCTGGGAGGACAGGATTCGCTCAGACAGTCTGGCCTGATCCTCCCTCCATGCTCATGGAAGGGAATGTTGAGACTGTTCTGCCTCAGTTTCCTTTCTGGTCTGATTGTTCACTGGTGAGGATGCAATCTTAGTTCTTGAGATTCCCCATGCTCGCCTTTCCAGGCTGAGAGTGACGAGTCATGGGCAAACTGTCTCAGAATAAGTCATCATGAGCATGAGAAGACTTTCTTCTTTCTCATCTCATTTTTGACTTTTTTCTGTTATTTTGTACTTTCTCTTTTGGGGGGAGGCATGTTTATTCTAAATATCAGAAAGAGAGAGACTCTGAATTTTAGTCCCAATCTGTCTCAACCTTTTCCTCCTATCGAACAACTAGGAACTTTCAAGTTGAGCCCATAGAAAGTGAGTCTTTGTTAATGCTAAAGATAAGTCACCTTAGACAAGGAACATATACCCCGTCTCTGAGTCAGATGAGACATCACAATTTTGCCTGTCCAGGAGAATAGACATGAAGGTGATGTCCCCGTCTAGTGTTCTGGGAACAATTTCCTGTCCAGCAGGTATGGTATGGGAAATTGAAACCTGAGACTCAGAGGAAACCGATTTCTGGGTGACACCAGAGAGCTATTTCCTAAGCATTATACTTAAATGACCAAAACACATTCAGTTCAAGAGAGAATTTCTAAACTATTCTTTTATCTCACGACTTCATACCCTCAAAAAGGCCCCAGTGTCTTGGCTCGCTCTCCCCTCCTAAGCCTGGTTCTCATCATTTATATGTGTAGGGGAGGGAAGTACTTTCACTAATGTGTAAGTTGTGGTGGCCAGACAATGAGTACCGGTTTTAATTTATGAGTTTCCTATGTGTGTTACAGATATAGAGACACAGAATAGGGTAACTGTAACTCAATTTGGCCAAATATATCTGAGAGTGCACTCTAATTTAAATGTAACTGTCTTGGGCTGGGGATTTAGCTCTGGTTCTGCTGCCTGGCTCGCAAGTGCAAGGACCTGAGTTCGATCCCCGGTACCAAAAAAAAAAAGAAGTAACTGGCTTGTATATATCCATCTGTCTGTACAATGTTAAAACATGTCTGTTCAATGTTAAATTATTAAAACACCTGCAGCTGCTTCATTTAAAAAAATCTTTTTTTGAGCTCAACAATTTTTTCTTTTAGAGGGGGGTCTTTCTGAAAAGTCCATGGAAAACCATTTGTATCAGTTTTCAGGGTAGCCAAACTTACTTAAAACATTAACATATGAGGAGTGATAGTCTAAGGCTTACATAGGACTTAAAACAAGATAAAAATGAAGATGTCTAGGGCCAGGGATTTAGCTCAGTGGTTCCACTGCCTGCCTCGCAAGTGCAAGGTCCTGAGTTCGATCCCTGGTAGCCCCCCCCAGAAAAAAAATGAAGACGTCTAAAGTTGGTAACATATTTCCATCCAGCTTGTTAGTTAATTGAAATAACAAAAAAAGATTGGTTTTATAAATGCAATATTTATTGTTGTTTATCTACAATAATTTAAAAGCTTTTCCTTGGATAAAATAATATATATAAGCTTAAAGTGTTTAAATATTATGATTTGGTTCTCATGAGTCACATAAAGCAATTGTTAAGATATATTTAAATTGGCTATGATGAAAAGGTTAAGCTTTCTATGTCTAAATCAATAAGGTTTTCTTAACATATTAAAATGTTCTTGGTTAAATTTATAAAACTAAAAAGATTTTTATGGTGGTAAACTATTTATTTTTTATTTTTTTGGTACCAGGGATTGAACTCAGGACCCTGCGCTTGCGAGGCAGGCACAATGCCACTGAGCTAAATCCCTGGCCCTATGGGATTTAGCCTATCTTAGGCTCAAACATCTGGCATTCTTTACAACGATTTGTGATGAAATGTACATGCCAATCCATCCTTGGACAACCAGCCAAATGATGCAGATGTTTTTAGGCTGTGCTTGTGGCATCGTTATGTAACTGTGTTGTAACAGTTAAAGGTACCAGGCTGGGAATATAGTTCAGCAATTCCCGGTACAAAAACAAACAAGCAAACAAAATCAGTTAAAGGTACCTAAATACTGTACAGTTCAGACAATGTCACTCTAATGATTAGAGATTAGACATTAATAATCTTTATATCTATAAATAAGTACATTCTTCTTAAATATTACTCTGGTAACCAAAATTGGTACAAGATAACAAATTTAGGTAAAATGTTTTTTTTAATGTCATTTAATATCTTGTAATTAGATAACTGACTAGGAAGTTATTTTATACTAAAATGGACATTTAAATGTGTTTTCATGCTGAAATACTATGTGTGGCTCTTGATCTCAAGCTTTCTCTATAAAACTTTACATATGTTGTCTGTTAACAATCTGCAGGGATTCAACTTCTAAAACAGCCATGATTGGTAACAAATAACAGTCGTCTGGCTATACTTTATATTTTAAAGTGCTTGATATCCACGTGAGATTGTAATAGTTAAACTCACTGCTCCCACAGCAATACTGATGTAACTGATCTTCTCTTCTTGTTGTTCAGCAACTTAAGTTTCGAGATCAGGACTAGATCAGAACTAGAAAGGTAACCGGGCTAAGAGGATAGCCAATATTTCGGCCCTGGCCCTTCAAGGTCATCGAGGACCCAGGACATGAAGGAACCTTTTCTGCAGGATCCTACAACTTTGGTAAGTCAATCAACTTCCAGAGCAGGGAGATTGTTGGACCCTACAGGACAGGAAGCAATGAATGTACATTGTGCTAAAAAAGAGGTCACCACAAAGGGAGCCAACCACCCTCATTGGAGGAAAGATAGCCTATTTAATAAATGGTGTTGGAAAAACTGGATTTCAACCCGCCAAAGATTAAAACTAGACCCATACCTATCACTATGCACTAAACTAAGATTGAAGTGGATTAAAGATCTAAATATTAAGATAGAAACACTAAACTTGCTGGGAGATAAGTTCGGTAGAACTCTTAAAGACACTGGCATAGGAAAAGACTTTATGAACAAAACCTCAGTAGCACGAGAGCTAGCAGAAGGAATCAACAACTGGGATCTCATCTTATTAAAGATGTAAGAGAAACCAACAGAGCTAAGAGACAACCTACAATGTGGGAAAAAATTTTTAGCAGCTGTACCTCAGACAAAGGTCTACTATCGAGAATATATAAACAATTGAAAAAAAATCAACCCCCCCAAATTCAAAGACCCAATTCAAAAATGCGCATCCGAAATGAACAGACATTTCTCAGAGGAACAAGTTAAAGCAGCAAATAAATATATGAAAAAATATTCAACTTCACCGGTCATTCGAGAGATGCAGATGAAAACAACACTGAGATTCCACCTCACTCCAGAAAGAATGGCTGCTATCAAGAAATCAACCAATAACAAATGATGGCGGGGGTGTGGGGAGAAAGGAACCCTTCTCTATTGTTGGTGGGAGTGCAGACTGGTGCAACCACTGTGGAAATCAGTATGGAGATACCTCAAAGAACTAGGACTAGAGGTCTCATTTGACCCAGCTATTCCCCTGCTGGATATTTTCCCCAAAGAATTAAAAGAATCATACCACAACGATATATGTGCACCCATGTTTATAGCGGCACAGTTTGTAAATTGCTAAAGCTTGGAAACAGCCCAAGTGCCCATCAACTGGAAACTGGGTAAAGAAGATGTGGGGGTTTTTGTTTTTTTTTATTTTTTTTTTAATTTTTAATTTTTTTTGGTTTTTATAAAATAGAGTACTACTCAGCCATAAAGAACAAGAAACTAGAGACATTTATAGCTAAATGGATGCATATTGAGGCCATACTCTTAAGTGAAATAAATAGGACACACGTGTAAATACTGAAGTTTTATTGTGAAAAACTGAAAGTGTAAATAAGAATTAAAATGATGAAAATGAATAATTGATAATTTGAAACAGGAAAAGGTCCAAAGGTGTAGTGGTGGTGGGAGGGGAAGGGGAAAGGGAAGAAGGGAAAGGAAAAATTATGAGAAAAGAAAAAAAAATGGAAACGAAATCTATGTAAATAGGGAAGGGTGGAGGGGGTGAAGGGCACACAGGTAATGGGGGAAAAAATAAGAACCAAGATACATCATGCACAGGTACACGCACCCAATGATAAACGTAAATGTATCGTATACCTAAAATGCACCAATAAAAGAATTTAAAAAAAAAAAGAGGGTCACCAAAGAGGGAAAAGTCTCCTATGCTTTCGTTGAAAGCAACATGATCAAGCAAGACTGTGACCCATTCTGCTGACACAGAGGAGCTGAGAGGCTCTGTACATGGTTCCAAAAGTAATGCCTGACGAGACTTAACTGACCCTGATAGACAGCAACAGGTTAATTTTGATTAACACAGGTCTCACTTTAACTTGGTCCTAAACACCCAGCAGAAAAGTATAACCAAAAGATGTATGAAAACAATAGCACAGTAATAAAAGCTAGATATAAAAAGGGGCTAAAATTGCCTATCCCCTTTTGGCAGTTTCTAGCTGCATTGGTAGCTGACCACTGTTATGGTTCAGTGAGGCTAAAAAACCTGTAAAAATTCCACAAGTGTCTTTAAATTCCTTAGCTAAAATTGGCCTTCACAACCACTAAACTCTCCGTCTTTTTACAGTTAAAACTAGAGGGACTTATGATAAGAAATATAAAACTCAGAGATAACCTCCATCAGTAGAGGGGTCTAGGAGCCAACTAGTTACAATCGCTATTCCAATCCCTTAAGAACAGTGTCTGGACTGCCTTTCCATTCCAATGTTCATGCTCTGATTATACATGCTTTAACTTCTTGGAAAATTTATTTTTGCCTAGAGGCTGCCAAACTCAAAGTGATCATGCAGACTGAACCAATGACAAATGTGCCTGACTCCTTTTACCAGGATCCACTAGATCAACCTTATGGAGTTCATAACTACTAAACTGCAACATGACTTCTCTCCAAGACCCATGAGATTAGCTCTCTGGAGAAGGCCCCTGACTTCAGTCTTCCCTACACCAACCCTCCTTAGCTCAAAGCAGCTAGATGGAAACTATGCCCATTCTCCTCTAACTACAGTCAGGGATACCTCTTCAGAGGGGGGAATATAACAGACAGCTAAGTTAGGTAGAAATATTAAAGACAATCAGACAGGGCTAGATCCTCGAGGGAGTCAGTACAGAAGACGAGAATACATCAAGACTGGCTGGAGGCACATCTGAAAAATCCTTACAGGATAAATAAACACTTAAGATTATTGGTACCACTGGTTTTGGGATTTCCTGTATAAATAGACCATTATTTCATTATGGGTGGGCCATCCTCTCCTATCCACTAAGACTAAAGATAAGACTAAAACAATAGATTACTGACCAAGGTTAATTATGTCATGATATGCCCTTGCTACTACTGGATCAATATTAGCCAAGTGGCCATCCTTGTAATCTTATTGGTTGATTATAGTTTTGACCCACATAGCCACCTCATCATTTTGTTCTATAAAATGTTCTCAGAGAAGTGGGCTCGTTGGCAACCCATTGGGACCCTTCCTGTCTCTCAGGAGCTATTCCTATTACCCATTCATATTCCTCAATAAATTTTCCTACTCATAAAAAAAAAAAAAAAAAAAGAAAAAAAGAACCTGATAGGAGGCGGGGCCTGGTTAGAGGTAGGTCACAGGATCTGACCTGGAAGGGTGTATTCTTATCAACAGCTCCTCCCTTTGCTCTCCGCTTCCTGGCCACCATGGCTAAGCAGGTTTTGTCTACCAGGCCTTTCAATGTGCCCTTTCTGCCTTGAAGTTGGCGGACCACAGACTGAACGCACAAACTGTAAACCAAAAAAGAACTCTCCTTTAAGTTGCAGTATTGGGATTTGGTCCTGGCAACAGGAAAGTGAATTAATTATAAAATTCACTGAGGAGAAACTTGGCAAGAATAGTCATAAGATTTTAAAAAATGAACAGTGGGGAGAAGAGAAAGTTACCGCAACCAGCTATCAAAGACCTTACTAAAATATTACAATAATTAGTTGGGTGTGGGTGTGCACACCTCTAATCCAGCACTCTGTGAGGTCAAGGCTGATGAGTCCAAACCCAGTTTGGGCAACTTAGCGTCTTAGCAAGACCTTATCTCAAATGAAACATTATAAATGGGTAGAGAGATAGCTGAGTGTAAAGGCCTTGGGTTTAATCCCAAGTATCAAAAACCTGTTAGTTATTGAAACTGTGCTACTGGCACAGTAGAATGGAAGAGTCCAGATAGAGCAAAACAGGAGTGAAACAGACTAATATATGGGAATTTGTTTATGATAAGATAACATTCCAAGTCAAAGTTAAATTACTAATGGAATGATGGCCTCTCTGTTTAGAAAACAAAATCAGAATTCTAGTTTAAACTACGTTCAAAAGTGATAGTAAAAAATAAGGTTTAAGAAAACATGTAAGTGGGCCGGGGATTTAGCTCAGTGGTGTCTAGCCTGTCTCGAAAGTGCAAGGTCCTGAGTTTGATCCTCTGTACCAAAAAAAAAAAAAAAAAAAAAAGAAAGCAAGAAAACATATGAGTAAAAACTGGGCATATGGCACATGCCTATAATCCCAGCACTCAGGAGCCTGAGGCAGAAAGACTGCTACAAGTTCAAGGCCATCCTGAAATACAGAGTGAGACCTCATCTTTAAAAGAAAAAAAGCCACAATATAATGCCCTGTACTCAAGAGGCTGAGGCAGGAGGATCGCTGCAAGTTCAAGACGAGCCTGAACTACATACTGAGTTCAAGGCTAGCCTGAACTATATAGCAAGACCCTGTCTCATAAATAAATAAATAAATAGATATAAAGAAAATTATATATAATATATAAAGATACATAAGCCAGGTGTGGTGGTACATGCCTATACTCCTGAGATGGAGACCACAATGGGGACAAAGTACAGGTGCACTCTTAGGCCTTAATTGGGGACCTGTCACCCATTAAAAGTATAGTATATATTTTTCCCTAACCCCTCACACTCCTAAACAATCTTAGCAACACAAAATCCAGGTGTATCATGAAAGCCATAAAGCCTTTGCCATAGCACCTCTAAGACTAAACTAGATGAGAAAATAAAACCTATGCGGATCATCACGGGGGCGGGGGGGGGGGGCAGAGGACAAAGGGTTGGGTCCTTAAGTTGTTTCTCATTAAAAGCATGCTTTGTGTTTTCTTCTGACAGGGACTTAAAAGATACTTTTGTTAAAAAACAAACAAACCAAACCAAAACAAAAAGGGCCGGGGATTTAGCTCAGTGGTTTCCTCACCTGCCTCGCAAGTGCAAGGTCCCAAGTTCGATCCCTGGTACCAAAAACAAAAAACAAAAAATAAAATCCTGACTCTTCTTAGGCCTACAGATGCCCATTAGTGACAAAAAATAGAATAAAGCTTGGCATTTCTGCCTTTACTCTGTATCTCCTTTACTACCTTAAAAACTTTGGGTCAAATCCATAGTCAGAGCTGTATATAGGCATGTTAATTGTTTAAGGACTATCGGTCTAAAGACTGGAAACACAAAGGTTATTAGCCTTAAATTTAACAAATCACCTCCCGTTTATGACTGAGGAACTGAGAGATTTGCAGAGACATTTACCTACCAATTTTTATCCCTTTTTTGGCACCTGAAAGTCTTCAGTCATTACCCTACACCTGCATCTCCTTGGATTACCGCAGAACCTCCACAAAACAGAGACGGCTCCTTGACTTGGAGCTCCCTCTAGCGGCCTAATTTTTAACCTAAAATTAAAGCGGCTCATCGCCAACAAAAAGAAACATCTCATTTCACGCCCAGGCCCAAGCTCCACCCCCATCCCAGGTTTAAACGCTGTGGCCCTGCCTCTCCCAGCTGGCTGGAGTCTATTTCAGACCTCTGACATGCCGGGTCCTTGAAGTGCTAATAAATCTTTCTGCTTTTACTGATCGTCTCTAGGTCTTAAACTACCATTCTCCTCAAACAGAACAATCATCTAATGGAAATCAGAGTGATTCCTCAAGCAATAAGGCTATCTCCAGAGCCACCTTTTTAGAACCAGGCTTGAGAGAATAATCAACCAAACCCTAGCCCACCTCAGCAACCTCGTAAGAACTGGCCTCTTCCCTTTGTTAATGGGCGAGTCTGATCTTAGAGGTATGCTCTTTTCAGCTCTCCTGTTCAAGCTGTCCCTTCCCTATTTTCTTATATTCCAGTTTTTGCTTGTAAACTCATGTTGTTACCCCAGTTTTAATTTCTATTATCACTGAATCAAGGACCCACAATAGCTAGTGTCAATCCAAGACAGCTGGGAGGCTGAGGGAGGAGGATCACAAGTTCAAGACCAGCCTTGGGGCACTTAGTGAGACCCTGTCTCAAAATAAAAATGGGCCGGGGATGTAGACCAGTGTACAGTCCTTGCCTAGCAGACATGAGGCCTTGAGTTTAATCCCCAGTTCTGAAAAAAAATTTTTTTTGAAGATAGGAAAGGCCTATTTAGGCAAAATTAAGACCCCAGAAACCATAAAAGAGTAACATAAAATTGCTCAGATCCAAATTTAAAGCTTTTATATGACATGAGCTACTACTGTTTAAAAACAAAATAATGGTAGCCTCGGATTTTTAAAAAAATGCAATACATGTATATGCATAACAAAGGGACTACTATAAATGATTACTCTAGGCAGTACAAGTGAACAGTGGACAAAGGATACAAACAGGCAAGTCACAAAAGAAATATATACAGCCAATTATCACAAAAGATACTAGACCTAAACCAGCAAAGATGCTAGTAAAAAGAAAACACAAAATTTAAAAGAGATTATATTTTTATCTATAGTAGCAAAAATTTAAAAGATCAGGTTTTGAGCAGTTTTTAAGTAGACATATCCTCTGACCCAGAAATCATAGGAATCTGTTTACAAAGATACAAATATGGAGAGATGTATCTACACAAGAATGTACACTAGAACATTACTGGAAATAACATGAAATTGGAAAGGATATAAATGTCTTAACAGAGGAATAGTTACGTCCTCACTGTGGAACATTATGTATTGTTGATACTGTGATTTGTAATAAGATACATCTTATCTTCAACAGGTTTCTGGGCACGCAGCTCCTAAAACCTTTCAGTCTCCAAAGTGATAACCCTTGGTATGCTAACGAGGTGACTGATGGCTAGGAGCTCCTGGATGGTCTTAGGGTAGGGGCTGGTTGCCAGAGTCGACTATATGATTAAAGAATTGGAAAGTTCAGTCCCATGCCCTCAACCTCTATGGAAGGAGGGGAGCTGAAGGTTGAGTTGATCACCACCAATAGCTAATAATTTGATCAACTGTGCCTATGTAATGAAGCCTCCATAAAGCCTCTCTGCGTTAGAAGAACTTCCAGAGAGCTGAACATGTGAAGGTGCTTGGAGAAATGGTGCTGGGGAGATGCTGGGGAAAAGAAATTCCCACATACATAATGGTCAGCAGAGGTGAAGCAATGAATTGAGTGTAAAACTAGGAAAAAGCCTCCGGTTTTTCCTCTTTTAGAACTATGCAACTATAAAAAGAAGTAGCTGGGCTGGGGATTTAGCTCAGTGGTTCCACCACCTGCCTCACAAGCACAAGGTCCTGAGTTTGATCCCTGGTACAAAAACAAAAACAAAAAAGAAGTAGCTGTACAGTATGATGTTAATTAAAAATATTTAAAAATTGAAATAAAGAGAGTAACTAAAAGGAATTTAAAAAAATTTTAAAGCACACATATATATATTAAAAAAGCTGGGCGTGGTGGCACACACTTTTGTAATCCCAGCACTTGGGAGGCTGAGGCTGGAGGATCTCTGAGAGTTCAAGGCCAGCCTGAACTATATGAGACCCTCAAAAAAAAAGAAAAAAAGAAGAAAAGATCAAGTCCACGTGTCCCAACTGCAGTGAAGCCCAAATTTACAACAGCAAGTTTACAACATTACCACAGAAAATTTTAAATTTTCAAGAGATTTCATGTGCAGTAATATCTTGAGGATAATTCATGGTTTCAATGTTATATTGGACTACTTTCCTTTCAACAACGTCTTATCTTTGCAAAGCTGGATTTTTAGCAGTTACTGTGATAAAAAGCAAGTACTATGCAAAATCAAATGCTGAATAGGAAAAAAAAAAGAAGCAGCAAGATATATCATGTACAGGTACAAATTCCCTATGATGAATGCTATCATTATGTATATCTAAAATGTACGAATAAAAAAAATAAAAAGAAAAGAATGCTGAACAGGAAATGAGGGCAACAATGTCCAATCAGATATAGAAGTAAGAAAATAAAAGTCAGTTTCTCTACCCCTGCTCTTGTTCTAGTCATTAGAGATAACTTATTTTCTCACTCTAAAACATATTCTATACAATTATATACATAAAAATCCTATAATACCTTTATTTTACTTAATTACAATGATTCTGTTTTCCAACATCCCAGAACCAGCCCGCTTCCAAGATTTTGGGCTTCTTCAGCCACAGAGAATCACAATGCCATTTCTGTAAGGCAACCCTAGCGTTGAGAAGCAAAAGCAAAACAAGAGGCTATTAGAAACACGACAGCAATGACCATGCTGCTAGTCTCTAAAATTAACTACATTTTAAACTGGATACTTTGGGATAAAAATACATATTAAGTCCTCTTGTTTTGTTGATTTCTTATACACATTACACCTTCCATTATATGCTTGTTTCTGTTCCCTACTACACTTTAAGATCTTGGGGGGCAAGATCTTAAAGCTGACCCCCCCCCCCAGTTCACTGGCAGGCTATAAGTGGCATAGGCTTGTTTCCCCATAATTCAGCTGTATTATACAAGGAGTCTCATTGAAGCCTATTTGACATATGTGGGCATGTCAGATAGCATGCTGGCCAAGTACAGTGTGCCATCTCCCCTCCCCGCAACAGCTCTAGCAGAAACCTAAGACCTGGCCTGTGAAGCTGCAGGGCCCTGACTGAGATAACATTGCAGCCAAGGACAGTGTGGCTCCAACTAAATTCCTTTCCCTGAATTAAGGCCTCCTTAGTCTTGGTTTCCCTTTGTTCCTTCTGCAGGAATGTTTTGTCCCTGTTTTTACAAGCCTTGCCTGCGTTACTCACACACGATCACCAAATGTCTCACATACACCCTGCTCTATTTTTCCCAAGCCTGTGTAATCAATAAATACTGGAGGTCCTGGGTGCCTGATATCTTTGCTGCCTGCTCAGCTCCAACTGTCACAGATCCCCATTTTCTGCTTAAGTCTGGTTTCAGCATCTTTCTTTCACCTTGTGTCATACTGCCTCACAGGAGATCAAACTTTCACCCATGGTCCTTAGTGGAGCAGTTTGTCTTAGTCTACATTTGAATCTCTAGAAGTATTTTGATTATAATAGGTATTCAATAAATGTATTTTAATTTTCATAAAGTTGGAAGATGGGCTAGGAAAAAGTAGGTGGTATTTTTCTGCCAAACTTTCTCACCATCTTACCCACTTCTTCATATTTTCTATTTGAAAATATATAGTTAACCTAACTTTTATGTGGGTGTGCATGTGGACACAGTACCAGAGACTAGACCTAGAGCCTTCACACTGAGCTACATCTTCAGCTCTCTTTAAGTTTTTAAAAAATTTTGAGGGTCCTACTGAGTCACTAAGCTGCTCAGGCTGAGCTTGAAGTTGAAATACTCCCGCCTCAGGCTCCTAGTGTGCTAGGATAATATGTGTGCACCACAATGTCCACCTGGGGTCACAATGTTTTGTTTTGGGTGGAGAGTCTATTTTTTTTAACTATATATCCTTTTATTGGTACATTTTAGGTATATAATACAATGACATTCATCATTGGAAATTTTCACCTTTACACTCTCTTGGTTATTTTTTCCCCCTTCCCCTGCCCTCCCTTCAACCCCTCCATCCCTCCCTATTTACAAAGACTTTGTTTCCTTTTTTTCATTTTCTCATATTAATTCCATTCCCTTCTTTCCTTTCCCCTATCCCCTCCCACTTCCCCTTCCACGTTGCCCCTTTTCTTCCTATTTCACATAATCTATTATACCTTTTAGTCCTTATTTACACTTTCACTTTCTCACACTAGAGAAACTATTCGGTATTTACACGTGTGTGTCCTATTTATTTCACTTAAGAGTACTGCCTAATTGTGCATACATTTAGATATAAATGTTTCTAATTTCTCATTTTTTATGGCTAAGTAGTACTCCATTTTATAAAAAAAACCACATTTTCTTTATCCAGTCTCCAGTTGATGGGCATTTGGGCTGCTTCCAAGTTTTAGATATCACAAACTGTGCTGCTATGAACATGGGCGCACATATATCGCTATGGTATGATTCTTTTAATTCTCTGGGGAAGATACCAAGCAGGGGAATAGCTAGGTCAAAGAGGACTTTCCAGTCCTAGTTCTTTGAGGTATCTCCATACCGATCTGCACAATGGTTGTACCAGTCTACACTCCCACCAGCAGTGGAGCAGGGTTCCTCTTTCCCCACAGCCCCACCAGCATTTCTTATTGGTTGATTTCTTGATAGCAGCCATTCTTACCGGAGTAAGGTGGAATCTCAGAGTTGTTTTCATTTGCATCTCAAATGACCAGTGATGTTGAACATTTTTTCATGTTTATTCGCCATTTCTACTTCTTTGTATGAGAAATGTCTGTTCATTTCAGATGCCCATTTTTCGATCAGGTCTTTAAATTTGGGAGGTTTGCTTTTTTTAAGTTCTTTATAATTTGAGATAGTAGACCTTTGTCAGAGGAACAGCAGGTGAAGATTTTTTCCCACATTGTGGGTTGTATCTTCACACTGCTGGTGGTTTCTCTTGCTGTCCAGAAGCTTTTTAGTAAGAAGAGATCCCACTTGTTGATAGTTTGCACTAGTTCACGGGCAAGTGAAGTTTTGTTCACAAAATCTTTTCCTACACCAATGTCTTCAAGAGTTCTACCTAACCTCTGTTCCACCCGGTCCAGTGTTTCTGTTTTAGTATTTAATCTTTAATCCATTTCGATTTTAATTTAGTGCATGGTGAGAGATATAGGTCTAGTTTTAATCTTTGGCAAGTTGAAACCCAATTTCTCCAGCACCATTTATTAAAGAGGCTATCTTTCCTCCAGTGAGAGGGTGTTTGGCTCCTTTGTCAAAGATAAGGTGGCTGAGTGTGTCTGGACTTGTTTCTGCATCTTCTAATCTGTTCCACTGGTCCTCAGGTCTGTTTCTTTGCCAATACCAGGCTGTTTTTATCATAGTAGCTTTGTAGTAGAGTTGCAGGTTGGGGATTGTGATATCCCCTGTCATGTCTCTGTTACCTAGAATTGCTTTTGCTATTCTGAGTCTTTTCTTGTTCCATATGAATTTTTGGATTGTTTCCTCAAGGTCCATGAAGTATGCTGCTGGGATTTTAATTGGGACTGCACTGAATCTATATAGCAGTTTTGGAAGTATGGCCATTTTCACTATGTTGATCCTTCCTACCCAGGAACAAGGGATGTCTTTCCATTTTCTGATATTGTCTTCAATCTCTTTTCAGAGTGCTATAGTTTTCAGAGTAGAGGTCTTGGATTTCTTTTGTTAGGTGGATTCCTAGGTATTTCAGTTTTTTGGATGCTATTGTGAAAGGAATTGTTTGCCCCATTTCTCTCTCAGTGAGTCTGTTGTTCATGTAGAGGAAAGCTATTGATTTTTGTGTTGACCTTGTATCCAGCTACTTTACTGAATTTGGTTATAAAGTCTAGAAGACTTTTGGTGGAGTTCTTGGGGTCTTCAATATAGAGTATCATGTCATCTATAAATAGTGACAATTTGACTTCTTTATTTCCTATTTTTATTTCTTTTCTTTCCCTTGTCTAATTGCTGTGGCTAATGTTTCCAAAACTATATTGAACAGGAGTGGTGATAGTGGACATCCTTGTCTTGTTCCTGATTTTAGTGTGAAGGATTTCACTTTCTGACCATTTTGTATGATATTGTTAGTTTTTCATAGATGTCTTTTATCAGATTGAGGTAGAGACCGTCTATTCCAATTTTTGTAGGGTTTTTATCATAAATGCATGTTGGATTTTATGAAATGCTTTTTCTGCATCTATGAGATGATCATATGGTTGTCCTTGGCTCTATTGATACAGTGTATTACATTGATTGATTTGCATATGTTGAACCATCCCTACAACCCTGGGATGAATCCCACTTGGTCAGGGTTTATGATCTTCTGCATTCTATTTGCCAGTATCTTATTGAGGATTTTTGCATCTATGTTCATTAGTGAGATTGTCCTATAGTTCTCTTTTTCAGTAGGGTCTTTCTCTGCTTTGGGGCTGAAGGTGAAG
Organism: Heterocephalus glaber; assembly: GCF_053883595.1. Lineage (NCBI taxonomy): Eukaryota > Metazoa > Chordata > Mammalia > Rodentia > Bathyergidae > Heterocephalus > Heterocephalus glaber. The sequence goes on from NW_028258368.1 coordinate 6,364,202, forward strand.
CTTGCTTCCAGGAATGAATTCAGGAGTATTGCTTCCATTTAGATTTCATTGAAGAGTTTAAATAGTAGTGGGAGTAGTTCCTCTCTAAATGCCTTGTAGAATTCAGCAGTGAAGCCATCAGGACATGGGCTTTTCTTAGTTGGTAAGTTTTTAATTACATTTTCAAATTCATTGATTGATACTGGGTCATTAAGAATGTTGAGGTCTTCTTCGTTCAACTTTGGTCATTCATACATATTTAGGAATCTGCCCATTTCTTCTGTGTTTTCCATCTTACTGGTGTATAGGTTCTCAAAGCACGTATTGATGATCCTCTGGATTTCTTCTCGGTCCATTGTAATTTCACCCTTTTCATTCCTAATTGCATGGATTTGGGCCTTTTCTTTTCTTTTTCTTATAAGGTTGGCAAAGAGTTTGTCAATTTTGTTTATTCTTTCAAAAAACCAACTCTTGGCTTCATTCATTTTTTTGTATCATTTTCTTAGTCTCCATTGCATTGATTTCTGCTCTGATCTTTATAATTTCCTCCCTTGTATGAGCTTTGGGTTTGTCCTGCTCTTCTTTTTTTTAGAAGCTTGAGCTTCAGCATCAGGTTAATTGGGCTCACTCTGTTTTCCTAATATGAGTATTCATTGGTATGAATTTCACTCATAAGACTGCTTTCGTTGTGTTCCATAGATTCCAATATGTTGTACTGTCATTGTCATTTAACTGAAGAGTGTGATTTCTCCTTTAATTTCCTCTGTGACCCATTGGTTATTCAGAAATGTGTTGTTCAATTTCCATGTGTTTATGAAATTTTTGCAGTTTCTTTTGGTACTGATCTCCAATTTCATCACACTACGGTCTGATAATATAAAGGGGGTAACTTCAATTCCTTTGCAGTTACCTAAATATGTTCTATGAGTGAGTATGTGGTCTATTTTGGAGAACGACCAGTGTGCAGCTGAAAAGAATGTGTATTCTGATATTGTGGGATGGAACACTCTGTAAACATCTGTTAAGTTCATTTGTTCAAGAGTTTGATTGAGTTCCAGTATTTCGTTGCTTGTTTTTTGTCTAGTTGATCTATCTATTTGTGACAATGGGGTATTGAGGTCCTCCACTACTATCATATTAGTGCTTCTTTGTCTGTCTTAATCAGTGTGGGTTTGAAATCCACTTGGTCTGAAAAGAGGATAGCTACTCCTGCTTTTTTTCGGGTTTCTGTTGCATGGAGTATTGTTTCCCACCCTTTAACTTTCAGTCTATCAGTTTCTTTTTTAATTAAGTGTATTTCTTGTATGCAGCATATTGTTGGATCTTGCTTCTTGACCCATTCTGGCAGTCTATTTCTTTTGAATGGTGAATTGAGACCATTAACATTGATGGTTATAACTGATGTGTATTGACTTACCATTGTCACGACTTTCTCTTTTTCTTGGATTTTCCGCCTTCACATTTAATTTCTTGTTGCGCCCACTGGATTCATTCTGCTGGGCTTCCTGGGGTTTTGATCCTCATTGTCTTTTCCTAGGATATTGTCTAAAATGTTTTGGAGTGCTGGTTTGGTATTCATGAAGTTCCTAAGGTGCTCTCTGTCATGAAAGTATCTTATTTCACCATCAATTTTGAAAGATAGTTTTGCAGGGTACATCAATCTGGACTGGAGGTTGTTTTCCTTTAGGGCTTGAAATACATCACTCCAACCTCTTCTTGCCTTGAGGGTTTGCGTTGAGAAGTCTGCTGTGATTCTGAAGGGCTTTCCTTTGTTTGTGATTTTTTTCTTTTCTCTGCTTGTAGAACTTTGTTTTTCTGTTGGGTTTCTGGAATCTTAATAATTACGTGCCTATCTGTACATTTTTTTGGATCAAGGCTATTTGGAGTCCTATATGCCTCACTTATCTATATGTCAAGTTCTCTTCCCCTGCTTGGGAAGTTTTCTGCCATCACTTTTGTGAACAGTTTTTTTGTCATCTGGACTCTCTCCTGTTGCTTCACTGACTCCAATCAGTCTTATGTTATTCTTTTTTGCATCGTCTAGCAGCTGCTGGATTGATGTCTCGTGGTCCCTTACAATTTTAAAGCAATTTTTCTTTTCCTTCTCACTAATTGCAATTTTATCTTCTATATCTGAAATTCTGCACTCACATTGGCTCATTCTGCTGCATAGACTTTCAATGTAGTTTTTAATGTCCTGGAAATCTGTTTGTATATGTTTTATGGATTCCATTTGCTTCCTATGTTGGGATTCCATCATGTTCCTCAGCTCCTCTATTTTTTTATCTGTGTCCTCTCTAGATTTATTAATCATGTCTTGCTCTATGGGCACAATCTCTGCTGTTATGTGAGAAATTATTTCTGATTTCATTTTTTCCAGATCCTCTTTCGTTGGTAGTTCAGGGAGTCTAGGTGGTTGAGTATCAGAGTGTTCTATCTTGTTTCCCTTTGCGGTTGCTGTAGGTGATCTGGTAGTCTGGTTCTGACACTTGTTTATGTGTCTTCTCATTTGGACCGAGGGTGTGGGGGGTGGGGGTGTGTGCTGCTGGTGCTCCCGCAGCTCATCTACTCTATGCTGGGAGCTGTGGCACGTTGACCCAGAAGGCTCCTCTGGGCTGGGAGCTGTGGCACGTTGACCCAGAAGTCTCCTCTGCACTGGGAGCTATGGCACCTTGATCTGGAAGCCTCCTCTGCGCTGGGAGCTGTGGCACATCAACCCGGAAGCCTCCTCTGCGCTGGGAGCTGTGGCATGCTGACCCAGAAGGCTCCTCTTGCTGGGAGCTGTGGTATGTTGACCAGGGAGCTCCCTCCGTACTGAGAGCTCTGGCACGCTGACCTGGAAGGCTCCTCTGCACTGGGAGCTGTGGCACGCCAACCCAGAAGCCTCCTCTGCTCTGGGAGCTGTGGCACGCCAATCCAGAAGCCTACTCTCCCAAAGACCTGGTTCTCCAGCACCCTACCCAGTCTCTGCGCGAGGAAGGAAACACGGGATGGGGGCGGCGGCCCGAGATGCACACACACTGCCAGCTTCTGGCAATCCAAGGGTTAAGACAAACCCGGGTATGTTTTTATCCCTGGCATTCTGAACCCATATATTATCATGATTCATAATGACAATGAAAGGTGTCATAATTTAGTTTATTTTTATATGTGCACCACCACACCTGGTTAACTCATGTCTTAATAATTAAAAATACTAATGTTTCAAAAGAAATACTTACTTGTATTCAGAAACTGGGAAAAGCAACTTTAAGATGGTTAAGACCCCAGCAGCTCCTAGAATTCCAACCACCATGACGTTTAAAAACATGAAGAACATGTGAGAAACACTGCTCCAGAATCTACACAGATCTTTTCTCAACTTTTCCATCCACTGACACATTACCTGAAAAAGGAGTTTTAATTAGATATGCAAGTTCCATGAACATTTACATTCTAAAATTTATTAATGTTTTAGCTTTGGGGTGATGGAAATATTCTGTATCTTGATTGTGGTGATGGCTATATATACTAACTGTATATTTTTAGCATAAGGGGTATAGCTCAGTGGGAGAGAGCTTGTCTAACATGCATGAAGCCTTGGGATCAATGTATCCTCAGACCCCTCCCTTGCTCGCTCTCTCTCTCTCTCTCTCTCTCTCTACACACACACATACATATATATGCCCTACCTGTATATTTTAAGCATTGAATTCTATTTTTAAATGTGTCTTAATAAAGTTATTTATAATCTTAAATGTTAAGTTCCAAAATACAGGCACAAAAATGTTAATATCCTTTAAAATTATTTATATTGCTGTCTAACTACAAATCAAGTAAAAATAAATGCTCATTTGCCAGGGATTTAACTCAGTGGTTCCGGCGCCTGCCTCGCAAGCGCAAGGTCCCAAGTTCGATCCCCGGTACCAAAAAAATAAATAGATAAATAAAAAATAAATGCTCATTGACAGGAGATCAGTCAGACTTGTCTAAACAGAATGGATGAAAATCAATTACATGCTTCAAGTATTTGGAGGACAAGAGATTGAAAAGAAAAACTTTCTAATAGCTTTTGAACAGCTGGGAGATTCATGCTATACAATATATTTCTAGGGCTGGCAATTTAGCTCAGTGGTTCCACCACTTGCCTCGCAAGCGCAAGGTCCGAGTTTGATCTCTGGTACCCCCACCCCCAAATACTTCTATATCTCAAGAGCAAGAGATGGATGTAAGGTGGGCAGTGACCCCAAATGTTATAAAGACAGGTGAAGAGAGCTGCTGTGACCTGCTGGGGGAGGGGAGGGTCAGACAGGGTGCGGGTGCCAGAGTCCAAAATGCCCAAATCACTTGGATTTCTCCAGCAACCTCAAATAAACAATCCTGATCTTCAGTGAGAACTTTTCCTTGTGGACTAACCATAGATAATACTCTTAAATGGAAATTGTTTTGGATAAGTGCTCTACCTAACAGAGCTCTTCAAATACGCTCTGAATTGTATCTTCCTCGTCAGCAGTATAAATGTCAGGGTATATGGTACGTGAGTACTAATAGGTGCCAATGCATTTACATGTAATATCCATTTTATTTAATTCTTACAACAATGTAATGAAATACTTTACATTATATACTACTTTACAGATTAAGCACAAACAGGTTAGAGAGTTAATCTGTCCAAGATCACATAACTAATCAATGGCAGACCAGTTATCAAATGTATCACTGTTATAAGATCCCAAGGGCAAAATCTACCTATATGTACACAAGGTAGTAGGTGCAGAATAAAAAGAAATAAGAGATATGAGAAAGAATTTTGGAACTGCAAATTCTCAACCAGATGAAATCCAATGCCTTTATAATTATGATCTGATTGTGTTGCTGTTGTTGTTATGGTGCTGGGGACTAAACCTAGGATCATAGGCATGCTAAGAAAGCACCCTATCACTGAGTTATACTCCCAACCCTTGTTAATGAAGCATAAAGAAAAAAACAGGAATACCTAAAACCATCACATTAAAACCATAATGAGTCTACTATTAACATGCTCCATGCTTTCAATCCATGGTTTCCACCTGATTTAAAATGTTAGTATCTATTTTCTTCACCATAAACAAAAGTGCTTATGATGATAACACCAAATAAAGCTAACAGCAAATACTTAACTTACCTTATATGAGGATGGAGGTTCTGCTCTGAGAGGAGTTTCAGGTAATTTTCCAGGTAAAACATCTTCATCTACTGTGGTTTCCACATTCCTGATAAGGTACTGGCTGGTAGTCTGCAGTGAATTCACACTTTCTACTGAGGACGAAGAGCAAAGTTACCAAAATGCTAGTGGAATGCTAGGGTCTCTTCTACAAGTCCTAGGGTTACTACACCAATAACATTCAGAATAGTAAGGTCAAATATTTTACCATAGGAGGGGAAAATTTTTTAAGCACCAGAGAAAAACATATCCTTATTTATAAGGGGCTACAGTAGTTATAATTTTGTCACACAGAAAGTCTAAATTTTAAAAGCTCTATGTTTTCAGTGGAAAAATGAATAACTTCTAAATGAACCTTTATATTATTGTAAATGTCTACAGTATTATTATAAATGTATGTAATTACCAGAAAATGTCATTATGCAAACAGCATTGATAACATTTTACCAAGGCTCAAAACAACTTCTTAAAGTCTAGACATAAAAATAATGCATGTATACATGTTATGAAGGGTTTTGTGTTTTTGTTTTTTACAGTGCTGGTGATAAAACCCAGGGCCTCACACACATTAGGCAAGCACTCTGCTATGGAGCCACAGCTGCGGCCCCTATAGTTTTGTTTTCTTGTGGTCATTGTATTGAACCCAGGGGCATTCTCAACTGAGTTACATTCCCAGCTTGTTTTATTTTATATTTTGAGGCAGGGTTTCCTAAGTTGCCCAGGTTGTCTTCAAACTTGTGATCCTCTTGCCTCAGCCTCCCTAGTATCTGAGATTATAGGTATGCACCATCATGCTCTGCTGAAATCTTTTTTAAAGGAGCTCATTTCCAAACATATTAATTGTAACTAATTATAATTAAAAATATATAGCAATTTTTATAAATTACATAAATATTACAAAGTTCAAGAATATGTAAAGCTTCTAACTAAAATAGTTCCTTTAATATTTTCAATAATGATTTTTGAAATTACCTTTTTTGGAGAGGTTGGGAAGGGTAAATAAAATGTCATTGTCTCGGGAAATAGAGTACAGCATGCTTTCTTCCAAAGGATGGGTATAGTTTGAATGTCTGAGTATTCCCTGGTCCTTAACTAAAATATCAATTTCAGTAACATCCTTTTGTTGAGCCTATGAAAGAAAAAGTAAGTACTTAAAAAAAAACCCAATGGCCCAGCATCATATAAATTTAAAAGTGCATTTTTCATCCTGATTCTATAACTAAAAATCTTGTCCTATTCAGACAATTACTACTTATTCCCTCCTTATACTTTGGGGCATTTAATTTCACCTTTAACATACTCATGTCTGCTTTAGCACCAACTACTGTAAGTTTAATTTCAGTTCTGTACAAAAAATGGTAGCTGAACTATGAACCAAATTTAATCTCTTTACTTAGTTTAGTCAATGTTCATTACATTTTAAGTGATATAATTATGTATTAAATGTACAATTTCAAAAATACATGTCAAATGCTAAAACAAGTCAACAAAAATTCTAAATGATTGGATACAGGCAATTATTAGGGTAGCTTCTTCCTTATCAAGTCAGAAATCAATAAAATAATTGAACATATGCATAACAAGAACAAATTTAAATCTTTACAACTGAATTCCCAGTTAATAAATGTACTATCTTACTTGTTTTCCATCAATCTCTACTACCTCTTCTTGAATGACAATTAGTTGCAAACTGGAACCCGATGTCATAGGCCACTCATGAACTAAAATCCTTACACTGACAATTCCAAAATATTCCTTTTCCTCCAAATTTTCCAGATTTCCATTCTTCACTATAAGAAAAAGTAGTGACAGCTTTGATCAAATATTGCCACCAAATCTGTTACTGAATTTCATTATTTTGATATTTACATGGAACAAGATACTTGAAAACTAATGTTGGGGAACGAGGGAGGGGGGAGGGGGAAAGAAAAGAAGGGACAAGAAAAAAGAAGAAAAAATGGAAACAAAGCCTTTGTAAATAAGGAGAAGAGGGGTTAAAGGGAGGGGGAATGGAAAAAAAAAGAAGCAAGACATATCATGTACAGGTACAAATTCCCTATGATGAATGTTATTATGTATATATAAAATGTGCCAATAAATGTTTTGCTTAAAAAAAATTCTTAAAAAAAAAAGAAAACTAATGTTGGCTTTCTTCATCCTTGACCTTAATACTGTTTCAAAAAAAAAAAAATACTGTTTCAGATTCAAAACAAAGACAATTTGACAAAACCTTAGTTTGCACTCATTTGAAAAGGGGACATTCTTGACAGCCCTTAGTTGTTGTTTTTTTTTTGGTACCGGGGATTGAACTCTGGACCTTGCGCTTGCGAGGCAGATGCCGGAACCACTGAGCTAAATCCCTGGCCCAGCCGGTAGTTTTTGTATAAAATGTTACACCAACAGCATTCTTTTATACAGAGCCAAGACAGCATAACTAATTTACAAAGCAAGCCACAAGACATAGTCAATCCCACGTTTTAGCAAATCAAGAACATTCATTCATCTGTTCATTCACAAAATCCAATAATGGAAGGGGTCCAAACATGAGTTGTGGGCTTTTTTGTTTTGTTTTACAAGTTTTAATCTTTTCCCAGTAAGTGACTTGCTCCTGTTGGAGAAATCAGGAACAGGAAAGAAATGGGAGAGGCCACTATTATTCCTTATACTGAACAACAGGATAGGACTAGCTACTAACCATGCGCCCCTCTAGTTAGAAATTCAATGGAGATGGGGTATGGTAGTTGCAGTAGTTATAGAGCAAGTGGCTATTCTATTAAGACAGAAAGTGCTATAGAAAAAGAAAAAGTAGGGTCAGGGATTTAGCTCAGTGGTTCCACCACCTGCCCTGCAAGTGCAAGGTCCAGAGTTCAATCCCTGGTATCAAAAAAAAAAAGAAAATAAAAGCAACACACCATCAATGAAACTGTCAAACAAGAGAAGCATTTATTTGCTGTCCCTCAAATAATCTCAAGACTATTTGTCAAAAAACCCAGATATACATTCTGAAAGTAGGCCCAGCTGTTTAAAATGACTAGTTCTCCTGTCTAGAATATCCCAATGTTAAGTTCATTAACCACTTAGTATGAATTACCTATTCTCCCCTTCTTTAGTCCTTCCCTTTCCAAACCATTCGTACAACAGTGCCTGCTTTTTTCACTGCAGTATCACTTTGATTGTATAACCTCCTTGCTCAAATACTGTCAGTGACATCCCCACTAATTTTCTTTTTTCCCTCACTAATTTTCCGGTAGTTCTCTGACTGCTTGTCCTCCTTCAGGCTCCCCACCTACAGGCACTGTTTCCTCTCCAGTGTGCCTAACACTCTCATATCTTTTGGTACTTGCAACTGTAAAATGTCCCCTCTCTCATAGTCCATACTGAAGTTTGTGTGTGTGTGTTTTTTTACCCTGTGGTGCAGGAGATCAAACCCAGGGCCTTGTATTTGCTAGGAAAGCCCTTTACCACTAAGCTATATCCTTGTTTTTTTTTTTAAGATGGGGTCTTGCTATGCTACCCAGGCTGGTCTTGAACTTCTGACTTCCAGTGATCCATCTGCTTCAGCTTCCTGAGTGCTGGGCCCACAGGCGTGCACCTCAGAGCTTGGCTTCATGTCAGTGTTTTAACTGTTTACTGCTGATTTCCCTCCATCCTTGTCAGCATGTCTTGATGTCCAAATCCTAGGGTACAAGACTCAATGGATGAGAAACCCATTGCGTCTCTCCCTCCCTCTGAATGTGGGCTAGGCCTAGTCACTTGTTTCTGACAAATAGCACAGTGCATATTCTTGATTTCAATCCAATAATATTATATATTTTAATGTAACATATTTGCTTATCTTTAAACAACTCAAAAATTTTAAAGACTAAAAAGAAAAACATTCTACTGACATAAGCATAGAGGAAACTGAAAAATCAGAAAATCACAGGGACAAGTCGTTTTCTCTTTATTGTCTACAACTGTGGCAGTGGTACCTCAGTTTACAATTTGTTCTATAATTTTGGGAAAAAATTTGTTTTGTGCCGGAAAGATAGTCACAGGTGTGTTTGTCACCTGATGTAGAGTTTGCAAGCAAAAAGAAAATTTTGCCAAACACTTGTTTGCAAACCAAATTGCAAAGAAAAGCATTAGCGAACTGTGGTACTACTATACCTCCCCAAAATTTTGGCTTTTGCTATCCCACTTCCATGCACTTTCTTTTTTTTTTCTTGAGACAGAGTTTTGCTCTGCAATTCAGGCTGGCCTTGAACTCATTATGTAGCCCAGGCTGGCCTTGAACTCATGGTAATTCTCCTGCCTCAGCCTCATGAGTGCTTGGATTACAGTTTATGCACATTCTTATATTAATGTCAACCTACCAGAAATGCAGTTCCATCAATGTCAATCTCAGGAAAAAGAAAACAGTGAATATTCCATCAATGACCAATATAGAGAAGAGAGTGTTAAACACATTATATACAGAGTGTTATATACAAATGATGTACATTATTACTTTAAAATGAAAATATGTAAAATCCAAAAATTTTCACTGATTTAATATTAAAACAGAACAGTTTTGGAAATAACTTAGTAGTACTCACCTATTAAAGTCTGACAGCTTATTCGGGTTACACCACTATTTACAGGTAAGTCATTTACATATACCTGTCCACTCTCATAGGTTATGTTAAGAACAACCTTAAAATAAAGCAGCACATTCATTAATTTCAGTCATTTATAAATGATGACAAACTCATGTCAAAAATACATTATTTTTACAATTAATTAGATGTATCGGTACTATGGTTTGGATGTGGCTTGTCTCTCAAGGACTCATTTATTGGAGGCTTTGGTCCCTAGTGCAGTGCTGTCGAGGCTGTGAGAGCTTTAAGATGTGGGACCTAGCGGGATATCTTTAAGTCACTGGGAGCATGCCCTTGGAAGGACTGTGGAACCCATCTCTCTCTGCCTCCCACATGTGCTCCTTCGCTAGTGCCAAGCTGATGCCAGCAACTTGCCCCCTGAGCCTGCATAACTGTAAGCTAAATAAACCTCCTTTCCTATAAAGTAGGCTGGCTTGGGTATTCATTATAGTAACAGAAAATGCATCAATACAGTGGTAAATTTAAATATAATAGGCTGCATAACACTTGGCTAAATGGTATATGAAAAACAATCAAAAGGAGACAAACCTGTTCTTTAGAAACCTCCCCATCATCTTTTAGGGTAGTCACATCAATTCTGATACCATCCTGCAAAACAAATACATAAGCACAGGTAGCCATTTCATAACTTGAGAATGACTCAGTTCTTTGAAAATGACTCAGTTCTTTTTCTGCTCTCTGGGGATTGAACCCAGGGCTTTGTATATGCTAGGCAAGCATTCTGGCACTGAGCTACATTCCCCAGGCCATTTTCTTTCTTTTCTTTTTTTTTTTTGGTACCAGGGATCTAACTCAGGACCTCACATTTGCCAAGCAGGTGCTGTACCACTGAGCTACATTCTTGGCCCCCATTTCCATTTTTTTATAGCCTTTTATTTCCCCTTATTCACAATTCTAATTTTTTATAATCTATATACTTTTTCCACTTAATTGTGAACTATATCACCTATGAGCATATAATTTGCAAAGGCAGTGTAAAAGAAAATATTAACCTTCATGTATCTACTGCCTAAGTTAAAATCTAAAATGTTAGCCAGGCATTCAAAGTCCCTGTATCCTGTATGAACCTTACAAAGTACCCTCTCTCCCAAGAGGAAAGCTCTATACTGATTTCCATATTAATCATTTCCTGCTTTTCTCTATAATTTTACTACCTGTGTATCCCTCTTTAAACAATATGTATTTTAGTTTTATCTGTTTCTGAGCTTTATTTAAGTGGAACATTTTACGTATTCTTCTGGAACTTGTTATTTAAAAGTGATGTGCACCACCGCACTGTCTCATCAACAATTTAATTATTTATTCCCTTACCCATGGACACCTGAGTGTATCTCTTAGACAAAGTATCTGCAGTGTGCAGTTTTACTGTCTCTCAGATTATCCAAGTGAAGACCAGACTATCCAAGTGTTTCAGTTTACTGATGGCATACTTTCTGTAGGAATGAAAGCACTATTCCAGGAAGTCTCCACCATTGACTACAGAAACTACAACCTGTCATTCATTAATCATATTCTTTCCTAAATTTTTCAGTCATAGTTGTCCTAGAATAAAACAATGCTTATCTCATATACTTTATCCTTAGGGTTGTATTCTTAATTTTGAAAATAGGAAAATTACTCATAAACATCAAAAATAATATATAAGTATTATAAGTGTTATCTAAAATACCATGCCCCCAGCCCCTAAAAACCTCATTATATTGACAGCTTGGCTGCTAGCTGTTGGGCTTTTGAAGTGATTGGGTCATAAGGGTTCTAGCTTTATCAGTGGTTTAGTTCACTGATAAGATCATACTTTGATGGCACTACTGGGAGATGATAGAAACAGGAAGCTGGGCCTAAATGAAGGAAGGCAATCACTGGGGAGTTAACTTGGAGACTATATCTGGTCCCTGGCCCTTTCCTCTCTCCAGCTCCCACTCTATTTCCTGGCTACCATAAAGTAAGCAGCGTTCCTCCACCATGCCCTTCTGCCGTGCCTTGGACCTAAAGCATTGGAGCTTGATAACCATGGACAGGAAACTCTGAAACTGTGAGCAAAAGAAGCCATTCCTGGGAGGCTCCCAGGCCGCCATTCCACCACTCCCGGGGCAGAGGAGGTGAGCCAATCCTAGTGCCCAGTAGGAGGCTCCCCGGCTGCCATTGCACTGCTCCCAGGCCAGAGGAGGTGAGCCAATCCCAGTGCCCAGGAGGTGGCTCCCCAGACAACATTCCACAGCTCCCAGCACAGAGTAGATGAGTTGGGCGGGTGCCAGCAGCACCCCTCCTCACTACTGAAATGAGAAGACACCTAAACAAGCCTCAAAAACAGACTTCCAGATCACCTACAGCAACCCCAAAGGGAAACGAGATGGAACAATCTGATACTAAACCACCGGGACTCCCTGAACTGGCAACAAAAGAAGATCTGGAAAAAATGAAACCAGAAATAATTTCTCAGATTACAGCAGAGATTGTGCCTATAGTGCAAGACATGATTAATAAATCTAGAGAGGACACAGATAAAAAAATAGAGGAGCTGAAGAACATGATAGAATCCCAACATAGGAAACAAATGGAATCCATAAAACAGATGCAAACAGATTTCCAGGAGATTAAAATATCCATCGAAAGTCTGAGCAGCAGAATGAACCAATGTGAGGATAGAATTTCAGATATAGAAGAAAAGTTTGCAATTAGTGAGAAGGAAAAGAAATATTGCTTTAAAATTGTAAGGGAACACGAGAAATCAATCCAGCAGCTGGTAGACGATGCAAAGAACAATAACATAAGACTAATTGGAGTCAATGAAGAAAGAGGAGAGAGTGCAGATGACATAAAAAAATCTGTTCACAGAAGTGATGGCAGAAAACTTCCCAAGGAGGGGAAGAGAACTTGACATACAGAAAAGTGAGGCATACAGGACTCCAACTAGCCTTGATCAAAAAAAGAAAAAAATCAACAGGGCCAGGGATTTAGCTCAGTGGTTTCACCGCCTGCCGCACAAGCGCAAGGACCCGAGTTTGATCCCGGGTACCAAAAAAAAAAATCTACACATAGGCACATAATAGTTAGGATTCCAGAAACCAAACAGAAGAACAAAATTCTATAAGCAGTGAGAGAAAAGAAACAAATCACATACAAAAGAAAGCCCATCAGAATCACAGCAGACTTCTTTCTCAGTGCAAACCCTCAAGGGAAGAAGAGCTTGGAGTGATGTATTTCAAGCCCTAAAGGAAAACAGCCTCCAACCCAGACTGATGTACCCTGCAAAACTATCGTTCAAAATTGATGGAGAAATAAGATACTTTCATGACAAAGAGCACCTTAGGAACTTCATGAATACCAAACCAGCACTCCAAAAAATTTTAGACAATATCCTAGGAAGACAATAAGGATCAAAACCCCAGGAAGCCCAGCAGAATGAATCCATTGGGTGTGACAAATTAAACGCAAAGGGGGAGAATCCAACAAAAAGAATAGTCATAATAAGGCTTTTAAAACTTTTAATTTCATCTCCTTAATGAGTGTATAATTCAATCTTGTTATTGTACTGATTACTATTTTTCTGATTCTAGTGTTGCACACCTTTCCTTGTGCTGTACTAGCTATTTATCATCTTCTTGTGTCTTTTTAATTGGGTTTTTTTATTAAAGAGCTGTAAGAGTTCTTTATATATTCTGGTCATAGGTTATATCCATTCTAAATATGGTCTATTTAAGGACTACTTTTCATTTTAACGATGTCATTTAAAGTTCTAAAATATGAACCAAGATGCATAATGTGAAGGTACAAGTTCCCAATGAGAAATGTAAATGTACTGTATATTTAAAATGTAACAATAAAAGAATTTTTTTTTAAAGTTCTAAATTTTGATGGAATCCCATTTATCAATTTTTTCCTTTTATACATCATGTTTTTTGCACCCTAGAAGTTCTTGCCTACCCTAAATTCATAAACATTTTCCCTTATAATTTCTTCTTAAAGTTTTAGTTTTAGTCTCTCATATTTAGGTTCATAGATCCTTTCAAGTTATTTTTATGTATGGAAGTACAGGGTCGAGGTTAATTTTTTATATACAGATACATAGGTTAATTTTTTATATATGGATATATAGGTGTTCTAGAGCCATTTCCTGAAAACACTATCTTTTCCTCTGCTCTTGAATTGAGTTTATAGTCTACAAAATGTTAAATAATCTTTCAAAACTCAGTGGACCATATATGAGTGGTTCTATTTCTAGATTCTGTTTTATTCCAATGATCTATATGTCTTTCCTTATATCAACAATGCCTTGATTACTGTAGCTTTAGAGGAAGTCTTAAAATTAGGTACTAAATGTCTTCCAACATTGTTTTTTTTTTTTCTTTCCTTTTTACTTTTCTGGGTTCTTTGTACTCCTACATAACTTTTAAATTTCAATATAGCAAGTATACACAGACCTGAATTTTTATATATACGTTGTGTTTTCTAATCCTGCTAAATTCAAGTACAAGTTCTAGGGGTTCCTAGAGATTTCTTAGTATTTTCTCTGTAGATGATCATTTCATCTACATGTAAAGATTTTGCTTCTACCTTGCCAATCCTATCCAAATTGTGTCATTTTATTGCCAGATGATTTTAGTTTAGGCCTATGTTTCAAAGTTTAATGGACAGATGAAGAGTAGGCTTATCTACCCTTGTTCCACCTCAGGGAGAAAGCATTTTATCTTCTCCATTCATATAAGTCGTTTTTGCTGGAAGTATAGAGTACATGTCTTTGATCTGTTGAGAAGGTTCTGTTCTACTTCTAGTCTCCTGATAGCTTTTACCACGAACAGCTGTACAATTCAGACCAATACTTTTTCTCCAACTAGTGACAGGATCATTTGGCTTTTACCTTTCCTCTGTTAAAATGATGACTTCTGGGAGTGGATCTTCCAATGCTGAACCAACACTGCCATCCCTATAATAAAACCACTTTCTACATCCTGCCAGATCTGACTTCTAATAGTTCATTCTGTTAAACAAATTTTTATCTATGTGCGTACTTTTTTCTTCTATTATCTTTATTCAGTTTTAGGATTAGCACAATGTTGATTTTCTAAAATGAGGGGAGAAGTGTTCCTTTTTTCTGCTTTAAATGTTAGACATAATATATCAATTAAAGTGTATATGAGCCTGTTGTTGTCATATAGGTAGGTTTTCAAGCTAAGAATATACTTTCTTTAATAGGTGCTATTCAAATTTTATATTTCCTCCAGAGTTAGTTTCATTAATTTGTCCTCCAAGGTACTTCTTAGAAGTTGTCAAATGTATTTCAAAACAGATTTTTATAATATGCTTTCTATATCCTTTTAAATTCTGTAAAATCTGTGGTAATGTCTCCTAGATCTTGATATTGTAATTTTAAAAATGTGTAATTGATACTGTGTAAAATAGGAAGTAAAATTCTAAAGGAGCAGGGGAAGTGGGAGGGGTAGGGGAAAGGAAAGAAGGGAAAAGAAAAAATATGAGAAAAGGAAAAAAATGGAAACAAAGTCTTTGCAAATAGGGAAGGGTGGAGGGGGTGAAGGCAGGGCAGGGGAAGGGGAAAAAAAAAAAAGAACCAAGAGACTCGTGTAATGGTACAAGATCCCAATGATGAATGTAAGTGTATTTTATACCTAAAATGTACCAATAAACTTAATGGGGAAAAAAAAGAAGCCATTCCTTCTCTAAGTTGTTTTCCTCGCGTATGTATTTGGTCACAGTAATGAAAAACATTAACATTCCAAGTATTTCTTGGCACTGTGAGCATTCCCAATATTTTATATTTATATACAGCTGTGCACCACATAATGTTTCAGTCAACAATGGACCACATACATACATGACAGTGGCCCCATATGAATGCATCACCTATTGATGAAATAGCTGTCTAAGTATACTTTACGATGTTCACACAATAAAATCATCTAAGGATCTATTTCTCAAAACATATCCTCCTGTGACTGACTGACTGTCTAATTTCTAACAAGTGAGAGACTAAGACTGACATGATTTCACAAGGTTGGCTGAATCTAGGGACAACCTGTGGAAAAAGATATAAGGATCACAACATAGTTAAGCTGACTCTTTTTTCTTGGGGGGGGGGTCCCAGTTTCTTAACAATGAGCTACATCATCAGCCCTTTAACCAGAGTTCACTAAATAACTAAATTGCCCCTGGCTGGGCTATTTAAGTTTACTTTGGTGCACTTACTTCCCAACTCCTCTAGGAACTCAGGAAGCTTCCCAACTAGTAATTCCTCACAACCAACCTGAGTTTCTCCTGATCCACTTTGCTCTAGATTAAACTTGCATTAGAACCAAAGAAACACTAAAACCATCTAATAAACTATCAAGTTGTAAAATATGTTGTTTTGTGTTCAAAGTCCAGTTGAAAGTTCCTCCTACCAAACTAGAGATTCTATTAACTATTGTTCTAACAGTTCAAAGAAAGCCTCCGATGATGTTTTAAGAAATCTTTTTCAGCTTCTGCCCTTCAGCAGCGAACACAAACTATATTGTTAGTAATTTAGTGTACTTATACATATATCACTTGCCTAGTAAAATACTGGGTTTATAAAAGACAATTAACAAAACACATTATATTTTCCAGATAATCAAGTTCAATTAATTCTTTGTGGAGAGGGGCTGGCAATATAACTCAGTGGTAGGGCACATGCTTAACATATGCATGGTTCTGAGTTCAACCCCTAGCCCCACCCTCCGCCTTCTTTTATGGTCCTTCTGTACAAAACCACTGCAGAAGAAATTCTATTCCTTACTGCTACCTGACACTTAAGTTTGGAGCCAGGTCATGTTTCCTGCCCTGCAAACCTCTGACTGAACTAAAGTTCAGGCTTGTGAGGGTTGTGCATGCTTGGAAAGTGGATGGCAAAACTGAGAAGTTTCTCCTCACTCATTTCCATTTCTTTATTCTAAATCCTTTGTTCATAGGCTGCCTCTGGGACCCAACTGGCTTCCTAAGGACAAAGAGAATCAATATTTGGTTTAAAATAAACACAGCTGGCTCTGATGGCACATGTCTGTAATCCTAGGCTGAAGCAGGAGGATTGCAGAGTTTGAGGACAGTGTGGACTACACAGTGAGCTCAAGTCCAGCTTAAACTACACACCAAGACCCTGTTTCCAAAAAAACCCCATTTTTCAGTCTGTCAACTACTCCACATAAAAACAAAAAAATTGCTTAGAATACAATAAATCTGAAGCACTGGAAAAAGGTGAGGAAATTTTTTTTTTACTTCAGCCAGTTTTCTTAAATTTTATAGAGTTGGATACACAGATGGACAAATGAACACATATGGGGTGAAGGAAGTAAAGTAAATATTAATACAAGAAAAATGTTAATACCGTCTAGGAATGCAGACTTTCAATATGGTACCCACTAATAATGTGGCAATGTCAATTTAATTAAAATTAAATATGTATTTTAAAACTCAGTTCTTCACTTAGCTTCATTTCAGGTGCTCTCTGGCCATAACATTCTAGTGGGGACCATAACGGAGAGAAAAGATACATCAACAATCACTGCCCAAAGCCCTACTGAAGAGCGCTTAGCTAATAAGGAACGACTGTAAAATTCCTCCAAATTTTTAGAAAATAAGAAAGCCTAGCTTTCCACATATACTCAACACTTACAAAATTCTGAGGTTAGAGCCAAATCTGCTAAAAGTGGAATGAAGACCCAAGAAGGGAGAACTGAAGTGGTGAAATTACCAAGAGCCAGCCCACAGTGCAGTGGTGAGAAGTTTTATTTTTTCCTCAGACTGTATGCACAGATTCAATATCTCTTGGATTCAAGTAGCAATGAAGAATCTTCAAAATCGGAAAAGGGGAAAACAATGTTCATATCTCCATAACTTTAAAATTATTTTACTTTATCTGGTTCCCTGGAGCTTGTTTCGAGCATTCCTATTTTTAACCAGACGCAACTGTAGTCCACATACAATTTCATATAAAAGTGGTTCTTAGAGCTTGCAATGTTGTGGCTCCCTGGAATGTGCAAGCAGAAATAAAACTAAGACATACAATTTTTGTATACAGAGAGAGTAATGTTGTAACTCTAAAACATTAAAAAAATTTTAAAACCCCACATTTATCATGCCTCCTACGTATTCCTATTCAAGTCTTGATTAGTAGGAAAGGTGTACCTCCCTAGTTTCTTGTCATTCTGGGAAATCCATGTTTTAAACTTAAATCTTTTCCCTGAAAAAAAGGCAGATAACACGGCAAAAAGGATACCAACCAGCTGCCTTTGAATACTTTAGGGCAGTGGTTCGCAAACTTCAGGGAGCTTCAGAATCATCTGCTGGGCTCGTGGCCCAGCCCCGCGAGTGTCAGGAACCGAGTTCCTGTAGAAGATGCTGCTGCTGAAGGACCACTGCTTTAGCATTTGAGACGCAGTCGGGAAGTGGAAGCTCTTCCCTCTCCCTCTTCTTCAGCCTGGGAAAGGCTCTCCTTCCCCGTCACCAGCCCAGTAGACACAGCCTGGGAACGCACTCTCTAATTGGCAACTTCACACTTCCCGAAAGCACAGACGCTGCCTGGCCCAGGTGGCAAGCTGTAACCCGGGAAGGCGCCATCACCAAGCCTGAGTCACGGGCGACAGCGCACTTTGGGTGGGGAAGCCCCGGGAGCACCAGGGCAGTTCGCGGGGCCGTAGTAATCGCTCAAACTGTGGGTACTGCGGCTTCGCTACACGCTGAACGGCCCTGTGGTCCCTTCCGTTACGCTCTCTCGCCTCCCACTCCCACGCCGCCCCACTTCCTTGAAGGTTTTTTCTCACAACTTCTTTGGGAGACTCGGACCCCACTCTGGCCCGCGGCGAGAGGTGGGTGGCGTCGCCGCAAGCTAGCTACCCGGCCGGTCCGAGCCTAGGACTCGCCAGCCGTTCCCGCCCTGCCCTACCTGCGGGGCTCCGGGAGGCGATGGCTTCGGGGCTGCCGTAGTCAGCCACCCAGCCACCGGCAGAGCCAAGAGGAGCAGCCAGAGAGCGAGCTGCGCCGGTTCCCGGCCTTCCATCTTGGACGACACGGGGGCAGGCGGCGGGAAGGTGAGGGCGGGACGGACTCTCTGGGGGCGGGGAGAGGGGCTGGGCCTCCGCCGGCTGCGGGGGGAGTGGGGAGCTGCTGTCAGGGACAAACAGAAGAGTACACTACGCGTGCGCACTGCTGCTTAAGGCGGAACACAATGGAGTCGGGGAAAATACGCCTAGAGCGTTACAGCCTCTCTTTTATTTTGAGGAGGGATTCTCACCTCAGCTAGTGAAGACCTTTATGTTGGCATTACAGTACTTTTTAATTAATATATATATTTGATTCTGAGGTAGGACAGAATAAATATAGGGAAAAAGGAGACAAGGAAATCACAGTTCTAAGCCTGACATCTCTGCTTTCAATATTTTTGTCTTTGTTACCTTAAAACTTTAGATGAGAGACCTGCTCAGCTTTCCTTGTTGTAAGGAATGTCTGTATCATAAGGTTTGTTAGCCCTAAATTTACCTAGCCTGTCTCATCCCCCTTCAAGACCAAGGACACCAAGAGAAAAGAGTAACTAAATTTTAGGATTTGCAGACTCTCTAGATGCCACCTTTTACAACTATCCAGTTCTAGATATCTGTCTCCACAAAGAGTGCCTAGAAGTCTCCAAACCTATAATTACCTCAGATTCCAGGAAAAGAAGAGCCTGACAAACTACCCCTGGGTAAGATAACCTCCCCAAGTAATAGTAAGTACCCCATGACAGGAACTGAGAGCCCCCTGCCAAAAAAACCCAATTATCTCTGGAACTGAATGGCCCCTCAAACAATAAAGATTCCTCCAGAGCTGAAATGATGATCCACCAGACCCTTGCCTGCCTCATTTAAGCCATAAAAGCTGGCCCAGTTCTTTTGCAAGAAGGCAGGTCTAAACCCCTTCATCAGAATCAACCTCCTCCAGCTGCTAAAGCTGGAGTTCTTTCCCAATTCTCTCATACTTTCTAACTAATAAACCTGCCTACAGCAGCCTAATAAATCAGTCTGTGCTTCACATGGACAGATTCTGAACTGATTTTCAGTGAGGAAAATTTACAAATCTATTCTATGGGGTACACTGAAGTCCCCATATCTTTTTTGGGGATCTCTTTGGACACCATCTGATGAGCTCTGCAAAATGTAAACAGTGGTAATACTTCAGAACACTATTATACATTAATGAAACATTTCATATTTAAAGGAGAATTTTTTATTAATTAAATTGGTGGTTTCCACCCTTGACTCCACATGAGAATCACCAGGGTAGCTTTAAAAAATACTGAGGTCTGCCTGGGCACCTGAGTCTCTGATTTACTGAGTCAGGGCTGTGGCTGGGGTACCAGTGTTTTAAAGTTCCCAGGTGATTTTATGCGTGTGTGTGTGTGTGTGTGTGTGTGTGTGTGTGTGTGTAGCCAAGATTAAGGACCAACCTTGTCATTAAACATTCAACATCTAACCAACCACTGAACCAACTGAAAGACCCTAGTTAGCAAGACAGACTCCATATTGCTGCTTGACCTACCTGCCTGCCCTTTAGATGAACTCAGAAGGAGGCTTAAAAACCTCCTCCCCTTAGAAAGTCTCTTTAGAAATAACAATTAATCAACTATTGTTTTACAAATGTTCTAACAGCAGGGCTTCTGTACCTTTCGCTTGCTTTGCTAGTTCTATCCCATAGGGGGAGGGGGGCTAGAAACTGCTGGCCTCAAAGGTGTATAACATGTTAATCTCCCCCAAGTCAGGGCTCAAGTCTGATGCTCGGCTCGGGTCCTGGCTGGTAATAAACTCCTGTGTGGATTTAATATCGGTCTCTGGTTGGTTCTTTCTCACTGGGTGCAACACCAACCACACATTAAATGTTTGACATTCAGCTCACCATGGGAGGCAGCATGGGATCAACACTCTCAACTGGAAGTCATTACCCCTGGCCTATGGGTACCTTTCTAGTTAGTTTCCTAATGTATGAAATGAAAGTGTAGAAATGTTTTCCACTTTTCAATTTTTTATTTTTAATTTTCTGAAACCCTCTAAAGCAGAGAGTACAAAGAAATTCAAGGGTTTCATATTAACAATATTGCATATTGAGGAAAATTTTGGAAACATGGATGTTCAGGCAGAATAAAAATGTGTTTAGTCTTTCTTTAAAATAAAACTTTTTTTCAGTGCTAGGGACCTAATCTAAGGATTTACACATCCTAGGTAAGTACTCTACCACTGAGCCATATCCCTAGCCCAAAATAAAACTTGTGACATGAGAAAGGAAACCAACTGCATGCTTGTAATTCCAGCACTTGGGAGGCTGAGGCAGGAGGATTGCTGCGAGTTTGAGGCCAGCCTGGGATACATAGTGAGATGCTATCTAAAAAAAAGTAAGAAGGAAGGAAGGAAAGAAAAAAAAAAAAGAAAAGAAAGAAAACCAAATCCCTCTGTCTTGAGTCCCTTTTTCTTCACTCAACCCCACCAATACCACATGTGTTCTTTTTTCACTAGAATGAGCTATAAAAGGTTTGGCCAAAAGTTAATTCAACAGCTTGCCTACTCTGAGAAACTGTGGATCAATGTTAACTTGTATATGGTTTCTGCAAACTCACATTTGATGTTTATCTGCAAACATTGGCCTTTTCCCTGATTCAGACTTCTGGGAATTAAAAATGAATCTATTGGTGTCTTAGTTACTTTTCTCATTGCTGAGACAAAATACCCAACAAAGGTAGCTCACAGTTTGTAGAGGTTTCAGTCTATAGTTGACTGGGTCCAAGGTAAGGTGGCATGGCAGAAGGGCACTGCAGAGGAGAAACAGTCCATGGCAATGCAAGGCAGGCAGAAGGCAGTAAGCAGCAAGTGATGGCAGCAGCCCTCTTTCTGTACCTTGGGTGGGTAGCACTCACACCCAGGGTGGGGCACAATCCCAGCATCACACACCCTAGTTCCAGCCACCTCTGAAAAGCCCCACCTATGACCACATGAGGCTTTGGGAGGACATCTAGATACAAGATGTAATAATCGGTTAGAAATCAAGACATGTGGATCTGTAGAATTTAAATTGATAATATATGTATAAAGTCCTAAAGTATATATACATGAAAAGGTATTAGGGGAAGATGAGTCTTTCCAACAGAGCTCTTCACATCACCTGACAGGCCTTTCTTCTTCAAGTGTCTGCTCAGCTAGTTGTGAGCTCCAGGAAGGGAGTAGCCAAGCTTAAAGCACAGAGCCAGTTAAAGTAGACCTTCAGTAAGAATAAATTAGACAAACAATGGCTAAGTAGTTAATAGTATTAATTGATAAAGAACAATTTTACTATTTTGTATGAATGGTTCTCTTTATGCCATTGTCTTGCTATACGCATGCATAAGCACTATGAAATTTCATATTAAAATGTCCCTAATTTGAAAAACACCATTATACCACAATTGTGATGAATTATAACAAAACTTTAAATACATTTTGTTACAAGTTTCCACTCACTTGTCATACTTTAGAAGATTCAGCTTGGTACTGGAGACCACTGCAGTTAGGTTTCAGTACCTACCTACCCAGTCTGTGACACAGGTCTGAGAAATAAAAACACTAAGAGATAGAACTAAGAGGGGCCAGGGATTTAGCTCAGTGGTTCTGCCGCCTGCCTCACAAGCGCAAGTTTCCAAGTTCGATTCCCTGGTACAAAAAAAGAGAGATAGAACTAAGAGAGAGAAAGCAGGGTGTCAGGATAACCAACGCCAATGCAGCCAACAAAGGCACTGGCCAGTCCCACGCACTGACTTGTTGGCAATTAATTGGGGTAAAGGCAAGCTATGTGCAGTTTCTATGGAAATTAATGTAAACAAGGCTCATTAAGGACAAGACAAAGCATTTTCAAATTAGGAATAAAATAGACAAAATATAAAGTTGTAATTAGAACATTGTCCTTCTAGTCAGAAGGTTTTAGTTGTGGGAATGGAATTTGGGTGTGAGTTACTCTGAACTTGGCACATAGGCTTCAGACGGCCTCACTTCTATAAACAAGCCAATTGTGGGGTTAATTCTTCACAGCTTGTTTTGGGCATAGTCAATATTATGGTCCTCTGCAGCTTGGTACACCTGACCTTCACATTAATCTGTAAAACAGAATTAACTTGGCAGTTGCTTACATGAGAAATAAATGCATCAATGTTAATATAGTATGTGCTTTGCTCTTCTTTTGAGTCAGTTTATTTCAGCTTAATTTCTTTGATCATAAAGCCATTCAAAAGAGTTCACCTAACATAGCAACTCAGTGTAGTTCTGTGCACATTAGATACTTTTTTCTATTTCAAGATAATCTTACATTTAAGGAGAAAATATCCTAAAAAGATTCTAGTAGCATAGAAAAACACAGTATGTAAGATATATAAAATACATCTTTATTCTCCCATTAAACAATATCCCAGGCCCCAAATCTTGACATATTTCCCTCTTTAGGACTGATTGCATTGTTATTTTCATCATTCCCACAATCAAACTTTGAATTCAACTTTTTTGGCAATTCAAAACCGACTTGACACCAGAGGGAAATCTGGGAAATGATTTGTATCTGGTTCTAATTTCTGAGACAGAGTGAGTCACTACACTTCTGTTACAAAACACTTCTCTTTTATCCAGAGCTAATCTACTATGGAGATATGCCACAGTGACTACCTTTCAGATACTACGTGACCTCCTAGAACTCATTCCTGCTTGCTTTAAACCCACCAATTAAAACTCCCCATGGAAAAAAAATAAAAATAAAAAAATTAAAATAAAACTTCCCATGGGAAACCTGTATGAACATTGTCCTGGTCCCATTGGGCCATTGCCCCCTTTCTTTCTCTCTTTCCACATGATCTCTGATCCTCCTCTTCTCTCCCCGCAGATATGCTGCATAACCCCCAAGACCTGTAGGTAATAAAATCTTATTTTTTGTTTATTTTTTTTTGGTACTGGAGATCAAACTCGGGACCTTGCGCTTGCGAGGCAGGCGCCTGAACCACTGAGCTAAATCCCTTGCCCAGGTAATAAAATCTTGATTTCTACCTTGTATCTTTCCATCCTTAGAATAGTACTCTCCATCTTAAAGATCTTAAATTACAATGGACCTTTTAAGACTTGTTTTTAGGAAAGGAAGATAACTCCATGTGCAAGTAGAGGCAA
The DNA here is from genome assembly GCF_053883595.1 of Heterocephalus glaber. Taxonomy (NCBI): domain Eukaryota; kingdom Metazoa; phylum Chordata; class Mammalia; order Rodentia; family Bathyergidae; genus Heterocephalus; species Heterocephalus glaber. The sequence goes on from NW_028258368.1 coordinate 6,388,168, forward strand.
AGTGTTAGGATATGTTTCCTCTACTTAGTGGATTTCTCTCTTAGAAGTAGATTTTCTTCTTTTGAGTCACAATTTGATTCATTTAATCCACTAGACCCTCATTTTATCATCCTCTACTCCACTTTTTTACTAAAATTATGGTTAACAATATTCATATGCATTCATAGTATTTTCTGTATTCTTGATACTCTGGCATCTGGAGCCTTGCTGATCCTGGAGAGATTAATTAACCTAGATATTTTAGGCTACTTCCCTGGGAATGCACTTTTACATATATATAACCCAAAACCCATACTCTGAACAACCTTCTCTGTCTGGTTTTCATGCTCCAATAGACAGATTTTCCAATTTTTCCAGGTTTCCCAGAGGCTCCTCCTCATGCTTTCTCCTCATTTCCTCTACTTTCTGACTTGGGTGCTCTCCCCATGTGCCTTGCAGAGTGTTCTGTACCTCCACCTTTTGGAAGCTACACTAACAGGCTTTCTTTTCAGTGGTAATTCTCTCGTGGTTTGTTGGTTTCACTATACTTCAGTAATAATAAGCCTATATTTTATATTTTTTGTTTTTGCAGACAATAGAGATTGAACCTAGGGCCTTGCACATGCTAGGCAAGTGCTCTACTACTGAGCTACATCCATGGCCATTTTATTTTATTTTTTATTATTTATTTATTTGTGTTTTTTTGATACAGGGTCTTGCTATATAGTCCAGGCTGGCTGCAAACTCACAATGTAGTCTGGGCTGGCCCTGAACTCATGGTGATACTCCTGCCACAGCCTCCCGAGTGCTAGGATCACACTCGACTACATGGCCATTTAAAATTTATATTTTGAGAGAGAGTCTCACTGAATTGCTCAGGCTGGCCTCTTTGCCTCAGCTTCCCAAGTACCTGGGATTACAGGTGTGCACCACTGCATATGGCTATAAACTTAACATTTGAAAACACCAGACCAATATCTACTTAAAAGGTCAATAATATAATTACAACAAAGACAGAATACTTGACAAGGACAGTCAAATTAAGGAGCAAATTAAAGACTATCCAGAATGAACAGAATGTCCTACTTTCCAGACAACCAAAATCTTCTCTCAAGCCACTTGAAACTGCCACTGTTATCAATAGATATATCATTTTAAATGTGAAGACAGCAGTGACTAGGTTGTTAGTTCACCAGATTTCATAGGATATAAGAGGATAAGGCAGGGAAAGTCTGGAAGGTGAATAAAGGCAATCATACTGGACTTATCCAACACATTAATACTTCTGAACCATATGTTAACATATGGATTAAATACATGTGTTTTATGCATAGAGTTAGGTAGAAGATAGCTCATTTAATGCAACATTAGGATCACACTTTAGTAGGATTATGAACATTCAAACATATTTGTTCAGAAAAGGTATATGATATTAACATAAGAGAAATTGGTCCTGATGTTTGATGATATTAATATTTGCTAAGCAATAAAAATTTATTTTTGTGGGGCTGGGGATTTAGTTCAGTGGTTCTGCTGCCTGCCTTGCAAGCACAAGGACCTGAGTTCGATCCCCAGTACCCCCCCCAAAATTATTTTTGTTTAAAATTAGATTGGTTTACTTTCTAAAATTTTCATCTGCTGTAAAAACATATTAGTACATGTTTGCAATGCATAATGAATACATTCATCTTGGCTAGTTGGGACATGTACATATCACATCTTAATTCTTTTTAATTTCCATTCTCTTACCCTCCCTTCTCTTCCCTCCTTCCATCTGTAGATCCCTTTCCCACTTGCAAATGGTCTGTCTTCATGTTTTATACTTTTATTTTGCTCATTAAATTTTTTCCTGTTTTTTGAGATAGAATCTTATTATATATTCCAGGCTTGCCTTGAACTTGCTATGTGACCCAGGCTAGCCTCATGATGATCAAACTCATAATGATCCTCCTGCTTCAACCTCCCAAGCACTGAGATTACAGGTATGCACCATGGTGCCTGCTTCGCAGAATTATTTATACCTTGAGTTTCTCATATAAGAGAAACTATGATATTTAAGCTTATATGTCTGATTTATTTCACTAAGCATCATGGTATCAAAGTGCATCCATTTTCCTATAAGTGACTCATATTTATCCTTCTTTATTCCTGAGTAGTACTCCATTGTGTATAAATATCATATTTTCATCATCCATTCATCTGTTGATGGACATGTAGACCAGGAAATTAATCTTTTCCAGACTAAATCAATTTTGGCATTTACATTTGGTAGAATTGTGAATGATATAGATCACTTCTTACCTATGAAACTATATACAAGCCACTAAGCATACTTAAATATTTATAACATTAGAAACACAAGGTACAATAAAATAGAGATAAGCATAAACTATATAACCATCATAAAATTTCTTTTTTTCTATGACAGTAGAATATTTTATATTTAGTGATATAATTAAGTATAGCATACTTTGAGGATGCCTCTTTAGTTAATGTCCATTTTTCAGTGGTGCATTCTGGGCATGGCTAACTATAGGCCTTTCCCTCTGTCCCTGGATCCAACCACCTCTGTTTATTTGTGAGGAGAGGCTGCAATTTGTTTTGTCTACTACACAATTCTCCAGGAGTGAGCTGCAGTATTGTTAATAACATAAGGCAATCCAAATATTGGCATACAGAGAAAACCAATTGATAGCACTAACTGTGCCATCTTGGCAATAACAATAAAATCAGCAATAGCAATATTGTCAAACACAAACTGGATATTGACATACACTAAGTACCAGGAATGTGCCACCTTTAACCATAGAAAATAGAGTATAATTATAATGTAAATACTAAGACAAACCAAATATTGACACACAGTAAATATCTACTAAATGTAGCAACTATATTTCTGCTAACAATAGAATACTATTAAACAGTAATAGAACAGAGAATGAACCAGAGAATGAAAAAAAGTAGAATTTGAAAATCTAATCAGTAGAAGATAAGAATGAGGAGATATAAGTAAGGTAAAGGTTCCTACTGCAGAGTAAAAGAAAACTAACAGATAAAAGTAATGGAGACAAATGAAGAAGAAAAAACAGTAAAATAAAGGAAAATAAAAAGGAATTAAAAAGAGAAAAAAAGGAAAAGAAAAGAAGAGAAAAAAAGGAAAAGAAAAGAAGAGAAAAAACTTTCTATCAGTCAGTGGTCAGGAGGGAAACAGATTTAATGCAAGATATACAGATATATAAGGATTTACAAGGTAGGTTTACAGTGGTCACTTGCAGAATGAGGTGTGGAAGAGTATAAATGGGCTAAGGTCGAAGGTCTGGTGCTCACTGTAGTGTCCTGTGCAAGTCCTTATCAGGAGGCTGAAAGGTCTATTCCAGAAGGTTAAAGAATCTGAACTAGAAGCCAGAAGATGACGTCCAAGGTGAAGGTGAAGACTGTAACTCCTCAGAAGAGAGAAGCCTTCCTTTTTCATTTCCCTTTTATTCCATTCAGGCAACAAGCCTATTGGTTAGTGAGTGCACACCTAGGGTGGGTCTTCTGTCTTCAGTAAGTCCCTTTAGCCACACCTAGACTATGCTGATCCAATTTAGTTGAGCATTGCTTACTCAAATTGACAGTTAACTGTCATAACTCCAAACTCCCAAAAACCAATGAAGGAAAAAGAAAGAAAAAAATTGAGTAAAAAAAAAAAATCCCTCTATGTTTTTGAGTGAAGGATTTATTTCCAGCATCTGCAGTCTTGGAATCTAGCAAATCATGATTTTCTCCATTTGGCTTTATGGCCTGTGGATTTCTGAGGTGCCCTCTCTGCTCCAGACAGATCCTGTTCTGTCCAGACACAGACTGTGGCAACTGTCCAAGTAGAGGCGTGTCCTTGCTCACATTGGTAGATGGGGAAAGCAATCAGACCACTGGTCTCTGCTGGATGTGGGCAGAAGGGTAGGAGTTCAAGCAGACTATTGCTTCTCAGCCTTTTGGCTAAGATCAGGTGTAGGAGTTCAAGCAGACTACTAGACTTAACACCTTCACTTTACTCACTTCTGAAAATAATACTTGCTGCACCGAAAACTACACTTGGTGGTTTCTTACTATAGACCCTGGAGCCTGTATTCTTAGCCTGAGCTTAAACTTCTCAGGGAATCTATTTTTATTCTATACCCTCTCTGTGAATGTCTCTCATGGCTGTCTCTCACCCCATCACTGTGGAAGGGTAAAATTTGTAACTGTAAAATAGAGCTGTTCTGTAGTTGTCTGTGGCTCAATAAACAAATAAACAACCCCTTTTCAAAATGGTGCCTGATTAAACACTATCTGGTAATATAGTGAGTGCTACACTGGGTTTCTTCTCCAACTGAACCCTGGTGTGAAGTAGTCACTTTCAGAGTAAAAGCTCACATTATTTTTGTAGTTTACAATAGCTGTAGGCTTTACTTGAGGTTAGCACTGGACCAGTCTGTTATTTCTCCCTGGAGCTGCCAAGTCTCCAGGTCTTTCTTTCTCTATCCAAGTATTGGCCTTGTCCATGATCAGGTCAGTTCATCTGTTGGTGCCTCAGCTACCCTGTGCCATGAGGAAACAAAACTCAGAGCTGGCAGGTGGCTGCAGCAAGGGTACAGAGTCCTGGTGTGTGGAGTTGGTCAGTGAGTGAATGCCACAGGGGAAAGTTCAGTCTGCTCTCCATGGGGGCAGATTCTTTCCCAAATATTACTCTTTAATGCTGTCTGTAGTTTTATAGTTTAAGATTATATAGGGGAAAGATTTGAGTTACGTAAATAAATATCAAGCTATCAAGTAGAACAAATAGAACTGTTTCAGTTTTCAAAGATTTCTAGGAAAAAATGGTTGAGGAAGATAATTCTCTGTGGATCACTAGTGTTTCTGAGTATCTTATGAGGAAAGTAATGGCTGCCCTTTGTTTCAGAGTATTTTTTCAAAGGACACACACACACACACACATACACACACACCAAACAATGCTAGGAAATAGTGATCTTCCTTCGGAGCAAAGAACAGACATGTTTATTCTCATTATAAAAGATTCAGACCCAGTCATGGTGTCTGAGTAGGCTAGGGTGAGAGAATCACTTAAGCCTAGGAGTTTGAGGCCAGCCAGCACAGAATGAGACCCTAGCTAAAACGACCGGGGGGGGGGGGGGGTTCAGTTTCTTAGCTCAGGTTTCTTCTATAGTACAATTCATTGACTCACTGAGTATGCAGGTGTCATCTGGGCCTTTCATAAAGCTTGCATGGATCTTTGGTACAATAGAACTTATATAAATATGTAGCTTCTTTTATTGTGAATAATTAATGTATCTGTTGTCTCTGACTCAGAAGTTTCCTATCTTCTACTAGGATCTATGAGACTCCAGTAGGCTATTTTTAGTTTGAAAATAAGATAATATCTCAAACTGCGCATAGTGGTAGCTGGGCATAGTGGTACACAGTGTAATCCCAGAACTTTGGGAGGCTGAAGCAGGAGGATTAAATGTTTGAGCAATTTAGCAAGACCCTGTTTCAGAATGAAAAGAATAAAAAAGGGGTGTATATGTAGTTCAGTGCATAGGTCCTGGATTAAATTCCTAGTACAGCAGAACAAGCAAACAATCAAAAACAACTCAACCACTGAGCTAAATCCCCAGCCCGCTTCACAGTTCTTGACAATTACTTCCTAGATTACAAAAATTATCCTATTTGTGTATTTCTTATTAACACTTGTTTTAGAGACAAGGTCTTGTTATGTTGCCCAGATTAATCTTGAACTGGTGGGCTCAAATGATCCTCCAGCCTCAGCCTCCTGAACAGCTGGATCTACAGGTGTGTGCCACCATGCTCAATTCAACACTGAATTTTTATTGTTCACTGAATGGAATTCCCATGTTGCCTTATTTTCTCATCATTAAATATCTCTTTCTGTTTTGACATTAAGACTTAAAGCTGGGTGTGGTCGCATATATGTAATTCCAGCACTTGGGAGGCTGAGCAGGAGTATCTCAAGTTCAAGGCCAGTTTAGGTTCCACAGTAAGCTCAAAGCCAGCCCGGACTTTATACATATCAACCATTGTATTTTGGAAATAGCATCATTGTAAAAGATCAGATGAGATTGAAAAATGCCAATAATTTTAAAATTTGGTCATCTTTGGTAAAACATCATTCAGTATTACATAGTAAAATATAAGTATTTTAAAAATCAGAAATTTATGAAAATGTCAGCTACAGTAGGGTTATTTTATTGAGTGGGGGTAAGAATAGGAGTGGAAGGTTACTGTAACCATAAAACTATAAAGTATTTTAAGTAGTACATATGTAAATTTTAAAGTTTAGAACTAATCTTCTGACTCATTTAAGTGAAAATGGCAAATCCTTGTTTTTCTTTATAAATACACTCCATTTTTTTTTTTGGAGACAGGTTCTCGTCTCACAGTTAAGGCTGGCCTTGAACTCACTAAGTAACCCAAGCTGGCCTTGAATTTATGGCAATCCTTCCTTAGCCTCCTGAGTCCTAGTTTTATAGTATTGTACCACCATGCTTGGCCTACAGTCCATTTTTAAAAGCAGTTTTAGGTCTAGAGAATATTAGAAAGTATAGAGAGTTGCCATACAATCTCTCTACTCTCCAGCTTTCCCTATTATTATTATTATTATTTTTTGGTACTGGGGATCGAACTCGGGTCCTTGCACTTGCACAGCAGGTGGCAAAACCACTGAGCTAAATCCCTGGCCCTATCCCTATTATTAACATATTCCATTAATGTCGGACTGGTTTTTTTTTCACGATCAATGAACCAATACTGATACACTATTATGAGCTAAAAGTTCATAGTTAGCATTAGAATTTGCTCTGTTATAGTTTCATGGGCTTTGGAAATGTGTAATGTTATTTAGTCACCATTATAATATCATATAGAATAGGTTCACTGCCCTAAAGATTTAATGTGTTCCATCTATTTGTCCCTTCTCTGCTTCTAGAATTTTAACAACCACTCATTTTTTTGTAGTGCTGGTGATCAAACTCCAGACATTATGCATGTTAGGCTATGGAGCTACATCCCCAGCCCAATCACTTTTTACTAAGTGTATATAGTGTTGCCTTTTCCAGAATGTCATATAGTTGGAATCATACACTATGTACTCTCCTCAAATTGGCTTCTTTCACTTAGCAATATGTGTTTGTTTCCTCCAAATCTGTGGCTTGAAAGCTCATTTATTTATTTATTTGTTTATTTATTTTGTGTGTGTTAGGGATTGAACCCAGGGCTTCATATGCTTAGCACACATTCTACCATTGCGACACACCCTCTTCTGGCCCCCTCTTTGTGTGTGCATGTGCGTGTGGTACTAGGGAATGAACGTGGGGCAATTTACTACTGAACTACATCCTCAGCTCTTTTTATTTTGAGACAAGGTCTTGTTAATTTGTCTACACTGACCTCGAACTTGTGGTCCTCCTGTCTCAGCCTCTTGAGTAGCTGGGTTTATATGCATGCACCACCACACTTGAATTCCTTCATTTAATGTTGAATAGTATTACATTGGATGGGTGTAGCACACTGTTTATTCATTAGCCTATTGAAGGACATCTTTCTTGCTTCCATTTTGGCAATTGTGAATAAAGTGAATGTAAACATTTGTGTGAAGATTTTTGTGTGGATATACATTTTCAACTCATTTGGATAAATAGCTAGGAGCTTAATTGCTGATAGTATGTGTCTTAGTTTGTTTTGTATTGCTATAACAGGATACCTGAGAATGGTATTTTTTTTGATGGGTTTTTACTATTTTGCCTAGCTTGACTTTGAGCTTACTATATTCCAGCCTCAGTCTCCCAAGTAGTTGGCCCTAGAGGCAGGTGCCACTACACCCAGCTGACCTGGTAATTTATAAAGAGATTTATTTAGCTCACAGTTCTGGAGGCTCAAGAGATGGCACCAGCATCTGGTCAGCTTCTTGCTAGGGCCACATATTGTTCATATTTTGGCAAAGTAGTAGAAAGGGAAGTGGTGCGCGCAGAGAGAGCACCCATGTGGAAGAGAGACATGGGAGGCTGACCCGCTTTATAATAACCCAATTGCACAGTACCTTATCCAGTCCAGAGACCTCACTCTCTCCCACAAGATGGCATTAACCCCTTTCAAGGGCAGTATCCCCATGACCTAGATACCTCTCCCTTGGTACCTCTTCTCAATACCATTAAAATGCGGGCCACACTGCCAGTTCATGAACCTTTGGGGACAAACAATTTCCAAACCATAACAGTATGGTAAGGCTATGGTTACTTTGGAAGAAACTGCCAATCTGTTTTCTAATGTGGCAATCCCATTTTGTATTTCCACTATAATCATTTGAATATGCACTCCTTTAATTGTCAATACCCCCTTATTCAATAAATATTTATTTACTTATTGTGTGCCAAGCTTTCAGAGGCACTAGGTATAGGAGTAAACCAAATAAAGTTAATAATCCTGGAGTATACATTCTAGTTACAATGAACAAATAAAAACAAATAAATTCCTAACTAGCATCCTAGATAGTGAAAAGTACTATGGACAAAAAGCTGGAGTATGCAGAAAAATAGATGTGTATGTATATGGGGTTAATTTTAATTATGGTAATAAGGGAAGTTCTCCTTGAGTGGACAACCTATGAGCAAAGCACCTGAGGGAAAAACAAAACGATCTAAATAACTGGAGGAAGAGGGTCTTAACTAGAGGCAGCAAATGAAATGGTCCTGAGGCAGAAGTATGTCAGAAGCATTCAGGCAACTGCAAAAACAAAACAATAAAACCCCAAAATAAAAACAACAACAACAAAACTAGTGTGACTTCGGGGGAATAGGAGAGAGGACAAGATGGGGCAGGAGAGGATCATGTGAGGTCTGTCAGCTATTATAACTTTGGCTAACAGATAAAAAATTGTTGGAGATTACAAGGGTGAAAGCTGTTCGAATTAAAACAAGTCATTTATGTCAAACCTTAACAAAATGGGATTGGAAGATCATAAAGGAAGAGTTCTTAGGAACACATCATATTAAGAAAATTTCAAGGACTCTCTGAATATTTTAACCCTTGCATGGCTTTACCCAATGAATACTTCTAGAAAGTGTCTTTCTAGCAACTACTTGTTCTGTTACACTGACACCACCCTCCTTAATCTTTCTGATAATGTTTCAAAATGACTTATTAACCTTCTTCATTTTACCTTAAAAAAATAAACAACTCATTTTTCTTTGTCTTAGATAGGGTTATGTGTCATAGTGTCATGAGATGGAATCTGAGCAGGTCCCTCAAAGAGGAGATGGGGACTTCAAGTCACTCCATACACATGGTAGGTTGTAGGTTTGCCTACTCAAGCCATAGAGAAAAACTGCAGGACAGTCACTGAGAGGCATACACAGGTTTAATCAGGCAGTTACAGAATTACAAATTCAGAGAAAAAAGAGCGAATGAGAAGGAGAGGTAGGGAGGAAGGGGTGAGCATTATGGTCTGGAATTGGGTCTATTTATGTGGTCTTGGGGGCTGTTCTCAAGACTGGTGATCTAGGAGGTGTATTCCTACTTTTAGCCTACCTGTTTTAGTGGGGTAAGTTCCTTTTTCTTTTCTTTTCTGGGTTTTTTTTTTTTTTGAGACAGTGTCTCACTATGTAGTTTAGGCTGGCCTCCAATGCTAAGAGATCCTCCTGCCTCAGCCTACCAAGTGCTGGGATCACAGGTGGGCGCCACCACTCGGGGCCTGGGCTAGATTTCAGTGCAAGCTATTTGAATGTTTTTGAAGTTCAGATATGCTACCAACTTAATTGAATCTCTAATATGGGGAAAAAAGCAGACTTAATTTACAGATAAAAGGCTTGGGCCTGATTTACAGGCTTATTGTATCTTTAAGACCCTTTGGATTTTGTAGGAACTGGTTGGAGGAGTTTCCCGGAAGGGAAAATGGCATTGTAATCTTTGAGTCTTGAAGCTGCAGTTTTAAATTCAATTTTAAAATTAAGATTTTTCCTTGTCTCCTGCCTATCCATCTCAGGAGCGTACACATACCAGATTTTCATATGTATAAAATGGTATAAAAGGGAACAACAGGGAATAAACTTTGCACAGAAAAATGTTATCAGGGCCTAAAACCCCAATAGAAGGCAAAATAACTTGTAAGTCTTGTAAGTTAACAGTATTTATAACGCCGGTAGAGGTTTGGGGCTGAAGCCTCTGACACAAAGAACTCGTCACGTGATGCTACAATAGGTGTAGCCCCTGCTCTAGCCATGAACAGCAGGAAAAAAAATTCTTGGGTTAATCACCTTTCCGGTAAGCACATAGCGCGTGTCAGGCCTGAGGAACTTTTTGCGGGGGTACTGGGGACTGAAGCCAGGACCTCGCGCAACCCAGGGACCTGACGTTTCTGACTTACAGCTACAGACTGACGAGGAAGCGCCGGGACTCCTCTCCAAAAGAAGGTGTGGAAGGACGTGCCGAAGGTGCACTCTGGTGGATTTAAAAAAAAAATGGACCGCCTGGTGGGCCGCCCTGCTCTGGATTTGGACACAAAAAATGTATAAATGTATAAAAATCTTATATGGCGGCCCTGAGCGACAGTCTTCCGTGCAAGTCACGGTAGGCCGACCAGGATTTTCAAAAGGCCCGCGCCCAGGTAGGATCAACAACACCTCTAGTCAGCAGGGCGTCCAGGCGTTGACAGCAGCTGCCATAAACGGCCGGAAGCGGGGGCAGCGGCGCCAGGAGATGACGCAACAGGGGTCGCGCCCAGGTGACGCTCGGCGTAGACGCCGCCGGGTTAAGCCCGTCACCTCCTTCCCTTCCCACTCTCGGGGACAGTGCTGAGGAGGAGTAGGCGCCATGGCGGTTCTGCTGGAGACCACTTTGGGCGATGTCGTCATCGACTTGTACACAGAGGAGCGGCCGCGAGGTGAGGCCCGCGCCCGGCTCGCTAGCCCGTTTCCTGTCTGGGCCGCCCTCGGCGGCACGGGGTGGAGCTTCGGGTACCCACCACGGGCCTGCTCTTAATGGGCCGTGGTTAGGAAAGTTTTTGTGCGATTTCGTTCCTGAGCCGCCCTTCTCCCCTATTTTGCGTTGACCAGTCGGATGGAGGGCGCTGCAGTCTTTAATTGCTTTAGGGGTGTGTGTCTGATGGGGGATGCATAAGCAATACCAGTAGCTTCTGCAGCTTTGCTGTGCTTTATTTACTTGTGACCACATCAAAAGCTACTCGGTGTGCAATCAGTTAAATATTGAAGAAAGCTGGTAAAGTGTGCTTTACTCAGCGAGTGTGAACATCTCATCCCGCCTGAAAGAGGAGGTGTCCGCAGGTGTGGACAGAGCCTGCAGAGCAGGAAGTTAAGCCCTGTTCCAGGCGTCTTGTCCTTCAAGGTCTTGTTTTACACTGTAGGAGTGGTCAAGGAGGGAGCCCGTTTTAGCTTTGTAAGTATTGTAGTAGAAGAGTGTGTGAATTGCTATGGAAACAAGAGGAGGACGTGGGGAGAAGGGAAGCAACCAGACTGTAGAACACGAGCTAGCTCTTTCAAAGATGAATGGGAATGAGGGCTTTATTAGCAGTTTACTTGGAATTTTTTGGAAACACTAGGTGGTGTGGCTGGAAGGAGTGGTAAGTGACGAATAGTCTTCTGTACCCTGCAGATGACCAACCTTTGAAGGATTAAAAGCAGGATTGAAGAATAGCGCTGCTTTGGGAAGCTAGTAGGCAGCAGGTAGAGAATGTTTCAGTTGGAGAACTAGGATTAGTTATGATAAGGATCCTGCCCCCATGGAATGGAGTCCATTAGAGAGGATGAAACAAGCTGTACTGTACAGTGAGTGGCACCTTTTCCCACAATACACTTTCTCCCACACTCAGCCAGTCTCCATTCCCCAAAAGCACTTCATGCTGTCAGATAATCTTTGCCATTCTTGGCTATTTCTCTGCGCCCCCCCCCCCCCCAATTCCTTTCCATTCTTGTCCTGACCAACTTCCTACTTATTTTGGTCTCAGATCAAGCATGATCTCTCCTGGGCAATGGTCCCTTCAAGAGTTTGATCTATTTCTTTTCTCAGGTTGTTTCGGTGAATCACATAACATTTATTTAATTATAAAATTTACTTTTTGTCCTGGAATTACTTCCAAGTCTTGCCTCCTCACAAGAATGCACTTCATTGAGAGCAGGAGCTGTACCTTAATTATCCCTGTATCTTGAGTATTGAGTACAACCTCTGCCATTTTGAGGGCACATTCTAGAGGTTCTGATGCACAGAAAGATGTTATAGTAGGATTCTGTGCAAGTGATAGAAACCAGTCTCAAACTGGCTTAAGTAAAATAATTGCCTTATTTATTGAGGTAAACTTGGCTTTATGAGTAGCTCAATTTGGGGTTTAAAGAATGTTTTAGGAAATTGTATTTTTTTCTTTTGATTTTGCTTTCCTTTGAGCTCCTTTGACACTCTCTCCATGTAGAGTAGCACCTTCAAAAGTGAGTAGGCCTCCTGCCCCAGAGTTGTGAAAAACTAAAGGAGAGATAGGATTTGTCTCACCTAATACACAGTGACTTTACAGATAGCATGGACCACCAAAAACATGTCTACTGTATGTGTACATATTTGTAAGCATATGATTGGAAATTCCTTATATTTTTACCTACTTACCAATGAATAATAACATATCTAGACTTATTATCCTCTCCTTTTTAATTTTATTATAGAAAATAAAAAATATACTAAGGTAGAGAAAATCATGTACTGTAATTTTCACGTACCCACGACCATCTTCATTTTATGGTTGCCAACACATAGCCAGCCAGCCAGCCTGCTTGCCTGCCTGCCTGCCTGCCTGCCTGCCTTCCTTCCTTCCTTCCTTCCTTCCTTCCTTCCTTCCTTCCTTCTTTCCTTCCTTCCTTCCCTCCTTCCCTCCTTCCCTCCTTCCTTCCCTCCTTCCCTCCTTCCCTCCTTCCCTCCTTCCTTCCCTCCCTCCTTCCCTCCTTCCTACCTTCATCTCTTTCTTCCTTTCTTCTTCCCTTCCTTCCTTCTTCCTTCTCTCCCTCCATTCCTGTACTTATGCTGGGAATTGAACCCAGGATCTCAGACATTCTTGGTAGCTAGTTAGGCACTCTACCACTTGAGTTACACCCCTCATTCCTGGTTTCAATTATAATACCTTCACTACCACTGGATTTTTAGAATCTGAGATTAGTTCATTATGTTTCTATAAAAAATAATGACTTTAAAAAAAGAAACACAAAGGCTAGGGATGTAGCTCAGTGGTGCCGTGCCTGCCTGGCAAACACAAGACCTTGAGTTCGATCCCCCATACCAAAAAAACAAAAATGGAAACAAAAACACAAGTCATTATCACATCTTAAAAAATTAACAATATCCCAGGTACCAAAAAAAAATTAACAATAATTCCTTAGTATCATTTAAAAGTTCCTGTTATGGAACATAAACACTTAAAAGTTGGTAATTTAAATTATAATCTCATCGAGGTCTATATATTAGTGGACATTTCTCAAATCTCTCCTTTTTTGTCTTTCTGAGACAGGATCTCACTATGTAATTTGGGCTGCCCTTGAACTCACTAGCCCAAGATGGCCTTGAACTTGTGGCAGTCCTCCCGCTTCAGCCTCCCAAGTGCTGGGATTACAGTTGTGCACCACCATGCCTATCTTTTAATCTATACCCTCCTCCTCTTTTTTTCCTTAAAATTTTTTTGGGAAAGAATCCAGGTCTTTGCCTTCTAGAATTTCTCTGGTTTCAGATTTGGGTAATTATTTCCTTTTTATGTCTTTTAATATATTCCTTCAACCTCTCCATTTCCTAATAATTGCTACTTAGATTTAGAGCCTTGGTCAAAGTCAGGTTTAGTGTTTGGGGCAAGAATATTTCATATAAGGTAGGTACCCTTGTGGATGCTTCATGTTTAGGAGGCATTTGATGTCTGAGTTGCTGTGTTTGTCATGTTATAATTGGTAAGTGAGTTCAAGCCTTGTCTACTTTCTAAGTGCTTCCATCAGTTTTTCATCTACACATTTTGGCAGCCATTGATGAACACTGCCTAGGTCCAAAAAGGACTACTCCTGTTTAACAGTGAGCCCAGAAATATACTCAAGAAACATAACTAAAAGCTAGATATTCAAGACTTCACAACCGCTTGGCCCTCATCTTTCCAGCCTTTTCATTATTACTCTGTAATGCTAGAGTATTACAGAAAGACTGGTCTTTTGGACATCCCCTCCCTCAAAAAACACTTAAATTTTTACTTCCAGTTTTTTTCATAATAAATTTCCAACATGAAATCACTTTTTGCTTCCTCTCTATCCAATTGTTTATATATATATATATATATATATATATATATATATATATATCCCACCCATACCAGGGATTGAACTCAGGACCTTGCGCTTGTGAGGCAGGCGCAATGCCACTGAGCTAAATCCCTGGACAATATATATGTATAATGTCGCCTTTTAAAAATATATATATATATATATTTATTTATTTTTAAATGACATAAAACTGAACATATTTATGGTGAACTTTGTGATAATTTGATACAGTCCAATTCTTCTGATGTTTACTGTAGGCTTCCATGAGGTCTCCTAATTTCCCTCAGCTGGAAGCATTCTTTTGAACTCTTGTGGCACTTCAAAAACTACTTTTTACCATTTTACTACTTAAGTGGCACAAATGGTATCATTAGATATACCTATTGTAACTGTTTATGTTCAGTTGTAAGTAACCTAGTTTAATAAAAGTTCCTTGAGGGGACTAAGATGAGGAACTAAGATAGATAGATGACTGCCTCATCTATCTTACTGTCTGGCTCCTAACTTCATGCCTTAAGTCAGTGTGTGAATCAGTAGAGGCCAAAGACCATGGCTTATGGGATTTGTGATGGCACTGCCAAGCATCTGGAATGTACACAGTAAATGTTTGTGAATTAAGTGAATGAATTTATATGAGAAAGCTTGTTTTCAGTAAATACAGATTTTTGCTGGGCATTGTGGTGCATACCTGTAATCCCAGCACTCAGGGAGGCTGAGGCAGGAGAATTGAAATTTCAAATTCCAGCCTAGACAAGTTAGTAACTCAGTGAGACCTCAAAATAAAAAATAAAAATAAATCTGAGGATGTAACTCAGTGCAAAGGCCTTGGGTTCAATCCCCAGCACTGACCCCTAATTATGGATTTTTGTGATTTACTTTTTAATCATTGTAAAAAAATTGTCCCTAGATGTTTGATTTAATTTATATAATGTGTACCCATTTTCATATATTCTGCTAGGTCTTTTCCTATCATAGTGCCCTCTTTAATTGTCCTTTTTTCACTTAATAAAGCCAAGCCATCAAATGATTGCTTATCTCATGAAGATAAATAACCAATTTTCTGCATAAGTCCAGATGTTCTAAAAGTCATAAGATAAAGAAAATAAACAGATAATTTAAAATGTTGCCTTTTTAAAGGCTCATTCCCTGGGTTTTTTTTGGTGCCGGGGATCGAACTCGTCATTCCATTTTTAATGGCTTTATACATTTGACTATTTTTTGCTTCTCTTTTAATAATTTAGAGATTAAATTATACTAACTGCTTTTGCTTGTTTAAAATTGAATTTGTAGATTACTATAATAAATTTAGTGTTTACTTTCTTTCAGCTTGCTTGAATTTCCTGAAGTTGTGCAAAATAAAATATTACAATTACTGCCTTATTCACAACGTACAGGTGAGTTGGTAGATATTAGTTATGTCGTTTGTTTTTAGAACCATCTAGCAAATTCTGTGAATTAATAAAGAATTCTGTATATTATAGAGGGATTTTATCATACAAACCGGTGATCCTACGGGTACTGGCCGTGGAGGAGAGTCTATTTTTGGGTAAGTTCTTTTATTTTTAATTGAAGAAAAATAGAACTCCTATGGTTTATCATTTTAAAATACATTTCAACTGGGGTTTTCCCCCAGCTCCCTAAATGTTTGTATCAAAAATGAGATATTTTGAATCAAAGTAATATTTCTATAAATAGTTGCTAAACTGTATATTACAATACTTCTGTATTTTGAGAGTACCTATGTTTTATAACCTTACTGTAATTTCAGTCAGCTGTATGGAGATCAGGCAAGCTTTTTTGAGGCGGAAAAGGTGCCCAGAATTAAGCACAAGAAGAAAGGCACGGTGTCCATGGTGAACAATGGAAGTGATCAGCATGGATCTCAGGTTAGAAAATGGGTGTAAGCTTTGTTTATAAATGAAGCACTGGAAGGAACCTACAAAGTTTTCTTTTTAATTATGTAGTAATGAGAAAATGTAGTCAAAGATATTTTTAGGAGGAAAAAAATTGTACTTTTTTCTATATTTAAAAGCATTATAGGTCTGGGGGTGTAGCTCAGAGGTAGAATATGTGCTTTACTGTGTGCAAGGCCCTAGGTTCAATCCCCAGCACTATACAATGAAACAAAACACATGATTTTCTTTTTTTTTTTTTTGGTACCAGGGATCAAACTCAGGTCCTTGCGCTTTCGAGGCAGGCAGCAGAACCACTGAGCTAAATCCCCGGCCCTACACTTGATTTTCTTGTAAATGTAAGCCAAGCCCATTGTGAGGAAATTAGAAAATACAGAAAAAGGCAAAGAAGAAAATATTACTAAGTACAATCTCACTACTTAGGAGTATACTGTTCTCATCTGTGGACTGTTTACTTTTAAATATTTACTACTTATTTTAAAACATTATATTGAGTACCTTAAATTCATTGTGTTGTGTAATCCTCACAACAGCTCTGTTAGGGTAGGTGCTTTTTCCACTCTGTCTGAGGAACCTGGGCCATGATTTGCCCAAGTGTTTTAAACAATCAGGAATATCTGTACGTGTTGGTTTTTTATATATAAAGTCTGTGATTTTATTTAATCCTAGTAACAAGTATGTAAGAATTGGCAAATAAATGTAGAGTCTTGCTTTTGTGTATTTCTTACCAGTTTATCAGTGATTTTAGAGTTGTATTTTTTTTTTTGGTGGTACCAGGGATCGAACTCAGGACTTTGCACTTAAGAGGCAGGCATGGTGCTATTGAGCTAAATCCCTGGCAAAGTTGTATATATTTTTAATATTTACAGTATTATGTGTCTCTTTGTATAGTTTCTTATTACTACAGGAGAAAATCTAGATTACCTTGATGGTGTTCATACAGTGTTTGGTGAGGTGACAGAAGGCATGGACATAATTAAGAAAATTAATGAGACCTTTGTTGACAAGGATTTTGTACCATATCAAGATATCAGGTGTGATTACAATTTACTATCTTGCATGTACTAGAATGTCTTAATACTGTGGTTTTAAAAAAATTTTTTTTTCCGGTACCGGGTATCTAACTCAGGACCTTGCACTTGAGAGGCAGGCGTGCTGCCACTGAGCTAACTCCCTGGCCGCAATAGTGTGGTTTTGATATGTAGTGTCATGGATGAGACTGGTATGCATAGGACTAGTTTCTGAAGAATTCTAAAATGTGAATTAAGCCGAGTGTGGGGGTACCCACCTATAATCCCACCTCTTGGAAAGTGGAGGCAGTTGAATTGCTTTGAGTATGAGGCCAGCCTGGGCAACATAGTGAGTTCAAGGCCAGCCTGAACTACATAGTGAGACCTTCTCTCTCAAAAAAAAAAAAAAAAGAAAAGTGAATTAATACAAGATGATAATCTCTATAAAAATATTTTATTTTATACTTGTACTAATTATTTGTAATTGCTTATGTTGGGAGAAATTATTAATGTTTTAGTTTTTGAAATGCAGATTATTGAGAAGTTTGTCAAAAGTACTAAGATTCAGACATTTATATCTTAAGATAATGGAAAGTTATAATATTAAACAACGGTAATACTCGTAAAAGTATACTGTAGATTAGTAATATCTATGTGCATTTGCAGGTTTTTTTTTGGCATTAGGGATACTTATATTTTATAATACAGGAAAATAAAATATGGATTCTGAAATAAATTTAATATTTGACATGGATTTATTTTGTAAGGATAAATCATACAGTGATTTTAGATGATCCATTTGATGACCCTCCTGATTTATTAATTCCTGATCGATCACCAGAACCCACACGAGAACAATTAGATGTAAGTAAAGTCTTCTTCTAATTGAATGTACATGTATATTAACAACTTGTAATGACTTAGCTTGTAGTTACTATAACTTACTTCTTCATAGTGATTATCTTGCTTGATCAATTATAGTAGAACAAGTTTTACCACCTAACTCTAGTTAAGTGAATAGCTTCAAAACCAAACTAAACTATCATCGTGTGAGAGAACTTTTCAACTGGGGATACTTTGGAGTCAGGCTAGAATCCAGACATTTCTCTGTGGAACAGCACATACTGTTTTCCCAGATATCTTTTTTTTTTTTTGGTACCTGGGATCGAACTTGGAACCTTGCGCTTTTGAGGCAGGTACCGGACCCACTGAGCTAAATCCCCGGCCCTCCCCAGATATTTTAATAATTTTTGCCTGTAAGACTTTCTCAAAGATGAGTTTATGGTTGAGATTAGTGTGGACTTTTAAGATCATTTATCTTCTCCTCTCAGTACTTGATTGAATAACAGATAATAGCTATGTAAATGTTGATTTTGATTTTATAATAAATCAGAAGCCCAATCTGGCTAGTATATAATTAATTTAAATCAATTTTCAGTGGTTTTTAAATTATTTCAGTTGCTATTCAAATGTATTTGGTGAAAGTAAGAATAAAGCATGATGTCTTCCAAGTTTTTAAATTTTTTTCTTTAGGCATTTATTTAAAATTTAAAAAATTTTTTTGATACTGAGAATCAAACTCAGGACCTTGCACTTGTCTTTAGATATTTATCATCAGTAAATTCTGCCTTACAGAGTGGTCGAATAGGAGCAGATGAAGAAATTGATGACTTCAAAGGACGATCAGCTGAAGAAGTCGAAGAAATAAAGGCAGAAAAAGAGGCCAAAACCCAAGCTATTCTTTTAGAGATGGTAAGACAATTATCTTTGTTCAGATAGTTGTTTTGTAGCATATTTTACATAATTGATCTGTTTTTGACTCTTGTCTTAAAATAGTAAAAAAAAAAAATTTTTTTTTTTGGTGCTAGGGATTGAATTTGGAACCTTGCCCTTGCAAGGCAGGCAGCGGCACCACTGAACTAAATCCCTGGCCCAAAATAGTAAAAATTTAATGAAGAAAAACAAAAAAATTTAATGAAGAGGGTTTGTTCCTGGATTAAATTTTATAGGCATAATAACACATGAGAGTAAATTTGGTGCCAGGTGCCATTTTTAAAAATGGAGAGTGGATATCTGATTCGTAAATATTAATTTCAGTTGTTAAATAGTCATATAATTTTAAAGTATTTATTAGACTGAATTTTATGTATATTATTGTGCCACTCAAATACTGAGATTAGATGGTAGAATAGGGATTAGAGATGTAGCTCAGTGGTAGAGTGCTTAGCTTGTGCAAGGACCTAGGTTAAATCCCTAGCTCCACTAAATAAAAAATACATAGAAGAATAGTAGTTGAAGAATAAAATATATCTAGGTGGAAAATGAGCCCTCTAAAATATGCTTTCTCTATATTACTAATAGTATGAAGTCGTTAGGGGAATAATTAATGTGATCTATTTTGAAATTTAGCATCACTGGTCTAAATAAATAAATAAATACCAAAGACTGTAATTTCAAAAACTTTAGTGAAATAAAAACTGAAAATTGCATTTTAAGGAACACACTGTACATCTAAGAATATTAACCCAGAAAACCAATACCAAGACAAATTTTGAGAAAATTACTGGGTTTAGAAGAAAGATCTTTTTGTGCAGTAGTGCAAAAGAGCAAGAGACTAATAAAAGAAGTATTACTAGATTATTGTTCTTTTCAAGAGCAGAAATTTAAGAAGTTTATTACCAGAAAAGAAAATGGATTAGGTGGGCCTGGTGGTACATGCCTATAATCCCCAGCATTTGGGAGGCTGAGGCAGGAAGATTGCCATGAGTTTGAGGCCAGCTTGGGCTACACAGTGACTTCAGAACCACCTGGACTACATAGAGAGAACCTGTCTCAAAAAAAAAAAAAAAAAAAATTGTGAAATTTCTAGTCTTTTTACCCAGATTCATCATTTTTTTTTTTTGTTTGTGCTGGGTATTGAACCCAGGGCTTTGTGCATGCTGGGCAAGTGTTCTGCCACTAAACTACATCCTCAGCACCAATTTTTAATATTTTGCTACACCTACTTTTTTGTTCTGGTTACATGTGCACATAAACACATTATTTTTTTCACTATTTAAAAGTAAGTTGCCTATCATTTTCCTTTATTTTTTAGTTACTGTGAATCCTAAGGGCAACAATATCCTACCTATTTATGGTACAGTTATCAAAATCAGGAAATTCAAATTAGTTTATTTTTCTTATTTTTTTGGTTTTTTTGAGACAGGGTATGGCTATGTAGTTCAGGCGAGTCTTGAACTCACCGACCTCAAACTCACAGTCTTTCTCTTCCCTCAGCTTCCTGAGTGCTGGAATTATAGGCATGTGCCACCATACTCGGCTGAATTAGTTTAATATTCTAATTTTGCCAGTTGTTTCATTAATATCCTTTATAGCTTTTCCTCCTTCAAGTCTAGTAGAATTTCGTTTTCATGTCTCCTATAGTCTGTTTATCTGGAAAGGTTTCTTAACTTCTATTTTTCATGACATTAACATATTTTTTTTAACTTTTTTTTTGTACCGGGGATTGAACTTGGGTCCTTGCGCTTGCACAGCAGGCGGCGAAACCACTGAGCTAAATCCCTGGCCCAACATTTTTTAATAATACATGTAACTTACTTCTTTTTGGTACCGGGGATCAAACTTGGGACCTTGTGCTTGCGAGGCAGGTGGCAGAACCACTGAGCTAAATCCCCAGCCCTACATAACTTACTTTATAGAATATTTTTCAATTTAGGTTTCTCTCCTCTTGCTTCATTATTAAATTCAAACTATGCACCCACAGCCAAAATGATACATGGGTGATATTGTGTTCTCAGATGTCACATCTGGACTCATACAAATACATCTGCACCTTACTGGAAGATGATCCTCCCTCAGATCTTCTGTGTTGAGGATCAAACCCAGGGCCTTGTGCAAGCTAGGCAAACACTCTGCCATTGAGCTATATCCTCAACACTGAATATGATAATTTTGGTCGCTTGGGCTTCATGTAGTCTCTACTGCACAATTTCTGTTTTTCCCTTTGCAATCAATAATCTGGGGCAAGGCACTTTGAAAATATTCAACTACTTTGTTCCCAGTCAAATTCTTCTCCTAGATTTCTCAGCCAGTCATGATTCTTGCCTGAACTAGTCTTGACTCTGATGGGTGCAAAATGATAACTTCCTAACTTCAGAACTCTTTCTACCATTACCAGCCCACGTGTTACTCTAAGGAAGAGCTGTCTTTTCTTATTTTCTTAATCTACTTACCCATTATTGATGTGAACTCATGTATTATTTTTTGCTTTATTTTCAGTAGAATTTTTTAGAGCAATTTTAGACATATAAAAAATTGATCAAAAAGTATAGAGCTCTTATGAATCCCCTCCCACCCTCCCCTATTTCCCCCATTGACACGTAAATGTGGTACATTTGTTACAGTTAATGAGCTAGTTTTGTTATAATTAACTAAAATCCATAGTTCACAGTAAAAATAATTTCCTGTGTTGTAAATTCTATGGATTCGACAAATATGTAATAATATGTATCCATATCCACTTAACAGGATCATACAGAATAGTTCACTGCTCTAAAATCTGCTGGGCTGCACAGTACATAGTTCATCCCCTATACCACCTGCCCCAACTCCCTCAGTTTAGTCCCTGCCAACCACTGATCTTTCTGTCTACATAGTTACATTTTTCCTAAAATATCATAGAGATGGAGTCATATAATTTGTAACCTTCCCAGAGTGGCTTGTCTTACTCAGCAGTACGCATTTAAGGTTCTGCTGTGTCTTTTCATGATATAACTTGACAGCTCCTTTCTTGGATAGCTAATATTCTGCTGTGTGAATGTACCAGAGTTTGTTTATCCATTCTCCTATTAAAAGATATATTGTTTGCCTCAAGGTTTTGACGATTATGGATAAAAGTATAAATATTTATGTGTACATTTTTTTTGTTTTTTTTTTTGTTTTGGTACCGGGGATCGAACTCGGGTCCTTGCGCTTGCGAGGCAGGCAGCAGAACCACTGAGCTAAATCCCTAGCCCAATGTGTACATTTTTGTGGGGTCAGAAAGTTTTAACATACATGGGTAAATACCTAGGAGCGCAGTTGCTATATGGTATGATTTAGCTTTGTAAGAAAGTGCCAAACTATCCACAGTGGCTGTACCTTTTGCATTTTCACCAGCAAAGAATGAGAGTTCCTGTTGCTCCACATCCTTGTTAACTTTTAATGTCAGTGCTTTGCATTTTAGCCATTATAATAGGTGAGCCTGTGTCCTGCTTCTCACTATTAACAGGTTCATCTTCTGTTTTTTAAGGTCAGTTTCCCTTATTTGTATTTGTATTTTATCCCACCCCCCCAACCCTCTCCCCTCCCTACGTACAAAAGCTTTACCATTTTTTCCTTCTATTTTCACTTCTTTTCTTGTCCCTTCCTTCCTTTCTCCCTCCCTCCTCCCTTGTTCCCCTTCCCATTTGAACACTTTCTTCCGTTTCCCATCTATTATACATCTAAGTCTTTGTTTCATTTTTGGTACTGGGGATCGAACTTGGGACGTTGTGCTTGCGAGGCAGGCGGCGAAACCACTGAGCTAAATCCCTGGCCCCATACATCTAAGTCTTTATTTCCACTTTTGGTTTCTCACACCAGAGAAACAATGTAGTATTTAAACATGTGTGTCCCATTTATTTCACTTACGAGTATGGTCTCAAGGTCCATCCATTTAGCTAGAATGTCTGAAGCTCACCTTTCTTTATGGCAGAGTAGTACTCCATTGTATTAAAAAAACCACATCTTTTTTATCCACTCATCTGTTAATGGGCATTTGGGTTGTTTTCAAGATTTAGCTATTACAAACTGCTGCTATAAACATGAATGTGTATATATTGCTGTGTTATGATGCTTTTAATTCTTTTGGGAATATACCAAGAAGAGGTATAGCTGAGTCAAATGGAACCTCTAGTTTTAGTTTTTTGAGAAATCTCTGCACTGATTTCCACAGTGGTTGCACCAGTCTATACTTCCACCAGCACTGAAGAAGCGTTCCTTTTTCCCCACAGCCCCTCCAGCATTTGTTATTAGTTGATTTCTTGATAGCAGCCATTCTTTCTGAGGTGAGGTGGAATCTCAGCATTGTTTTAATTTGCATCTCTCAAATGACCAGTGATGTTGAACACTTTTTCATATATTTATCTGCTGTTTCTAATTCTTTGTCTGAGAAGTGCCTGTACTTCAGATGCCCATTTTTCCAGTGGGTCTTTAAATTTGGTGGTATGATTTTTTTGAGTTCTTGAGATATTCTAGGTAATAGTCTTTTATCTGAGTAGCTGGTAAAAATTTTTTTCCACTCTGTGGGTTTTCTCTTCACCCTGTTGGTGGTTTCTCTTGCTGTACAACCTTACTGCTATTTGTTTGTGACAGGATAATTCAACTAGTATTTTGTAATATTTGTTTTGAACCTCATAAGTGTTATTAAATTGTATTAGCAAGTTCTTTCTTAGCAAATTAACTTTTTTGTTCTGTAATCTTCCTTGCTGCCATTATGGTACTTTTGGAGATTTTTACTGACTTGCTCTTTCCCTTCTGTGTTGTAATACTTTTTTTTTTCAATCAGCAATAATTGCACCTCAGGTAAATCTCATTGGGTATGATATTGCCACTGCACAAAGATATATATTTTTATTTTTGAACTTGAGATGAAGCCTCACTATGTTGTATGTGCTAGTCTCAAACTTGTGAGCTCAAGTGATCCTTCTACTTCAGCCTTACAAGTACATGGGACTTCAGGGATGTGCCACCTTGCCCATATGTGATACTTTTTATTGAACATAGGTTATTGTTTTCTTTTGATAGACTGTAGAAACACTGAGCACATCTTTACTGGCTCTGTAGCTTCTTACTGTTTGATTTTCAAGATTTTCTTTCTGCTGCATTTATTCAGGAGGAGACACTTTATATGATAATCTTGTCAGAAATCTTCTCTGAGAGTTTTTGAAAATATGTGTATAGGAATATTATTGCTTCCATCTAAAGGCTTGTGAAAAATTTTTTTTTTCCACAGTGAAAGCAATATTATTATCCTGGTTTTTTTTCTCACTATTCCTTCACTGGTTCTTCAGTAGAAAGTAGTATGCTCTTATGCACTGTTTATTTAGTATAGTAATTGACTTGTGAAGTTGACTTCAGTTTGGTTAAAGTAGAAGGCCAGAGGTTGAGAATTTAAGAAAAAAATTCTAGAAACACTGTCCAGGAATTGTCACTGTTCCCACCCTTTTTTTTTTTTTTTTTGAGACAGGGTCTCACTACATAGCCCAGGTTGGCCTTGAACTCATGGCAATCCTTCTGCCTCAGTGCTGGGATTGCAGGTGTGCGCCACCATGCCTGGCAGCTGTTCCATACTGAACAATAATGTGGAACGGACATTACACATCACAGAAAGCTAGATTCAGTATGATGTTTTTCAAAAGTTCAAAAAATAAGCAAAACTGCACAGTAAGTTACTTAGGAATGCATATATATGGTAAAATTCTAAAGGTATGCAAGAGAGCGCCAGGGATGTAGCTCAGTGGCACAGCGCCTGCCTGGCAAGTGCAAGGCCTTGAGTTCTATTCCTGGTACCAAAAAAAAGGTATGCAAGAGAATTAGCCTAAAAGGAAGGTAAAAGAGCTGGATATTTATAATCTCTGGTGAGGGAGGCAGAGAAATAACAGGATTGAGGAATATATTCTTATGTTAGGTGGTTTTTATTTTATTGCTTCATTAATTTAGATATACTTTACATAAATTCTTTTTCAAAAAATATAAAATATTTGAAAAAAAGAAAAAGTAATTAAAAGTGGGTCTTTTGAAGACAGATCTGGGTTTAAATCCCACTCCTGGTGTACTTTTTGCAGGGTTGGTTTAAGAATTAGCAGTAATGGAGCTGAACACAATGACACATGCCTCTAATGCCAGCACTCTGGGAAGCTGAGGCAGGAGGATCGCAATTTTAAGCCCACCTTGGGCAATTTAATGACTTAGTGAGATGCTGTCTCAAAGTGAAAAAATAAAAAAGGGATCGGGGGTGTGGCTCAATGGGAAGTCCCTGGATTCAGTTCCTAAAACTGCAAAAAAAAAAAAAAAAAAAAAATCAGCAGTAATGCATTTGAAGTGTTCACATATAATGTTTGCACAAAGCATGGATTAGGTAATTATTAGCCATTAATATTGTTATAGCAAGAATGTATAGTTTCAGATTTTCAAATCTTTAAATTTCTTTTCCTGAGCCTGTAGTGGTTTATGGCATAAATTTAGATGTTTTAGGGACATCAGTGTTGAAGGCTTGGATGCAGTGTTTAGAATGGAAACTAAATAGAGGACTTGATTTGTATTCTTGCTTATTTATAATTTAGGTGGGAGACCTACCTGATGCCGATATTAAACCACCAGAAAATGTGCTGTTTGTGTGTAAATTGAATCCAGTGACTACAGATGAGGATCTGGAAATAATATTCTCAAGATTTGGCCCAATAAGAAGGTAATGACTAGAGTTAGTGAAGGAGAAATTTAGTAATATCTAGGGATTAGTTGGTGGTTTTCTAATGACACTTTTGGTGAGTCTGTGAAGTTTAGGTGAATTTAATACTGCTGAATTTTTACAGGAAAGTGTGTGGATAGTAGGGAAGAAAAATATATATACACACACACACGGATTAAATATTTGAATGATTCTCCCAATCTCACAAAAACATTTTTACCCTAAGATAGGAAATGAGTGAGATGATTTAAGTCTAGTTCTATTATATTTTTAAGAGTATTCTTTAATATTTAAAATAGTTATCTTATTTAATCAACTCCTAAAATTATCAGCAATCTATGTAAAAATTAAGCTTTTCCAAAATTTTTCTTTTGGTTAATTTTCTCTGCATTATTAATTAAAGCAAAATTTTATGATGTTACTATTTCTGTGAGAAAGGGGACTGTTTCATGATTGATGAAAGTGTTTTATGTTTAGGATTTTCTTTCATTTCAAGTTTCTAATGTGAAATGTATGATGGATGGAGAAAGAGACAAGCCAGTTGCTTTCAACTCCAGCTTACCGGCCCTTTCACTTGGTTATTATAGGGTAAATAAGTTCCATGTAATAGATATACTTACAGTGTTAAATTTAAGCTGGGTTTACATTAAAATTCCAAACCATAGACTTACTAATCATTTACATATGTATGAATATGGGTACATTTATTATTCTAATATATATAATATATATTATAATATTATATTATATATTCATATATGCTATGTCCTATAATTCATCTATATTTGGACTAGAATTATGATTGAAAAAATTTTAGCAGCAATTTATTTTTATTAAAGGAAAATTAAATAATTTTATTCTTCCTTTAGTGCTTAGGGACTATAGGACTACAGGCGTAAGTAGGGCATTTAGAGTAGAATTTAGATAATTTAGTTATTGGATTGATGAACCATTTTAAAAAAAGAATTGTTATTGAAGAAATTGGAGAAATATGGATCTGTGAGTTTAACTTGGTCATTTAATAACTGACAGCTTGTTCTTTGGTTTTGAAGAGTGAGAATGAATGGTTTTTATTCTAAATCACTCTTTAAAACTTTCTTCTAGTTGTGAAGTTATCCGAGATTGGAAAACAGGAGAGTCACTCTGTTATGCTTTCATTGAATTTGAAAAGGTATGTCATAATCTAGATATTTTAGGTTTGGTGTTTTGGGGTTTTTGAATTTATTATTTTGTGTGTGTGTGTGGCCCTGGGGTTTGAACCTAGGGCCTCCTCCTGTTAGGCCCTACCACTGAGCTATATCCCCAGGCCTCTTTTTATTTTTTACTTTGAGTTGCTCTCACTAAGTTGCCCAGGCTGGCCAGCCCTGAACTTGGCTATCCTCTTCCTGCCTCAGCCTTCCAAGTATCTGGGATCACAGGTCTGTGCCACTATGCATTAATTAATTAATTAATTCATTCAGTGCAGATGATTGAACTCAGAGCCTTTACACTGAGCTACATCCCCAGCTCTTTTTAAATTTAGAGATAGGGTTTTACTATTGTTGCTAAGTTATGCCTGTTTTTTGTTTTTTTTTTTTTGAAGAGAGGGTCTTAGTTGCCTGGGTGGGCTATGAACTTGTGATCTTCCTGCCTTAGCATCCTGAGTAGCTAGCATTGTAAGCATGTGCCACTGTGCCTGGCTATTTTGTTATATATGATAAATATAAAAAATTATAGAACTCTTGCTAGTTTTTAGGATTGCATTTTCTTTAGAAAATGGGCTTTCTTTTGTTCACATAGGGAGCAAATTTAGCCTCTATTGCTTTTTTGTTGTTGTTGTTGTTGTTGTTTTTTGAGACAGGGTCTCACTATGTAGTTCAGGCTGGCCTTTGTGCTAGCACACCCAACCTGTTGATTTTAATATATACCTTTACTGTAGGTTCAGATGCCGACTGCCTGGCTCTATCTTTAGAACTTTGCAAGTTTTAGGGAAAGTCCTTCACGATCATCTTTCATTGTTCCTTTTTCTTGAGACAGGGTCTTGCTCTGTAGTCCAAGCTGATCTTGAACTCACTGTGTAGCTCAGGCTAGCCTTGAACTCATGGTAGTCCTCCTTCTTCAGCCTCCTGAGTGCCTTGCATTGTTACTTAGGGGGCGCACTAATTGAGTAATAGAGTAGACAAGTGTCTGTGATGATCTAGGTCAGTGGTTGCAAACCCAAGGCACACATGCTGCAGCGGGAAAGCAGAGCTCTCTCTGTTCACACATGAGCCAAGTGTCTCAGTTGTTTTTTCTAAACTAAAACTTAATTATTCAGGTTTAATTACAGTTTGGCACTTGGTGATAAATAAATGGGTTTGGGGTTGCAGTTTGGGCACTTGGTCTCTAAAAGATTCATCATCACTGATCTAGGTATTAATCTACATGTTGGTACCGCCCAGCTATTGTACAGTATTTGACAATTTATTTAACTCTTTTGTTTTTATTGTTGTTTTTGAGACAGGGTCTTGCTTTGTAAACTAGGCTGGCCTTGAACTCACTGAGTTCAGCCTCCCAAGTGCTGGGATTACAGGCATGCAGCACCACACCCACCTTTAGCATTTCAATTTTTGAAATAGACCTTTTCCAGCTTTTTCTTTACTTAAAAATAAGTTTAACTACATTATTTGCCTTCATTTCTGTGGTTGGTAGTTTCTTTGTAAGTGTTCATAACTGAGTCTGTATTTTTTGTATGTTAGGCAATTCTGTATGCTTTGGATAATCTGATCCACATGTTTTTTAAATTGAATTAAATACATATGGAAAATGAACAGCCTGGTGAATTACTACAAAGCTAACATGCTCATGTAAATTATCACTTAAGACATAAAATACTTAGCAAAAAAACCCCCAAATTACCAGCATCCTAGAAGACCTCCTGTATCTCTTTCTAGTAATTTCCTTATTGCTTCTAACATTACATTAATTTCATTTAATTTTTGATATAAATGAGAAATATTTTGTATCTAGCTTCTTTGGGTAGTGTTGCACTTGTAACATAAGTATTACTGCATCTAGCTTTTGTTAACTTGTTAATTTTCATTTACATAGTATTTAATTGTGTGTATATAAAAGTTTATATTTTCATTCTGCTGTTGATAGACACTTGAGTCCTCTTTAATTTTTGGCTATTATGAATGTTGCAACTACAAACTGTTTATCTACTATGTTTTTTGTTATTTTTAATTTTTAAAATAAATGTTCTATAAATATTCTTTTGGTGTATATATGTACTTTTGTGGGGTATATATATCTAGGAGTGAATTGTTGGGTCACAGGGTAGGGCATTAATAGATAACTGGTCAGTTTAATTTTCACTTATCAGATCATGGCCATCTATGTTTTTCCATATCTTGACCAACTCTTGGTTTTAGTCAGGCTGTTTAATTTGATCCATTCTGGTAGAAGTGTTGTAGTATCTTATCATGGTTTATTTAACTTTTCCTTGGTTGCATCCTTTTCCCTATGTTCATTACCATTTGCAAAGCTATTTTTGAGTTTGTTGTTTGTGTTTTGAGACAAGTGTCTTGCTGTGTAGCCTAAGCTGGCCTCAAATTCATGAGGCTCCTGCTTCAGCCTCCTGAGTGCTGGGATTACAGGAATGCACAATACCTGACTGGCTGTCCTATTTTAATGAAGGACCTACTTAAGACTTGCCCATTTTCCAATTTAGTAATCTAATCTGCCTTTTTGTTGATTTGTGAGAATTCTTGTATTTTTGAGGTGTTAGCTTTTTTTGGTTATATGTGATGCAGAATTTTTGTTCTGTGGATTATCTTTTTTCTTTCCTAATACTTTTAATAAACATTAATTTCAAATTTTAATGTAGTTCAGTTTGTCAGTATTTTTCTTCCTTTTTCATGGCCCGTTTAAAAGAATCTTTGCCTACTCTAAAGTTACAAACATATTCTCTATTTTTTGGAAGCTTTCTTAGATTATTTCCAGTTTGAACTGTGATTTGATTTTTGTGTACTATGTGCATTACTTTAAGTTGCATTTTTCTTGTACTGAATAGCCGAGAGACCTGGTATCATTTATTGAAACGGTTGTCCTGTACCCACAGGCTCTATGAGGCCACCTTTGTGTCCATATATGTGTAGAGTCTGTTTCTGGTTCATGTTTGCCATCTCGGGGAGCCAGAAATAGACATATCTTACATATCTTGTAGTGTGAGTCCTTCAACTTTGTTGTTCTTGAAGATTGTCTTGGCTATTTTGGGGTTTTGCATTTCCATATAATTTTTGAGTCAGTTGTCAATTTTGAAGAGATTTTTAAACTATTAAATGTAGATACATTGTTTGCAAATACTATAGTGAAAAAATGATCTGAGAACTTTATCGGGAAATAGCATAGTGATGGAGTTATACTTATCCAGGTGTAATCAGTCAGATTTATAAGCTGTAACATTGATTGCCTACCATATGCCAGATGATGTTCTCAGTGATGTAGATGAATAAAGCCTTGTTTGTTGTCTTCATGGAGTACATAACCCATTTTATTGACCAGTGTGTGTTAATTGTTGACACACATGGGTAAATATGATTGTAACTAGTTCTTTTATCTGCTTCTCTTGGAATTGTCTGTAGTAACTTTTGAGCAGACATAAGAATATCCAGGAATATAAAAGAAATTTGATTAGTGCCATGTTGAAATATGTTACTCTGATCTTCAGATGTCAGAAACAGTCTTAGAATTTGTTTAGTTACTGAAAATGGTTCTTGTGTAGCACAGTCGTAGGTATCACAGGCTCAGAATGCATCATCTAATATTTTGGGGAATTGCTGTGCTTCTGATTTTACAATTTTTCCCAGTTAAGAAAAGTACACCTTGTATGTGAATACACACATACACATTACCTGTGTGGGTTACATAGTAACCCTTTGGGCCAGCGTTCTGTAATGAATCACAGTATTTTAGAGTGAAACAAATGGATATTCATAGCAAATGAATTTTAAAAAGGCCATAGATTCCTATTAGGTCAAATATTACTGCCAAATTTCTGGGATGTTTTGTTCATGTTTTTCTTTGGTGCTAAGATTTCTTCAGAACTTCATGCATGTAAGCCCTTGCTGTACCACTGATCTACAGCTCTAGCCTCTGCCAGATAACTTTTTTTTTCCCTTAAATTCTTTTATTGGTACATTTTAGGGATACAATACATTTACATTTATCATTGGCTTGTACATGTACATGATGTATCTTGGTTCTTATTTTTTCCCCATTCCCTGTCCTCCCTTCACACCCTCCACCCTTCCCTATTTACAATGACTTTGTTTCCATTTTTTCCTTTTCTCATCATTTTTCCTTTCACTTCTTTCCTTTCCCTTTCCCTTCCCACTTCCCCCTACCCCTTTGGACCTTTGCTTCCTATTTCAAATTATCAATTATTCATTTTAATCATTTTAATTCTTATTTACACTTTCAGTTTCTCACACCAGAGAAACTATTCGGTATTTACACGTGTGTCCTATTTATTTCACTTAAGAAGTTGGCCTGAATATGCATCCATTTAGCTATAAATGTCTCTAGTTTCTCTTTCTTAATGACTGAGTAGTACTCCATTTTATAAAACAAAAACATCTTCTTTATCTAGTTTCCAGTTG
This sequence comes from Heterocephalus glaber, assembly GCF_053883595.1. Taxonomy (NCBI): domain Eukaryota; kingdom Metazoa; phylum Chordata; class Mammalia; order Rodentia; family Bathyergidae; genus Heterocephalus; species Heterocephalus glaber. The sequence goes on from NW_028258368.1 coordinate 6,419,500, forward strand.
ATGGGTACTTGGGCTGTTTGCGAGCTTTAGCTATTACAAATTGTGCTGCTGTAAACATGGGTGCACATATATTGCTATGGTATGATTCTTTTAATTCTTTTGGGAAGATACCCAGCAGGGGAATAGCTGGGTCAGATGGGACCTCTAGCCCAAGTTCTTTGAGGTATCTGTATACTGATTTCTACAGTGGTTGCACCAGTCTGCACTCCCATCAACAATGGAGAAAGGTTCCTTTCTCTCCACACTCCCGCCAGCTTTTGTTATTGGTTGATTTCTTGATAGCAGCCATTCTTTCTGGGGTGAGGTGGAATATCAGTGTTGTTTTCATCTGCATCTCTCAAATGACCAGTGATGTTGAAAATTTTTTCATGTTTATATGCTGCTTTTACTTCTTTGAGAAATGTCTTCATTTCAGATGCCCATTTTTGAATTGGGTCTTTAAATTTGGGGGGTCTGATTTTTTTCAGTTCTTTTTCTTTGGTGCTCGGGATCAAACTCAGGACTTTGTGCTTGTGAGGCAGGCTGCAGAACCACTGACCTAAATCCCTGGCCCTTCGGTTCTTTATATATTCTAGATAGTAGTCCTTTGTCTGAGGTACAGCTGCTAAAATTTTTTCCCACGTTGTAGGTTGTCTGTTACCTCTGTTGGTGGCTTCTCTTGCTGTGCAGAAGCTTTTTAAGAAGATGAGATCTCAGTTGTTGATTCTTTGTGCTAGTTCTCATGCTACTGAGGTTTTGTTCATAAAGTCTTTTTTTTGCCAATGTCTTCAAGAGTTCTATCTATCTTCCAGCAAGTTTAGTGTTTCTGTTTTAATATTTAGATCTTTAATCCACTTCGATCTTAGTTTAGTGCATGGTGATAGATATGGGTGTAGTTTTACTCTTTGGCAGGTTGAAATCCAGTTTTTCCAACACCATTTATTAAATAGGCTATCTTTCCTCCAGTGAGGGTGGTTGGCTCCTTTGTCAAAGGTGAGGTGGCTGAGTATGTCTGGAGTTGTTTCTGCAACTTCTAATCTATTCCACTGATCCTCGAGTCTATTTCTTTGCCAGTACCATGCTGTTTTTATCACAGTAGCTTTGTAGTATAGTTTCAGTTTGGGGATTGTGATACCCCCTGCTATGTCCCTGTTGCCGAGAATTGCTTTTGCTATTCTAGGTCTCTTCTTGTTCAAATGAATTTTGGGATTGTTTTCTCTAGTTCTATGAAATATATTGTTGAAATTTCAATCGGCATTGTATTAGACCTATATAGCAGTTTTGGAAGTATGGCCATTTTCACTATATTGCTTCTTCCTACCCAGGAACAAGGGATGTCTTTCCATTTTCTTATATCCTCTTCAATCTCTTTTCTCAGAGTGCTGTAGTTTTCAGTGTAGAGGTCTTTTGCTTCCTTTGTTAGATTGATTCCTAGATATTTCATTTTTTTGGATCCTATTGTAAAAGGAATTGTTTCTCTAATTTCTTTCTCAGTAAGTCTGTTATTTATGTACAAGAAGGCTATTTCTTTTTGGGTGTTGACCTTGTATCCACCTACTCTACTGAATCTGTCAGTTAAGTCTAGAAGTCTTTTCGCGGAGTTTTTTCGGACTTGTATATAAAGTATCATATCATCTGCAAATAATGACAGTTTCACTTCTTCCTTTCCTGTTGTTATTCCTTTTATTTCTTTCTGTTTTCTAATTGCTGTGGATAATGTTTCCAAAACTGTATCGAATAGGAGTGGTGATAGTGGGCATCCTTGTCTTCTTCCTGATTTTAGCATGGAGTATTTCAGTTTTTGACCATTTAGTATGATGTTGGCTGTTGGTTTTTCATTGATAGCCTTAATCAAGTTAAGATAAAGACTGCGTATTCCAATTTTCTGTAGGGTTTTTATCATGAATGGGTGCTGGATTTTGTTGAATGCTTTTTCTGCATCTATTGAGATGATCATATAGTTTTTGTCCTTGACTCTGTTAATATATAGTATATTACATTTATTGATTTGCATATGTTGGACCATCCTTGCATCCCTGGGGTAAATCCAACTTGGTCAGGGTGTATGATCTTCTTGATGACTCTCTGTATTCTGTTTGCCAGTATCTTGTTGAGGATTTTTGCATCTATGTTCATTAGGGAGATTGGCCTGCAGTTCTCTTTTTTCATGGGGTCTTTCCCTGGTTTTGCAATCAAAGTAACACTTCTTTCCAGGAATGAATTTGGAAGCCTTGCTTCCCTTTCAGTTTCCTTTCAAAGAGTAATGGCAATAGTTCTTTAAATGTCTTGTAGAATTCCGCAGTGACGCCATCAGGACCTGGGCTTTTCTTTGTTGGTAAATTTTTTATTACATTTTCAATTTCATTCATTGTAATTGGGGTGTTTAGAATTTCCATATCTTAACTTTGGCAGTTTGTATGTATCTAGGAATCTGTCCATTTCTTCTGTGTTTTCCATTTTATTAGAGTACAGATTCTCGAAGTAGGTATTGATGATCCTCTGGATTTCTGCTGGACCTGTTGTGACCTCACTTTTTTCATTCTTAATTACATGGATTTGAGCCTTTTCTTTTTGAATAAGGTTGGCTAAAGGTCTATCGATTTTATTTATTCTTTCGAAGAACCAACTCTTTGATTCATTGATTCTTTTGTATCATTCTCTTAGTCTCCATTGCATTGATTTCTGCTCTGATCTTTATAATTGCCTCTCGTAAGAGCTTTGGGTTTGACATGGTCTTCTTTTTCTAGGAGCTTGAGATTCAGCATTAGGTTGTTTATTTGAGCTCTCTCTGTTTTCCTAATATGGGCATTCACTGCTATTAATTTCCCTTGTAGAACTGCTTTCATTGTGTCACATAGATTCCTGTATGTTATACTGGCTTTATCATTGAATTGTAGAAACTGTCAAATTTCTTCTTTAATTTCCTCTGTGACCCATTGGTTGTTCAGGAGAGTGTTACTCAATTTCCATGTGTTTGTGGGGATTTTGTGGTTTCTTAGGCTATTGATCTCCCATTTTATTGCTCCGTGGTCTGTTAATATACAGGGGATAACTTCAATTCTTTTACATTTACTTAGACATGTCCTATGAGCTAGCATGTGGTGTATTTTGGAGAATGACCCATGTGCAACCAAAAAGAGTGTATATTCTGATTTTGTGGGGCGGAACACTCTGTAGACATCTATTCATTCACTTGTTCAATAGCTTGGTTCAGTTCTAAAATTTCATTGTTGATTTTTTTCTAGATGATCTGTCTATTTGTGATAGTGGGATATTGAGGTCCCCCACTACAATTGTATTAGTGCTTATTTGGTTTTTCATGTCCAGTAATATTTGTTTTGTATAGTTGGGGGCATTCGTGTTTGGTGCATATATATTTAGGATTGTCATCTCTTCCTCTTGGATTGTTCCCTTCACAAGGATATAGTGACCATCTTTTTCTCTCTTAATTAGTTTTTGTTTGAAATCTACTTTGTCTATAAGTAAGATTGCTGACCGACTGCCGCGCAGCTCAGGCCGCGGCACGCAGACACAGGGCCCAGCTCCCGAGGGCTCGGTGCGGCCGTTGGTGGCCTGCTCTGCGCTCTCGGCGTCCATCAGGCCTGCCCTCGGGGCCCCAGCCCGCGGGAAGATGGTGTCTTGGATCATCTCCCCAGCTGTCGTGCTGTTGTTTGGGATGCTTTATCCTGCATATTATTCATACAAAACTGTGAAGACAAAAAAACGTAAAGGAGTATGTTCGCCGGATGATGTACTGGATTGTTTTTGCTCTGTACACTGTGATTGAAACAATAGCAGATCAAACAGTTGCTTGGTTTCCCTTATACCATGAGCTGAAGATTGCTTTTGTCATATGATTGCTGTCTCCTATACCAAAGGAGCAAATTTAATATATAGAAAATGTCTTCATCCACTTCTTTCTTCAAAGGAAAGGGAAATCGATGATTATATTGTACAAGCAAGGAATGAGGCTGTGAGACTATGGTAAACTTTGGGCGACAAGGTTTAAACCTAGCAGCTACTGCTACTGTCACTGCAGCAATAAAGAGCCAAGGAGCAATAACTGAACGTTTAAGAAGCTTTAGTATGCATGACTTAACAGCTATCCAAGGTGATGGGCCTGTGGGGCAAAGACTGTATCAGCCTTTACCAGAAGCAAAAAAGAAGAGCAAGCCAGCCCCCAGTGAATCAGCAGCTTATGGAATTCCACTGAAAGATGGAGATGAGAAAACAGATGAAGAAGTGGATGGGCCATATTCAGATGATGAGATGTTAACACACAAAGGCCTTCACAGATCACAAAGCATGAAGTCTGTGAAAACTGTCAAAGGCTGAAAGGAGGTGCGGTATGGTTCACTAAAATATAAGGTGAAGAAGATACCACAGGTGTATTTTTAGTCATCTAACTTCAAGTATCACAAGACAAATATACTAATAAATCAACTTCATTTTCTAACATGTTACCTTCAGGATTTACACATTACAATAATTCCTTACATTTTGGCAATGATAAGATTTGTTTCGTGAATCTAAATATTTTTTATTTCTTTAACAATTACTTTTAAATATTGACTAATAAAGGTGATCATACAAGGTTTATTAAGTTATGTACCTAAAATTATAGGAAATCATGTTACACAGACCCACAGTATACTTGAAGCATCTCACTGTGGTTCAGGATATGTTAGCCTCTGTGGTGTTACATCGAGTTTACCTCCAGCAGCTGTGTTGTATCTGGTCACATGAGAACAGTAGCTAAATAGGCCTCTGATCAGGCAGTGACATCACAAGGATCTACAGTAAGATAATAAAGTATGTTTTATATGTTCTTTACATTTTTACTTTTATACTTTCTCCCCTTTTTTCACCTTTAACTGAAAGGTTTTGAAACAAATATTTGAAAAGCAGGTATCCATGTAGCACTTTCTTAACTAGTTTTGCACACTTAAAAATTGTTTACTTATTTTACAACTGTACATTTCCTTTAAATTTTATTGACACTCGGTATTGTTGTTTGTCATATTCTGACATGTCAAATTTATGCCTTGAAAAACATCATCTCCTTTCTTGCGGGTTTCATTTGTTAAATGTATTGGATTTCTAATATTAGAACATAGCTATTTGTTCGATTTTTAACTTTTTAAATAATCTTCTTTACAAATGAGAAGTTATTTTAAACATTAACCAGTTTTCCACATGTAACTGTATAGTGTAAACTTAGCATATTTTATCAACACCAATTATAATTGTAAAAATGGTAGTAGCTTTTGTGAAATAGAGTTAAGAGTCCAGTATAATAGTTATGTCTCTTTTAATTCATAAAATTATCTGATAGTCAATCCATTCACAAGCTTAGCATTCATATGTGCTGCTGGTTTATAAGTCTGGCATTGACTAAAATCATTTGAATCTTTCTGGCTGAGATAATTGCCTGAATATGAGTGCCAATGCAAACTACAGACATCATTAATCCTACATATCAGAAACTATTAGAAAATTTTTTTTTTTTTTTTTGGCGGTACTGGGGATCGAACTCAGGACCTTGCACTTGCCAGGCAGGTGCAGTGCCACTGAGAGAAAAATATCATTTTTAATCCAAAAAAATTGGAGATCTTGACCCATGAGGCTTTTTTTTTGGTTATACCAATAGTTGCGCCTTATGAACCCTAAATCAGTATATTTTGGGTGATGATTCTTGTGATCAGTAATGAAATTTGTACTTAACATGCTTGTTCAGATAATTTACTTTGATCAGTCTACTTGTTTGCCCAAAAGAACACAATGAGAGAGATGTGTGAGATCTTTGACTCTTCTACCTTTTAAGAAAAATAAGCCAACCGGTAATGTTTATTCAAGACCGCCTCAGAGTATTGGTTGAGAACAGAATGTTTACTCAGAAGCACATTAGTATAATTCATATATTGCCTCTTGATATTAGTCTTAATATTTTTTAGACATCTTACATTCTTTTGTTTTGTTTTGTTTTGTTTTTTGAGACAGAGTCTTGCTACACAGTTCAGGCTGGCCTCAAACTCACAGTGAGCCTGCCTAAGCCTCCTGAGTGTTGGGATTACAGGCGTGCGCCACCATGCCCGGCTCACATTCTTGATACATAATCCCAAGTAAAAGTTCATTCCATTTTTTTTCTCCCAGAGTTTAAATCTGTGAATATCTCCATCTACTTTAACTTAACTAATTTTTAGCCTCTTCATTTCTAGAAGGACTCTCTAGTTTTGTTCTAAATTCCTATGAATTTGAAATGTTTGGAAGCAAATTGTATTTATATTGCATGGTGCTAGACTTGGATATAAATGCTACATCATGCTTCTTTTTCCTACAGACATGCAGAGGCAGTGTTATCTCAGATTGCCTGATCAGGTCATATAAGTCATAAAATGTTGTCTGTTGGCACCATTTTACCTTTTTCAGTTCTAATTACTCTTAGCATTAAACCTGTCCTTTGGGATAGGAGTGTAACTCAGTGGCAGAGCATGTGCTTAGCATGAGCAAGGCCCTGGGTTCAGTCCCCAAGACATACGTACATACTATCCAAGAACTATTTATCTTCAAGAAACAAAATGCTTCATTACCAACAACGCCACATTCAAAGAAGCAACGCAGATCCTTTAGCATACTCCTTCCTATCCATCCTTCTGATATGTTTTTGCTATTGAAATCCTTATACATGATTGATACCATTGTGTTCTCTCACATTCTATCTCTTGTTTTACATTTCTTAAATTTTGGTATTGTCCCCTAACTGTGTTTTAGCCTGTCCTTCTCTTTGTGTAATAAGCTTATACATTTGTGTTTCTTTCAAGGTGGAATAGTCTTTTTGTTTCTCTGAATTTAAGTCTACTTTTAAAAGATATACATTTACCATAGACCAGAGTGCCTTGCTTGCCCTGCTACCACTTGGGGCCTGGGCCTTGATACACAAGTCCACTTGACTCAGGGCACTATTTTGGTAGCTGTTGGAACTTACCCAGAAATTGTAGCTAGTATTTTTTTTAACTGTACATTCATTCAGCTTGTTCACCAGTACTTAACTATTTCCCAAGAGTTTATTCTTACTCTATTATGCTGTATACCATTTTCTATGGTATAAAAAAAGAGCTAGCTATAGGTCTATTGCTAAGTAATTAATTATGCAAACCCACCTAGGTTCTACATAAGATCCCTTCCACACATTTCATTGTATATATGTGCATTTGGCTAAAAAAATGATACTGCCACCATTACTAATTATAAATACTTGACTGCACTGATTGATGGAACAAAATTATTAAAGTGTTTTCAGGGATCTTTTTCCATGTGTCACCACCAAAGATTTCTGCAATATAAAGTATGTAAATTTCTGTAAAGCGTGGGTTAGATAAATGTGTTTTTGAAATAACACATAGTTTGTACTTTTGGAAAATGCTTGAACTTTTATGTTAGTAAATATATAATACTATCTTACATTAGATATAAGTAATTTTTATGTTTTAATTGGAATGGGCTAAATTCTCATTTAATATCTTTTTTCAGAAAAAAGGAGTTAATATATATTTAAAAGAAATTTCCTGTTTTCTTCTATGTAGGTTGATTTATTTGTGAAACAAGTAAATTTTGAAACCATTTCTATTGTGATATGCCATATGTATTTCTTAGAAAATATCATCTAAGGGCCGGGGAATTAGCTCAGTGGTTCCAGCGCCTGCCTTGCAAGCACAAGGTCCTGAGTTTGATCCCCGGTACCAAAAAAAAAAAAAGAAAAATATCTAAGATTAAAGTTTTCTGAAAGGAAAATAGAATATTTTTTCCCTAAATGTTTTTAATGTTTAGTCTTTTAGTAGTATTTGAAGATTTAATGTGTATTAACCATATTTAAACATTGACCAATGGCTTAACATTTTCTCTTCTAACATCTTTTAAATCTATGTACTGTAATAACTAAGAGAATTTTAGAAATTTTAGAATTTTAGAAAATTTTACTCTTTGTCAATCAGTTTAACAATAACCCACAACCTTTGGACCAACTAAATTTTACTCTTTGTAAAAGCTACCTTTTAGCCCAGAATGTGGGTAATTTTACAAGTGTATTTTTTGAAAACTTAATAAAATAAACTCATTTTATTAGTGGAAAAATAAATAAATAAATAAGATTGCTACCCCTGCTTTTTTCTGGGTTCCTATCACATGGAGAACTGTTTTCCATCCTTTTACTTTCAGTCTATGAATTTCTTTTTGAGTTAGTTGTGTTTCTTATATACAGTATATTGCTAGATTTTGCTTCTGAATCCATTCTGCCAGTCTATTTCTTTTGATTGTTGAATTGAAGCCATTAACGTTGATGGTTATAATTGATAGATATCGACTCATCCTTGTCATGATGTTTTACTGTTGTTGGCTCTTTTATTTTTTATTTTCCCCTCATCCCTTTAGTTTCTTGCTTTGCCTGGTGGCTTTCCTCTGTTGGGCCTCATGGAGTTGTGACCTTCATTGTCTTTTTCTAGGATATTGCTTAGAATTGTTTGGAGTGCTTGTTTGGCATTTATGAAATTTCTCAGGTGTTCTTTGTCATGGAAGTATCTAATTTCCCTATCAATTTTGAAAGATAATTTTGCAGGATACAACAGTCTAGGTTGGAAGCTATTTTCTTTTAGGGCTTGAAATACTTCACTCCAGGCTCTCCTTGACTTGAGGGTTTGTGTTGAAAAGTCTGCTGTGATTCTGATGGGCTTTCCTTTGTAGGTGATTTATTTCTTTTCTCTAACTGCTTGTAGGATTGGATTTCTGGGATCTTGACTATTATATGTCTAGGTGTAGATTTTTTTATCATGGCTAGTTGGAGTTCTGTATACCTCACTTATCTGTATGTCCAGTTCTCTACCTGTGTCTGGGAATTTTTCTACCATTACTTCTGTGAACAGTTTTTTTTTTTATGTCATTGGTACTTTCTCCTGCTTTTCTGTGGACTCCTATTAGTCTTATGTTATTCTTCTTTGCATCATCTAGCAGCTGCTAGATTGATTTCTCATGGTCCCTTAACTATTTTTATGACATCTCTCTTTTCATGGTCACTAACTGCAATCCTGTCTTCTGTATCTGATATTCTGTCTTAATATTCCCTTAATCTGCTGTGAATACTTTCAATGGAGTTTTTAATCTCCTGGATATCTGTTTGAATCTGTTTCATGGATTCCTTTTCTTTTTTATGTTGGGTGGGCATGGTTTACATTTCTTTCTTATGCTGGGCATTCATGGCTTCCAGCATGTTTCTGAGCTCATCTATTTTTTTATCTGTTTCTGTTCTAGAGCCTCTAATCATGTCTTTCACTCTGCTCACCATCTCTGTAGTTATCTGGGAAATCATTTCTGTTTTGAATTTTTCTAGAGCCTCATTCATCTGTTTTGTTTCTTCCTGTGCTATCAGTTCAGGGTGTCCAGGTTGATTATCAGACTTTTCAACCTCATTTCCCCCAGAATTTGCCTTTGGTGGGGTGGAAGTCTGAGTTTGTGCCTTGCTTAAATGTCTTCTTTTTGGTTTTGGTATTTCCTTGGTTTAATTCCTGGGTTGATACTTCCAAATTGCTTACTGTAAATATCTTTGTTGCTTGTATTTACAACCCTTATGGAATAATTGCTTCTCAGAGGTGCCTTCCAGATATAGCTGGTCTCTAGGTTTTGAGTCTGTAATGGCTGAGACTATCTCATTTTCATTATACCAGGATGGATGACTGATCAGATCAATCACAACACCTTAGCCCAAGTGATACAATCAGCAACAGCATAGATCAAGCACAGTTTAGAAAATGACAATTTGTGGTAGTTATTAATCTATCATTAAATCAAAATCAAGGACCAGCCCAACACTTGTTTATAGTGAATAAACTCTTCAATATAGCAACTTTACCCTTCAGGATGGGGAGTTAGAAGGAGTTGGGGAGGGAGTGATAGATAGGTAGAAGGATAGGGAAAGGTTAGTAGTGAGGCCAGAGGACACAGGAAGATTATGCAAACTCTAAGAAACTGTTGAAGACAAGAGGAGAAGACAGATTGAAAGAACAAAGACGAGAATAGAATAACCTAACAGCAATAGCGATGCTAGAAACTATATTTACTTTCCTTTAAAACTAATGACAGTCAAGAGAAGGAAAAAGAGAAGAAAAGAAAAATAAAGACGAAATCCGAATTACAGCCAGAACAGGAACAAAAAGGAAGATGAAGAACAATGTGCAGGGAGAGAACGAGTGAGGGAGAGAGTAAGAAAAGAGAACAGAAAGAAAAACAAGAAGAGAAAAATAAAAATTTGAAAAGAATAGAAAAAAATTAAAAATAAGAGCAAAATATTTTTTTTTGAAAAATCACAAAAAATAAAAATGAAGGGCCTCCTTCAGGGTATGTCTCTGCTGTCACAATAGACAATGTGGGAGCAGTTTGTAGATATAAGTCAATGAGTCTCAGCAGGGCAGTAGCAGACATGTGCAATTCAGGCAGATTTCTGGCTGCAAGTCTCAAGTTGAGCTCCCTGTCCTCCTGCAGGGTTGAACTCTGCAAGTTTCTGTAGGGAACAAGGAAAGGGGACGTTACTAGGACCTCTGCAGTAAGTCCTAGTCTCCTGAGGGCCATGGCAGCACAAGGCAAATTAACTTATACAGGAAAGGTAGAAAAAAATGAGACTTGGAGAAGCTGAGCTTTGGCCCTGATTAGTGCTGCTCTGGGCAGCAAAGACAAAAGCCCAGGAGCTTGGGGCACCTTTTATTCAGTACATAGGGAGAAACAGATGTAACAGATAACTAGGGAGTGGTAGAATCCCTAGATCAATGAGGAACTATACAGATGAAAATTTGGTTCCTCCCAGGATGTCTCCCACAGGCATGGTCTTGCCCTGGAGCATCATAGCATCACAGGGTCATTGAGGTCTCAGTTGTGACTGGAGGCCAAGGTGAAATCATGTCTGGAAATGCCATAGCTGGCCTGTAGGCAGGAGAACTAGACCTAATCAAATGATTTTTCCCTAAAATTATGTAGCATTGCTCTCGACAAGGTTCTATTGCAGATTCCAGCTGCCCTTCCCTTGAAGATAGTCCAGGTTCCAGTGGGAGGTGACGATCCCTCCAACTTACCAAGTACAGTGGTCTGGTGTGCCTTTATTGCAGAGATTCTCTTCACTTTTCCACTGGGCTTCAGTTTTCATCAAAGAGCCTGAAAGAGGCCCTCTCTCTGTTGTTCACTTCTGCTCTATCTTCTGGAGCTCAGGACAATGGCCTTTATGACTTCCTGTGCCTCTGTAGTGTGGAACCAGGTAGCGCCACAGCCAGGAGGTGGGGTGGGGGTATGGGGGTGTGTTGGGGGGTGCGGTGCTGCAGACTCCTGTGTGGCTAAGCTGGTCCACGTGGCCAAGATCCTCACTGTCTGCTGGCTGGTCGCTGGGGGATGGATGCGGGGATCTGCCAGATAACTTTTAATACCAAATTTATGAAAACAGCTTTTACTTTTTAGGATATAGTATTTTTGGGTCACGAGTAAAAAAGATCATAGACTTGTACTGTATAACACAGTTGTTTAAGTGTATGTATTTCCACTGTAGTCAAAGTGCCTCAGTTCAAAATCATAGCTTTATAGCTCAGTGGTTTCACCGCCTGCTGCGCAAGCGCAAGGACCCAAGTTTGATCCCCAGTACCAAAAAAAAAAAAAAAATCATGGCTTTAACCTGTGCTAATTGTGTGATGTATGGCAACTTCTATACCTCAATAAACTTCTGTTTTCTCATTGAGAGAGTGAGGATAATAATAGACTACCTCATTAGATTGTTACTAGAGTTAATTGAGATAACACAAAGCATTTAACTATCCGATGTGTAGTAAGTAGTACTCAATTATCAATTTTAGTAACAACAGACTATATGTTCTGTATTTGTCCTGTCTATAGAAATCTTTTCCATAAATATTTATCTTTAAGTTTTTATCATTATTATCAGGAAGAAGATTGTGAGAAAGCATTCTTCAAAATGGATAATGTACTTATAGATGACAGGAGAATACATGTGGATTTTAGCCAGTCTGTTGCAAAAGTTAAGTGGAAAGGAAAAGGTATGTTGGTTTATCTTCCTTTATTTCTGTTCTGTGCATGTGCTCTACCATGAGGTTACATCTCTGGCCCTTACAAGATAACTTTTTAGTGAATTTGTTCATGTTTTTTTGAAATAAAATATCACCTAGATGAGAGTGATCCTTTGATTTCACGTATGTCATCATAAACTTCATTTATTTTTAATCTTAGTTAATCTGGATATAAAATTATGTCCATTTAATGTATATAATTGTTTCACATTGGAAACAATGGATATACTATGTATCATTCACAGTGCTCAGAACTTTCAGCTCTGTGAAATGTTGGTGCTATTTTCAGTTTATAAAGTGCATGGGTTGCAGAAAAGTGAAGTATCTTACTTAGGAGCCTAAGAAATGGCTACCACATCCAAGGAAAGCAGCAGGCATGCAAATTACCCACTCCCGACCCAGGGAGGTAGTGACGAAAAATAACAATACAGGATTCTTTCGAGGCCCTGTAATTGGAATGAGACCACTTTAAATCCTTTCACGAGGATCCATTGAAGGGCAAGTCTGGTGCCAGCAGCCGCAATAATTCCAGCTCCAATAGCATATATTAAAGTTGCTACAGTTAAAAAGCTCATAGTTGGATCTTGGGAGCGGGCAGGCGGTCTGCTGCTTGCCCATCCCACCCCTTGCCTCTTGGCGCCCCCTCACTTGAGTCAAGATTTGAATTCAGAACCTCTCACTTTAATCCATTACTCTTTTTTTTTTTTGGTACTGGGCATTGAACTCAGGACCTTGTGCTTGCGAGGCAGGCACAGTGCCACTGAGCTAAGTCCCCAGCCCTACCCATTACTCTTTCTTTTATAACACAACTGCTTCATCTGTAGTGAGACTTCTAATGGCAGGCACATGGCAAATCATTTTTCAGTGATAAAATGATGCCTATTTTTTACTGTTGCTAGTTATCTCAACTTTTGCAATAGTCTTTCATATTACGTGAGATATTGTCTGCCATTTTTATTTTCAGAGTCTCTAGAATTGCCAAGTAGGTTCATCTTGTCTTTGATGCTTATCCTCATTTTTTCATTCTTGTTCTCCCCCTTCCTTAAATTCCTGACAATAAAAAAATATAGGATTCATATTCCACGTCTCTTTCCTTGTACCTCCAGTTTGCTTTGCTTATACACAGACTCTTAGACCTTTCCATAGGAACCCTTCTCACAATAAGCACTGGGAAGTGGTAGTTGAGGAGATAGGAAAGGCAGGCCAGGCAGAAAGTACTGAATGTGTGTGAAAACGGACTCCTCCTCTGGTAAGGAGACTGTGCTGAAGAATAGAGAGGCTGCATGAATGCTCATCCTTTATGGCCTTGTTCCATAGCCAGGATGTAACAGTAGTAGCCTTAGCTTCTTGAAGAGATTGTTCCTTTTTGGCACTTGGGAGGAATAAAGGTGGCTATCAGCCAGCATTTTAAAGCAGGGACATTTTTCTTTGGTGTTGTCACTAACCCTCTCCTCTCATTATCTTTAGTGAACTCCATACATTCTGTTGTCTTCTGTCAGCCCAGTCCTCTGTTGAGAAACAGGTCAGGGGTCTTCAAAGCCTCACTTCTTCCAAATTTGGGTCCAAAATTTTCAGTTTTCCACTGGATTTAATTTTCTCATGGACTGGCTGTACTTATACACTGTAGTATTGACATTTAATTTATTTGAAAATTTGATGTTGTAATATTAACATATATCGTTAGGTGGCAGCATGTAACTACCTGTTTATTGTGTTCTTTTGTTCTCTTGCCCTTTTTCTATCTCACACTATGCCATTTTTAAAAACAGATCATATCTTCTATAAAATAGTTATTGTTCCTGATTAGATGATTTTTCTTACTAAACACTTTTTCTTAATGAATAGGTGGGAAATACACCAAGAGTGATTTCAAGGAGTATGAAAAGGAACAAGACAAATCATCTAATTTAGTTCTGAAAGATAAAGTAAAGCCCAAACAGGAGTATCCTTAACAAGAGTTCACTGATGTGTATTGACCATCTGCTGTGATGTGTAGAATACTGTGTGCTGTGTTATAAAAAGTCATGAAGGCTCTTGAAAACAAAGCTCTTGAATGCAGATCATTTGTGTAGAAGTAATTTATTGTTATTGCTTTTCAGTGTTGTACATATTCTTTGCTTTTTCATTATATCCTATATTATGGAGAAAGTTAGGTTTGAAAGAAATCTTTAGCCTAAATCTTTTACCTTCCTACTCTTAGATAAAGTGCCTTCCTAACTACCATATTCCCAGATTTTCAGGTAAGGTTTTTATTTTCTGTGTATATAATTATAATGTTTTAAATTCCTCATTATCAGAAATTTCTTTGTACTAACCATTCTCTTACGTTTAACTCCCTTATCTAGATAACAGACTCCTGAAATTATTTGTTATAAGATTCGGTTGCTTCTTTCTGCATAGTACATTGTCATTTTGGAAGAAATATTTATTTAGCTCCTGGTGAATTGCAAGAGTTGACTTTTAGAGGATTACAAAGAAATTTGTTGACCACGTAATTCAGGTTTTTTCAAATTTTAGGTTGAGACAAGTAAAAAACAATGAAACATACTGTTCATATGATATCATTTTAATTTGTTCACTGATTTTTTTTTTCCCCATTATAAATCTTATCACTCCACACATTGCAAAGGTTATGTCTTTTGTGGTTGTTTCAGGTAAATGATGTCTTTGTTTCCTAGATTCTGTTGATACTTCAGGTTTCTTTTTTCCTCTGCTATGTACACATTTCTTTTCCAAGTACTCATCAAGGAGAGATGAATATCTGGTTGACCTTTATATTTTCATGTTTTAAAATGTGTCCATTATCTGCAATGCATAAAGCATTGTGAGGGATTAGAGCTACATAAAATCTGAAGGATGCTAACAGGATCAGCATTAGAAGAAGCTTTCACAGGCAGATGGATCAACAAGCCACTATTTGGTCTGAAAAAAGCAACACTAAAAGGTTTGAGATTGAAAGCTCAAAATCATAAAAAGTAGGAATATACACTTGAGATTTACAAATCTTTGAAGTTAAATTTAGGTTAACAACTAATAATTGCAGCTGGAAGGAGAGCATGTAGGACAAATAAAAGGAAGTGTAGTTGTAGAGTATTAAGAAGAAGGAGGTGTCTTTTCCCCCATGGAACAGTTCAGCCTGAAATAAAGGAATGCACAGTGTAAAATGTTTTAAATTTGTAGCCTTAAAATGCTTTAAATTCAAGAGGATAGATTGCTAAGATTTAAGAAAGAAAACTAGGCATATTTGTGAACAAATCTCTAGTACTATTGAATAGAACTTTCTTCAATGATGAAAATGTACTATATTTGCATTGTCCAGGATACTAACCACATGTGGCTAGTGAACATGGAAGATCGACTGAGGAATTGAAATTTTTTTTGTTGCTTCTGAGGATCAAAACCAGGTCCTCATACATACTAGGCAAGCTGTGTATCACTGAGCTACATCCCCATACCAGAAACTGACTTTTAAATTTTATTTAATATTAATTCATTCTCTCTCTCTCTCTCTTTCTCTCTTTCTCTCTTTCTCTCTTTCTCTCTTTCTCTCTTTCTCTCGCTCTCCCTCCCTCCCTCCAGTACTGGTGGTTGAATCCAAGGCTTTGAGCATGCTAGATAAGCACTTTACAACTGAGCTATAGCCTCAGCCCTAATTTTGTTAATTTTAGTTTTTTATTTTATTCACAATTTAAATCAACTAATAGATTTTTAAGTTAATTTTTTAAAAGTACATTATAAACAATCTAGTATACTCTGGCAAATCACAAACAGGTTTAGTCTGCAGATTTTTGCTGTTATAAATTGAGATATTTTACCCAATTTTTTTTTATTGTTGTTTGTTTGTTTTGAGACAAGGTCTTGCTATGTAGTTCAGGGTGGCCCTGAACTCACTATATATTCCAGGCTGGCCTTGAACTCATGGTGATCCTCCTGCCTCGGCCTCCTGAGTGCTGGGATTACAGGCATGTGCCACCACGCCCAGCTACCCAATTTTTTACGAAGATGCAATGGGAAATTTCATCAAATTTCACAGGCCTGTCTTGTGTCCAGCTATCGGTGTACTGTTATTACACTTTATGTCTTGTTTCTCATGAGGCAAATCTTTTTCTTTCCCTTTTTTTAATTAGTATATTTTTGTAGTACATACTGATTACATTCATCATAGGGAGTTGGTACATGTATATAACGTATCTTTAATTCTCTAATTCTTTTTCTTCCCCTTCCCTTCCTCTTCCTCCCTCCCTATTAATTTTAAAGACCTATACAGTCCTTCTGTTGAGTGGTATAATTCCTCCTAGCCTTCTGAAGTTGATGTAAAAGACAGACACTGTTAATCATTCACAAATAATTGACAGAATATTACACAAAAAAGAGGAAATTCATAAATCTGATCCAGTAGTAAGACAGTCTATGTTGTTGGTAGTTGATAGGTTTCTTTTCAGGGAGGCATTTATAATTTCAGGTAGGATAACAGAGGGACAGAACACTTGTTTATAATGTATAAGATACACAGGGTCTTGTAATTCACACTGTGTGTTACTATGTTATGATAAGGGAAAGGAATTCAGAAAATAATGCAGAAAAGTCTTTAATCAGTTAAAAAAAGATTGATGGTGATTTACTTTATAGATCTTGAGAAATTACTATAAACGTAGATTATTAATGAATCATAGTAGAAGAGGGAAATTTAGACCTCAAGGAGAAAATTAATAAAACATAGTGGTTATACTAGTAAAGACATAGGGGGTGGAGAATGGGGGACTCCAATAGAAAAAATGTGAAAAATTAAACAATAAGAGGTAAGGAGAGAGAAGTGAGATAAAGAATCCTATTAAGGAGTAGAAGGATATTTAGAATTAGATAAAATAACAGAATAAAACAAATGAGAAATAGGTAAAAAGGGAGGAAAGCAAAAATGAGGCAATTTAAAGAAAAAAATTAAAAGGAAAGAAACAAGGAAGAAGGACAAAGAAAAATTCCCTGAGTCCCAATAAACTATTAAAGATGAAAGAGAAAACAGAAAAGAAAGTCCAAAAACAAAAAAAATATTTTCTCTGTATTTTTGAATGCTTGTTTTTGTTTGTTTGTTTGTTTGTTTGTTTCTTGGATCTAGAGTTTTGGAGTCCAGCAGTTCATGGTTTTCACCACCAAGCCTTACAACCTGTGGGTTTGCCTCTATTCCAGAGGCACCTCTGTTTACCCCAGACTGTGGCAATGCCTAAGCCCGATACATGTTCCCGCTAGTACTGGTAAATAAGGCAGTCAGAAACCAGGTCCCATGGTAGATGCAAACAGTAGGGTGAGAGCTGAAGTACTCAATTTGGCACTTTCAGACCCAGTGTAACTCAAGCTGGGCCTTAACCTTCCATCGTAGGGGTAGAGGTTGGGGGTCATGATTTCCAGCAGGAGCTCAAACCCCTCTGGGGGCCTCTTTCCAGCCCACTCCCTGACTGTCTCCTGTGGCTGTCTCTCACCCAGTCACTTTTAGAGGGGAACACTGGGAACTGTGAAGTGAGGCCATCCCCAAGCTGTTCTGAGTCCCAGATTCAGTCATCCCTTCCTAGAATGGCTTTAATAATAATGCTCTCTAGCATTATGGTAGGTGCTTGTGCCAGGATCCCTATTTGGTTGTTGTCTGGCATGTGAAGGAAGTCTCAGAGTAAAACCCCACACTCCCTGCAGATCCCAACAAGAGCGGATTCCCCCTGGAGCCCACCTTGCTGGTCCATCCTGCTTTCCCTGGAGCCTCCAGTGCTCACCTTGCTTCTTCAGAGCCAGTCTCCTTTTCCCTTGAGCCAGGAGCTGGGAGCTGGAGGGAGAGTCCAGACTGTTTGATTTCCTTCTCTGCATTGTGGTCTGCCTTGAAAACTTATCTGTAGCTTTTAATTTTTCTGCCAGTTCCTTCCCAGTTCCCAGCACTCTACTTCTGATTTTTTCTTCAAGTTATTTTCCAGGATCTGTATTCCAGCTCTCAGAGAGGCTGAATTTTGGTGCCACTCACCACTTCACCATCTTGATTCTCCCTAGCATCTCTTTTATACCCAGTTTTAGAATGAAAGATACTGTCCCTGACCACATGGGGCTTACATTTTATTGTTGGAGGGTATATGAGTGTAAGAACTAATATAAAATAATTAACCATTGATTATGTAGAGTATTGCAAGGAAGTACATTTATAAGACATGAGACTTACAATAGGATTGAAGGGCTAGGTAATATCCTCAAGGACCACTAAAGAAGTGACATTAAAGCTGCACCTTGAATATAGGGGAGAAGAGCACTGAGTGCAGGATACTGTTTTCTTTAACTGTGATCCATCACTTAAGAAAGTTTAGGAGGTAGGCACAGTGGCCAGAGACCTGAAGTTTCGACTGTTTGGGAGGTTGAGGCTGGAGGACCACTTGAGTTTAGGAGTTTGAGGTCAGCCTGGACAATATGTTGTAGCAAGACTCCATCTCAAAAAAAAAAAAAAAGTATATGTTAACCTAGTACAGCAGTGGTACAATCGTTCACACAACTGAAACAAAAATTTCATAAAATAATATTTTTATTAGGTGCCATACTATTTCCTATCTATATTATTTCAGAAATGCTCGTTGTGACCCATGGGTTTTACAGGCTATCATTGGATTATGATCTTCAGTTTGAAGAACACTACTGTAAAGCATTTTGGACAGGGAACAGCATGTGTCGAGCACAAGTTGAATAAAATTATAGCCAGTAGTTGTTGGATTTGTATCTCAGAGAAGCAGATCCAGAGGTACCCTGGAGACAGTGTGGTATCATATAAAGGAGAAAAGAAGTTGGAGATAATGGAGTAATAACAGAATGGTACAGGCTGACAAACCATCTTGTGAAAAGCTAGAAGAGACTGTTTTCCTGTTTGATCTTATGTAGATAGATCCTTGAGGAAAATCTTAAGCTGTGGCTTTGTGAAAGCTGAAGTGAGACTAGTCTCACTTGGGATTAAAATAGCCTCTGTTAAGCTTCCTCATAAGCTTTCTTTTGAAAACCACTATTGCATTCCATGTCAGCCTTCCTCAAAATCTGTTTTAGAAGTTTAGATTATTTTCAGCAAAATTATAATTGTTTTATGTTTTCACTTATTATTTAGCTGCCTTATAATATAAGAAAAATTAGTTTTTTCTGAACTAAAATGTCATCATTATCATTATTACTTTGGTGGTGCTGGGAATTGAACCCAGTGCCCTATGCATGCTAGTGAGAGCTCTACCACTCAACTACATCCCCAGCCCCAAAATTCCTTTATAACATTACATTATGTTGAAGTACTATAATGTGTTTAAGTATATCTTTATTACTATTTTATCATTACCCTTTGTGGTATTAAAAGTAATTCTAACATGTATGTCTTTGTTAATGTAACTTACTATTTTAATTTTTTAAAGTTCTTACTAGAATTTAAACATGATTACTATTGATGTCAATGCTAAATTTCTTCCTGTAGGGATTGATCTAAAAGAAGAGTCATGTGAAAGTACTTTTCATCTTACATAGTTTCTTGGGTATTAGTGTTTATAGTATCTTAATTTTTTTCTGGTTAAAGATGTACTTTGTTTTCTTTTCTTTTCTTTTTTCTGGTACTGAAGATCGAATTCAGGACCTTGCACTTGCAAGGAAAGCGTGGCTGCTTTGTTTTCTAAGTGTAGATTTTTTCATTGCTCACAAATACATTTCCTTGTTTCTTATGCTACTTGACTTTTCGTTTGTGAGTACTCTTTTATTTTTCATATATTTTTCCACTAGTTAGCTGTTTAAGATCAGTGTTCTTTCCACTTGTCTTGACTACATAATGAAAATGTTAGTTTTCTTTTAGAAATGTATTCTATGCTTTTGACATGGTATTTGCTTTAAAAAGTTATACTTAGCCTTGTGACTTCCTTTGTTTACCAGATTATGTTTTGATATCTTATCTACCATTTCTCATATTTACCCTTAACTAAATGCTGTAGTGCAAAGTACGATCTTATACTAGATGAGCAGGCAGAAGACTCAAAATCAAGTCACTCACACACAAGTAAAAAACACAAGAAAAAAACACGACACTGCTCTGAAGAAAAAGAAGATGAAGACTACATGCCAATCAAAAATACTAACCAGGTATTTCTAATGTCCAGACTTAGATGTGGAGAAGCAAATACAATGTTCATGAGCTTAACTTGTTCTATGATTTTGGAAAAGATGACCACGTTTGTGTTTGTTTGGGAAAGATGGCCACGGTCATGTTTGTCATCCAGTGCATAGTTGGCAAACAAAAACAAAATTTCTTCAAATGCTTCTGTTTGCGAATCAAATTGTTTATAAACAAAAGCGTTCATGAACTGAGGTTCCACTGTATGTTGTTCCTTTGTAAATTGCATCTTGGTGGTATAATGTAGGAGGTAATAGATAGTTCTGAATAGTGATAGGTATGTAGTGCCTAGCTCTAAAATATAGAATGGTTGTATGTGGTAATGGGCTTTAATTTTCAAGAATATGTATCACAAGTTATAAAAGATTGTTTTCACAGTGACTTAATATAAACAAGTATGGCTATGGTAGAAAAATGCTCCTCAGTTGTTAATTTGTCCAAAAATGTTTTATACACTGCACTTGCAGCCCTGGAGATTTTATAGCCTGTGAAACATGTCCTTCCATATTGTGCATATGAAATAAAACTGCACTAATAATTAACTTGATCATCCCAAAGCTATCCTGAATGAATTATTTTCTAAAATAATGAAAATGAAAGTTCACTGGAGAAAATTGATTATAAAGAGAAGAAATCATTTTTAACCTGTTTTCTGTCTCTTGGTTAAATGAAAAGCAGAGTACATCTCAGCCCCTTGTTTTTGTTTTAGCACATGGAAGACATGTGAACTAGGCCCTAGTGGTGAGGATTTCAGCAGGCTGAGGTTATTAGAGTGAGTGAGTGCTACTAAGACAGATGGAGTGTGGTATGGTAGGCAAAGTTAAGAACTTGCTGTCTGAAAAATTAGGTTTACATTTCTACACTGCTAGTTATTGATGTGACCCTAACAAGTTATTTAACTTTCTGAGCCACAGTTTCTTTCTCTGTGAAACCGAGGCAATACTTAACAGGTATGTGTTAAGATTAAATGAAAAAAATTGTGTGTGTAAACATTCTCATCACTGACTATTCTTACTACCACTGCTTGTACTATTACAGTCAAATTATATTTTATAGTTAGTTTCTCCCTGTGGTTATGCCACTAACTGGGGTCATATTTTAATTAATTTGTCTCATTTTATCTTTTTTTGGTCTTTTTTTTCATTTTATTTTTGAAGTTAAAAACTGGTTAAAACTTTTTTTTTTTGGTTTGTAGTTTTAAAAACTCTATGGCTCAGAAATAAAATATACAACACACATGGTGGTACATACAAAAAAACCTATCTTATACTCCTGTTTCTTCTCCTTCTTCTTCTTTCCCCTGTAGGTAACTATTTTTCGTATTTTGTGGTTTATCTTCATTTAAAATTTTTCCCGCAAATATATATTTGGTGAATATTCTTCGTTTCCTGTGTCCTGGGTAGCATTCATCCCTACATTTTGCTGTTGCCTAGCAGGAGCATAGTCTCTTTTCTTTCCATAGCCCATTAGCTATTTCAAGATTGCCATCATTCATGCCCTGTTCCAGGTGTAAGATGCGCCTTTGTTCCTTTCAGTATTCCTCACATGAATCAGTAATCATATGAGCAGTAGTAACTAACATCTTTATTGTCTTTGTAATGTGAGGTAATTTTTTTTATCCTCATTGCACAACAAAGAGGACAGTGAAAATGAAAGATTGTTACTGGCCCATGGTTTTATGCAAGTAGTAAATAATGGAACCAGAGTTTAGATCAAATCCGTACTCCTAATTACAGTACTGTTGTTCTTCCCAGAACATATTCCTCTCAGTTTTCTTTCCTCAATCCTGTTATTCTACCAGGAATAACTTGCCCATAGTGCTGTTTCAGTGTGATATAACAGAAACGTCTCCTCCCTCTTAATTTCTGTACTTACCCCAATATCACCCCAGACACCCGCCCCAAATCACCCCAGACTTTTAAAATATCACATTCTTAGGAATTTTTAGCGCTCTTTAAACTAAAAACCGTAATCTTCCCCCCACCCAAATATGTGCTGCTTTTAGCTGCAGCTTTTCATCCTGAAATTGTACATGGAATCTTCAATGAATTGAGGCCTGAGATAAACATTGGTGTATGTGAGATGATCAGAGGTCTAAAAATGGGAAGACTGACTACATTCTATATCTGTCTCCTCAGTTTTATGAATCTTTTGATTCTGCTGTTAATGATTACTGAAGGCCTTATAGTGGCAGATACCCTCTTTTAGCATCACTTTTTTTTTTTTTTGAGGAATGCTGTTAGCAGCTTCTTCTTTATTTTTATTTATTTTTTATTTTTTGGCAGTACTGGGAGTTGAACCCAGATCCTGGCTAAGCAAGTGCTCTACCATTGAGCCCCCTGGCTCTTTTATATTTTGTATTTTGAGACAAAGTCTTACTCAGTTGCCGAGGGTTTGTAACCCACCTGTCAGCCTGAGTAGTTGGGATTATAAGAGTGTACCATCATGCTCAACTTGCTATTGGCATTTTACAAAGAATTTTAAGGGAGTTAGTAATTATAAAATTGCTCAATTCTGAATAACAATCTCCTAACCCATTTCTTTTCTGTCAGGGTATTAAAACATTTTTTGCTATTATACTTTGATTTAATAATATAGCTACATTAGTTTTCTCATTTTCTTTCTAATAAAACTGAGCATCACTATTTTTTATTTCAGTCTGAAAGACATAATAATTAAAGAAAATTTGTACCACTAGTTAAATTCCAGGTGTACTTCAAATTTTCCTATTTGTTGGTATTTTGCTGAGTGAGTACAGTTTCCCAAGGATGTTCTAACTTATTTTTTCAAATTGTTTTTTATTGAACAGTGTTATTATTCAATTTGAAAATTTTCGTTTAATTTTTTTCCATTTCATGCCTTAATTCCAAAAATGGTTTTTGTGTTGTTGAAGTTTGGGTTTTACTGAGGTTACAGGAAATGAGGTTGCCTGGCTGAGAAATATCCATATTGGGTGTCAGTTCTCCATTGATATTTTTGTAGTGTGTGTATGCTTGTAATTTGGCACTCTATTTTTGTTGTGATTTAAAAGATTTAACATTTCAGTGATTTAAATGTAATTGAATATTTGATTTAATCCCAGAGAGCTGAGCAAGGCTAGCTTTTAGTTTGATTAGGGATATTTTGACTACTTTTTTTTGCTGTGTTATGTTGATTGCTTTAAATTGGCCTGTGTGTGTGTTTCATTTCCCTTTCTGGCCATCTTATTTCGTGTCTTAAATGTATAAAATAATGGAACTTTTAAAAATCTGTAGTAGAAAGGACTTAATGCTCACCTTATTGATTTTCTTCACTTTAGATATGAAGATACTAATCCTACATACTTTAAGCCTTTATAGTTAGGGGGACCTTGAACTTTGTTTTAGTTCAGCCAGGTTTTGTTTTCTTTTCCTTTTATTCTTTACCATCCTTTCTCAGTTTTATATAAGGTTACTGATTGATTTAAATAATTATCTCCAATCTGTGTAGATCTCATGAGTCTCAATCTCTTTGCTTCTAATATGAAGGTCATATTGTACTCCTGAAGTGCTTCACACTCTAGTGGCACATAGAGGATCTGCCCTGATGTGACTTCATTCAACCACCTAAAGTTTTCTCCTACATACACACAGTGCTGATTCCTCCTTGCTTTCCATTTCTACAATAGCCTTTTGTTTGTTTGTTTGTTTTTTATGGTACCGGGGATTGAACGCGGGACCTTGTGCTTGTAAAGCAGGCTCCAGAACCACTGAGCTAAATCCCCGGCCCTACATCAGCCTTTTTGTAGCCAATTCAAACCCAAACCCACTCACCATTTGGGCCCACCTCAAATTCTAACTGTTTCTTAATACTAATAAATGTAACTTCAAGACTACTTTTCACATATCTCCTAAATGGCAAAGACCATTTGAATACAGATCTGCCTGATGTCAAAGCTTGTTTAGGTTTGAAAACTACTCCAAAATTTGAAAATTTCAGTCCCTTTCAGATCTTCAGCTTCCTCAGTGTTTCAACGAATTAAGTATTTTATACCTTCTTTTTCCCTTGGGGGCTAGGGAATCCAACCCAGGGCCTCACATATGCTAGGCAAGCACTCCACCACTGCACTACATTCCCAACCCCATAGCTGTTTTCCTTTTTTATTTTAAACATGCATAGTGCTTAAGTGCCTATTTGTGTAATACATTGAGGATTTTATGAAATAATCATTTGGATAAAACCAGAGCCTTAATTATGAGTATCACTGTATTTTAACCCTTTGACACTTAATGCCTACCATAATAATGTCTGTGGTGATAGAATAGAGGTATTTGAGAGTACAGTCCTTAGAATATTGCCTTTCCTTTGAGCAATTTTTAAAGGAAGTTAAATTTTGCAAACTATCTCTTGAAAGAAGATTAGCACTGGTTACTTTAGATTTTAGCCATTCACTGAGATGCTTGTTTTAATTAAGAGTAGGACACAAACAGAGCCCTCTTCTATGGGAAAATTATTCTTAATTACTTAAAATAGACTTAAATACAACCATTGTATTGTCTAAGGGCAATGGATTATTCCAGTGTTTCTTCAATGGGATTTTTTTTTTTTTTTGGTACCGGGGATTGAACTCGGACCCTTTTGCAGCCGGCGATGAAACCACTGAGCTAAATCCCCAGCCCTATTCCAGTGTTTCTTAATAGTAAGGAATAATATTAACAAAAACATATCAGCCTAATCTAAACATACAAAATATATTTGAAGATTTAGACAGGAACAGTTATGAAATAAAGCCCTTTAAAAATTAAACTGGGCTTGGGGTATAGCTCAGTGATAGAGAGCATGCTTATTAACATATGCAAAGCACTGGGTTCAATCCCCAAAATAAAATTTTTAAAAAAATTATTTACCCATATCAAATTATGCAGAATCTGTTTTCTTTTCATTTTAGACTGTCTTATCTAAGACCTCTGCCTACTGTGCTATTTAAATGATGTCTTCTTTAAGGATTGTTATGGTGATTTTAGCCATTTTATTGTAAATCAGTATGGGATCACATTTTTGGGGAAGTGGAGCAAGGGAAAGTGGAAATGTGACCAAAACTAATCAGAACTTCTGATGTCATAACATTATAGACTTGTTCTATTTTTGGTTGGGCTGTTTCAGTTCTATGAGGTACTGATCCCTCAGTTCAACTAAAATAATAGATGCAAAACAGTGAGATAAGAAAAATAGTTAAATCTTTGTTAATTACTTTGCTTTTTAATATATGAGATTCTTCACATTAATGGTATTATTCAAATTTGAGCTGTTAGAACAGCTTGCTAATGGTGGACTTTTTCTAGGTTTTATGTAATTGACAGTGCTCACAAAGTATTTGTTTTATAGATTTTGATTCTTAACTCTTTCTGCATTTCTTTGACAGGATATCTACAGGGAAATGGGGTTTGGTCACTATGAAGAAGAAGAAAGCTCTTGGGAGAAACAAAAGAGTGAAAAGAGAGACCGACCCCAAGACCGAAGTCGTAGCCGATCTCGAGAAAGAGATGGGCACTACAGTAATAGTCACAAATCCAGATACCAAACAGATGGTTATGAAAGAGAAAGGAGTAAAAAGAGAGACCGAAGCAGAAGTCCAAAGAAGTCCAAAGACAAATCTAAGTACAGATAAAAGTTGAATCAGAAATGAGTGGTTAACATATTTACTACTGCCTAATAGATTTTTGTGTCAGAGAAGTTAAAGACTCTAGTTGGTTTTTTTTTTTTCATACTAGAATTTTGGCCCATTTAGATTAATACTGATAATATAGGGCCCTGAATGAAAAAGAATTGAACATTTTCTGTGTATACTTTTTTTATACTATTATTATTTACATAAGTGGTAATATTCATTTTTAGTGTCTTTCACATTTTGACTCTTTTTTTTTTTTTGTACCAGGGATCGATTTCAGGACCTTGCGCTTGTGAGGCAGGCGCCAGAACCACTGAGCTAAATCCTTGGCCCAGCTCTTGTTTTTTAAATGAAGTATTTCATATTGCAAGAATGCATAAATATGTATATATAAGGTTTAAAGAATAATAATATGAATGTGTGTATTTATCGGCCAGCTTAAGAACCAGAACATTTCCTATATTTCAGGAGTCCTGTATGTTCCTTTTCTCCCAAGTAATTATTACTGTTTTGTCATTCTCTTGCTTGTGGTTTTACAGTTTTTGTATGTACCCCTAAATGGAATGTTAATTTTGTATGTTTTTGAATTTTATATAAATGGCATAATGTATGTTTACTTCTGTGGCTTTCTTTTTTCAATTTAACATTTTTAAGACTCATTCATTTTTTTTGTTTTGTTTCGGTACCGGGGATCAAACTCATGACCTTGCGCTTATGAGGCAGATGTGGTGCCTCTGAGCTAAATCCCTGTCCCAAGACTCATTCATTTTTATTTCTGTAATTTATCCATTCTTTTACTGATGGACATTTGGGTTTTGTATGTTTTTGTATTTGCTATTGCAAACAGTGCTGCTATATGAACATCCTCTGTGTAAGAGTGATACTGCTTGGTCACGTGGTCTGAGTATCTTTATCTTTACAAGATGTCACCAAATTATATCTCAAGTGGCTGTGCCAGTTTATACCTCTATCAGCACTGACTTTCACTATGTTATTTACCATTGTTTCACATTTCTAACACTCATTAATTTCAGACTTTATAAAATTTTTACCAACCTAGTGAATGTTAAGTGATATTTTATTGTGATTTCCAGCAAGAAAACTACTGTTGTTCTTATTTATATGTAAGTTACCATTTTCTTTTGGCTACTCTTTAGGTGTTCTTTTTTGTTACAATTTGATTATGATGTGCTCAGTGTAGTTTTTTCCTGATACAGCTGTTTACCTGTGGTTTATGGTATTCATCAAATTTGGAAATTTGAGGCATTATTTGTTCATTTATGTTTGTTGCTGTACTCTTCTCCCTCCTCTCTGGGGGCTCCAGTTGCTTATATGTTAGATCATAGCATAATTTACAATGTGTGAAAATAGACCTAATGTGATTGCTAAGTCATAGTCACAGTTGTCTCACAGGACACTATGTGCTGCTCTTTTCTTTCTGTCTTTTTTCCCTCTGTTTTTCATGTTAGGTACTTCCCATTGCTGTGTCCTCATGTTCCTTAATCTTTTCTTCTGAAGTACCTAATCTCATTTTTATCCTACCTCAGACATTATATTTTAGAAGTTCCATTTGGGTCTTTTTCTGTCTTCCATGTGTACTCCTTAATGTACTTATTTATTCTGTCCTCTATTTTGGGGGATACATCCTGTAGAATATTTCTAGTAGTGGCTTTAATGTCTCATTCATTCTATCATCTGTATCATTTATGGCCTGTTTCTGTTGATTGATTCCTACCCAACCCTCACTGCCACCCCAATTTTGGCTGTTATTCTGGAATAATTTAATGGTATCCTCTGCTCTTTATTTCCTCTAAGAAGAAATTGGATCTAGATGTTTGGCTAGAGGTAGATTATACATTTTAGGTTGGAAATTTTAATTTAGAAACTAATTAGCCTTTCCTTCTGTTTTACATTCTGTTTAAGAAACATACTGGGGTTGCGGGTATAGCTCAGTGATAATGTGTTTGCCTAGAATACACGAGTTTCTGGATTTGCTCCTCAGCGCCACCAAAAAAAAAAAAAAAAGTAAAAGAAATCTACCTATTCTGAGGTAATAAAGGCAGTTAATATTCTAAAAATTATAAAGCTTTGTATTTTTACATTTAAATCTTTAATCCATATTGACTGATAAATGTATATAGTATAGTAAAGGGATCCAAATTCCCATTTTAAGCATTGTTTAAATGCACATAACCAGTTGTCCAAAGCCCATTATCGAAAGGTTAGTCCATTCTCTATTGATCTATAGTTACCCTTGTTATATATGTTTCTGTATGTGTGTGTGTTTTATTTCATGTGCTTTCTATTCTGTTGGTTTATTGTCTGACCCAGTGCCAATACCAAACACATATATTTCTGTGACTTTAGAGGAAGTCTTCATCTTTAAACAAGTTCCTCCACCTATTCCATTGCTAGGAATGACTTGGCTCTTTGTTCTTTGCAACTTTGGAACCAACTTGTCATCTGCCAAAGGATTTTCTTGGGACTTTAATTGCATTAGTATTGAAACATCACTTTGAGGAAGAAAAGAATTTCATAATATTGAATCTTACTATTCGTTAAGCTAGCATATTTCTCTATTTAGTTCTGATTTTTCTAATAAGGCTTTTGAATAATTTTGGTTGGATTCATTTTTAGTTTCTGTTCTGTTGTCAGTGGTGTCTTTTAAAAATATAATTACTAACCTCAGAAGTTTTAGAAGCATATATATATATATATAATTTTTTTTTTTGTAAGAGTAGGAAAAATTTATTGAGAGAAAGAAAGCTGCTCTCTAAGAGAGACAGAAGGGGAGCTGAAAAGTGGGTTGCCCCAGAAGTTAGAGTTTTTGATTGCTTTTGTTAAATTCCACCATTTTGCTAAGTTGAGGGGGGTGCTAGGAATTAAACTCAAGAACCTCATGCATGTTAGGCAAGTACTCTAGCACTGAGCAGCACCCCCAGCCCTTTTTCCTTGTTTAGGGTGCCTGGCTGACCTTCAGTTCATGATCCTGACACAGCATCTTGAGTAGCGGGGGTTATAGGCTTGGGTTGTGCCCATTCACTTTGCTAATCTTTTATGTATATTTGAAATTTGTCTGTAGGGTTTTAGGTATTTTATGTGGTCAATAATATCTATCAATAACGGCAGTCTTTTTTTTTCTTTTCTAGTTATCTTTTAATTAAAATATGTACATATAGTGTTTGCTGGCTGAAATTTCTAAGTGTCGAATAGTAATTTCTAGTGATTTTAGCTGGTTATAATATCTAGCACAGTGATAAAACTGACATGTAATTTTTCTTTTTGGTATTGCTTTTGATGTCTAGGTTATACAGTAAATTAGGGAATAGGCCCCCCCCCCAGAAAATAAAAAAAATTAAATTATCTGTTCTTTGAAAGTTGGATAGAGCTTGCCTATAAAATTGGCTGAATGTTTCTTTCCTTTTCTTTTTTTTTTTTTGTGGTACCGGGGATCGAACTCCGGACTTGTGCTTGTAAGGCAGGTGCAGGAACCACTGAGCTAAATCCCCAGCTCTTAGCATTTTTATTTCTTAGTCATTTTGATTATTTCATTTTTCTGGGAATTTGTCATTTTCATTGTAGCTTTTAATTTATTGACAAGAGTTGCTCATATAGTTCCATATATATATATATTTTTTTGTTCAGTGCTGGGGATCGAACTCAGGATCTTGTGCTTGTGAGGCAGGTGTGGCGCCACTGAGCTAAATCCCCAGCCTCAGTAGTTTTTTTTTTTTACTGTCTTTTATTTCACCTTATGAATGTTCTTACGTGTTAGTGTGCCTTATAAACATTTAACTAGATTAGTTTTTAAATTTAACTGATGAGTTCAGTGCATTTTAATGATTATTGAAGTACTTGAATTTATTTTTGTCATCTTATTTTGTGTTCTTTCTGTGGTCCTCTCTCCCCTCCGTTTTCCTTTGGATTAATTTAAGAAGTTTAAATTCCACCCATGTTTTTCATTTTGTGGAATTTTCATATCTATACTTAACGTATCCTCTTAATGTTTTCACTTTTTTATCTATCTTTCAATTTTTGTGCTAGAATCACCCAACATTTTAGTCTTAGCTTGTGATTTTTAATCTGGATATTACTGTTTTTATAAATTTTCAGATTTATTCACTATTCTTCTTGCATCTCAGGCCTCTTGCCTAGGATAATTTTCCTTTGTTCTAAAGCGTGCCGTTTGATGTACCTTTTGTGATAATCTGCTGATGGTAAACACTTATGGTAGTTTTTGTTTGTCACCAATGGTTTTGATTTACCCATGTTCTTTAAAGTTGATTTTCTATATACACATTTCTAATTTGACACATTTTTTTCTCAGAACTTTGAATATATCTTTTTCCTGTCTTGACTTTCTTTATTGTGGAGAAATCTGTTCTCAATGTGAATGTCATTCTTTTGGATGTAATGTGACTTTCTGTGACTGCTTTTTTGTTAATTAAATTTTAAATTTTGAACGTAATTGTAGATTCGCATACAGTTTTAAGAAAAAATACAGAGAGATCTCATGTACCCCTTACCAAATTTCTGTCAGAGTGACATGTTGCAAACTCTGGTACTGTATCATAGTCAGGATGTTGGCATTGACACAGTGAGGATACCAAACATTCCCATCACCACAAGGACCCCTCATGTTGCCCTTTTGTAACCACAGCTTCTTCCCTGCCTTTTCGCTTTCCTCCCCAACCCTGGCACCACTTACTTGTTTTCCATTCCAATAAGTTTGTCATCTCAATAATTTTATATAAATGGAATTATATAACATATATAGTCTTTTGGGATTTCCCCACACCATTCAGTCAAATTCCATGGAGATTCTTCCAGATTGTTGCATGTGTTGACTTATTTCTATGGCTTAGCAGGATTGCATGGTATGAATATACCACAGATTGTTTAGCTATTCACCCATTGAAGGATATCTGGATTGTTTATAATTTGAAACTATAATAAAGCTGCTGTTGGTTTTGAATGAGCAGAATCCTCATTTTTCTTGGATAACTGCCTAGAAGAAGTACAGTTACTAGGTCACATGTTATTTATTTTTTGAGATGTGCTCTTGCTGTGTTACCCAGGTTGGTCTTGAACTCCTGGGCTCAAGTGATTGTCCCATATAAGCTTCCCAAGTAACTGGGCTTACAGACCTGGCTGCATACTTACATATTTGTTTGCAGTATTAGGGTTTGAATCCAGAGCCTTTGCATTGAGCTACATCTCCAGCCTTTTTTATTTATATTTTATTTTGAGATAATGTATCACAATTTGCCATCCTTCTGCCTTAGCTGGAATTACAGTCATGTACCACTGCACCTAGCTGCGTATTTAGATTTTTAAGAAACTGCTGAACTCTTTTTTCCAGAGTAGGTTATACCACTTTACATTCCCATGGGCATTATACAAGTGATCCAGTTTCTCCATGTTCTCACCAACATTTGGTATGGTCACTATATTTTATCTTAGCCATTCTGATAAGTATGTAGTGTCATCTAATTTGGGTTTTAATTTCCAATTCCCTAATTGCTAATGATCTTAAACATTTCATGAACTCTTTGTCATCTGCATATCCTATTAGGTGAAATTAACATTAGTGTCACTTAATGTTAATTTATTTTTTTATTTTTTATTTCTGAGTTTTGAGAATTTATTCTAGACACTAGTTCTTTGTCAGATATATTGTTTGCATATTTTTCCCAGTGTGCAGTTTGTATTTTCAGCTGTTTTTGCATCTTCCTAACAGTCTTTTTGCAGAACAAAATATTTTAATTAAGTCTGTGGTTCATTTTAAGTGTATGTGGGTTTTGTTTTTATTTTTGTTTATGGACATCCACTTGCATCATTTGTTGCAAGACTCTGGCTGCTTTTAAGGTTTTTCTTTGGTATTCTAGAATGTTTCTGTAATGTGTCCACGTATGGATTTTCTTCATTATAGGACTTTGTTTTCTGTGTCAGATAGCTTTATGTTTTTAATTATTATGGAACCATCTGTGCCATTTTCTTTTGAAATACTGCCTCTCTTCAATTCTGTTTCTTCTTTTCATAGTACCAGTTGCTGTTGTGTTAGACTTCTTTGTTCTTTTCTTTGTATTTTAACTCATATTTTCTTCTCTCTCTTCCTCTTTTTTTTTTTTCTGGTACTGGGGATTGAACTCAGGACCTTGTGCTTTCCAGGCAAGCATGGCACCACTGAGCTCTGTCCCCGGCCCTCTCATACTTTCTGTATGGTGAATTCTGAGTACTTTTTTCAGGTCTGTATTCCAGGTCACCCATCCTTTCCATGTAAACCTAATGTGCTGTTTAACATGTCTACTGAATTTTCATATTCAGTGGTTAAAAAATATATATATATTCAGTGGTTCATTTTCAGAAGTTGTTTGATTCTTTTTCAAATCTTTCTACTTATTTTTATGTTCTTTACTTATTTTTACTGTTATTTTATATTGATTTTGGTGCTTCCAGTATCTTCATTTCTTGAAAATTAAAATCTTTCCTTTTAAGCTGCTAATTTATCCATAGTGGCTTCTTTCTGTGTGTGTGTGTGTGTGTGTGTGTGTGTGCGCGTGCATGCACACATGCTGCCCTCATCCTGTTGCTAGGGATCAAACCTAGGGCCTTGTGCATGCTAAACAAGTACTATGTGACTAGTGAACCACACCCCAGCCCCTCCTTGTATATTTTAATTTTCATTGCCTTAAAATGAGAGTACTTTGGAACTCTGAAAGTACCCACTTTGAGGTTGCTTTTCTCCAGACGAATTTATATGTGTTTTCAGGGTCCAGGGGCTGCTCTCATTTGAGTGAAAGGTAAATTTTTTTTTTTTTTGATGTGAAACATGTCTATTATTAAGGTCTCCCATCTTCTGTCATTGTTGAGCTAGGGAAGATGCCTGCAGATTTTTTTTTTCCTAGCCTAATTTTTTCATTATGCTGAGCCTTTTTAGTCGTCTAGCTTTATGTGAAGATCTTAGATTTGTTTCCCAGCTTACTTAGGCCCAAACCCTTGTCTTTATCAGCATCCCTCCTCAGCATGACCTGAGGCCCTTAGTCCCCAGCTCAACCTGCAAGGCCACCCTGGCTGGCTTGTTTACCATTTTGAGTTTTGAGATTGTCTCACAGTCTCTCCAATGCGTTTAAAAGTGTGATCACTGATCCCTCCTGCCATTCCCGGCCCAGAGGACAGGGCTTTTGGGCCACCTTCTGTCCCGCCGCTCCTGGCCCAGAGGCAGGGGCTTCTGGGCCGCCATCCATCCCACTGCTCTTGGCCCAGAGGTAGGAGCTTCTGAGCCACCGTCCCACTGCTCCTGATCCAGAGGAAGGGGCTTCCTGGCCACCATCCCTCCCGCCGCTCCCAACCCAGAGGAAAGGGCTTTTGGGCCGCCTTCTATCCCGCCATTCCCAGCCCAGAAGAAAGGGCTTTTGGGCCGCCTTCTGTCCTGCCACTCCTGGCCCAGAGGTAGGAGCTTCTGAGCCCACGTCCCACTGCTCCTGGTCCAGAGGAAGGGGCTTCCCGGCCACCATCCCTCCCACCACTCCCAGCCCAGAGGAAAGGGCTTTTGGGCTGCCTTCTGTCCCGCCACTCCTGGCCCAGAGGTAGGAGCTTCTGAGCCACCCTCCCACTGCTCCTGGTCTAGAGGAAGGGACTTCCTGGCCACCATCCCTCCTGCCGCTCCCAGCCCAGAGGAAGGGGCTTCCTGGCCACCATCCCTACTGCAGCTCCTGGCCACTGTCCCACCTCTCCCAGCTCAGAGGAGGTGAGCCGTGCTGGCGCCAACAGCACCCCCCTTGCCCCCTAGTCAAAATGAGAAAGCACAAGTCTCAAAACCAGACTTCCAGATCACCTACAGCAACCCCAAAGGGAAATGAGATGGAACACTCTGATACTCAACCACCTGGACCCACTGAACTGGCGACAAAAGGGGATCTGGAAAAAATGAAATCAGAAATAATTTCCCAGATAACAGGAGAAATTGTGCTCCTAGTGCAAGACATGATTAATAAATCTAGAGAGGAGCTGAGGAACATGATGGAATCCCAACATAGGAAACAAGTGGAATCCATAAAACAGATGCAAATAGATTTCCAGGAGATCAAAAACTCCACTGAAAGTCTACACAGCAGAATGAGCCAATGTGAGGACAGAATTTCAGATAGAGATGATAAGATTACAAT
This sequence comes from Heterocephalus glaber, assembly GCF_053883595.1. NCBI lineage: Eukaryota > Metazoa > Chordata > Mammalia > Rodentia > Bathyergidae > Heterocephalus > Heterocephalus glaber. The sequence goes on from NW_028258368.1 coordinate 6,453,532, forward strand.
TAATGACCAGGAAAAGAAAAATTGCTTCAAAATTATAAAGGAACACGAGAAATCAATCCAGCAGCTGCTAGACAATGCAAAGAAGAATAACATAAGACTGACTGGAGTCAATGAAGAAACAGGAGAGAGTGCAGATGACATAAAAAAACTTCACAGAAGTCATGGCAGAAAACTTCCCAAGCCAGGGGAAAAGAACTTGAGATACAGATAAGTGAGACATATAGGACTCCAAATAGCCTTTATCAAAAAAAAATCTACATGTAGGCATATAATTCTTAAGATTCCAGAAACTCAACAGAAGAACAAAGTTCTACAAGCAGTTAGAGAAAAGAAATAAATCACATACAAAGGAAAGCCATCAGAATCACAGCAGACTTCTCAACACAAACCATCAAGAGCTTGGAGTGACATATTCCAAGCCCTAAAAGAAAACAGCCTCCAACCCAGATTGATGTACCCTGCAAAACTATCTTTCAAAATGGATGGAGAAATAAGATACTTTCATGACAAAGAGCACCTTAGGAACTTCGTGAATACCAAACCAGCACTCCAAAGAATTTTACACAATATCCTAGGAACACACATTAAAGATCACAACCCCAGGAAGCAAAGCAGACTGAACCCATCTGGCACAACAAGAAATTAAATGTAAAGGGGGAGAACCCAACAAAAAGAAAAAGTCATGGCAATGACAAGTCATTACGTTTTGGTTATAACCATCAATGTTAATGGTCTCAATTCACCAATCAAAAGAAATAGACTGGCAGAATGGGTCAAGAGGCAAAAATCCAACAATATACTGCATACAAGAAACACGCTTAATTCAAAATGAAACTCATAGACTGAAAGTTAAAAGGTGGAAAACAATACTCCATGTGACAGGAACCCTAAAAAAATCAGGAGTAGCTATGCTGTTTGCAGATCAAGTAGATTTCAAACCAACACTGATTAAGAGAGACGAAGAAGGACAATACATCCTTTGTAAAGGGAACAATCCAAGAGGAAGAGATGACAATCATAAATATCTATGCACCAAACACTACTGTGCCCCACTATATAAAACAAATACGGACATAAAAAGTCATATATGCACCAATACAATTGTAGTGGGGGACCTCAACACCCCACTGTCACAAATAGATGGATCAGCTAGACAAAAAACAAGTAATGAAATACTAGAACTCAATCAAACTCTTGAACAAATGAACTTAACAGATGTTTACAGAGTGTTCCACCCCACAAAATCAGAATACAGATTCTTCTCAGCTGCACATTTGTCATTCTTCAAAATAGACCACATACTCACACATAGAACATGTTTAAGTAAATGCAAAGGAACTGAAGTTATCCCCTGTATATTATCAGACCATAGTGCGATGAAATTGGAGATCCATAGCAAAAGCAACTGGAAAATTTTCATAAACAGGTGGAAATTGAACAACACTTCTGAATAACCAATGGGTCACAGAGGAAATTAAAGAGGAAATCAGACAGTTCCTTCAATTAAATGACAATGACAATACAACATATTGGAATCTATGGGACACAATGAAAGCAGTCTCATGAGGGAAATTCATTGCGGTGAATACACATATTAGGAAAACAGAACGAGTCCAATTAAACAACCTGATGCTGAACCTCAAGCTTCTAGAAAAAGACGAGCAGGACAACCCCCAAGCTCATACAAGGGAGGAAATTATAAAGATCAGAGGAGAAATCAATGCAAAAAGGAAAGAAAAGGCCCGAATCCATGCAATTAGGAGTGAAATTACAACAGACCCAGCAGAAATCCAAAGGATCATCATTACCTACTTCCAGAACCTATATGCCAATAAGATGGAAAACACAGAAGAAATGGACAGATTCCTAGATACATATGAATTTCCAAAGTTGAACGAAGAAGACCTAAAAATTCTGAACAACCCAATATCAATCAATGAAATTGAAAATGTAATTAAAAACTTAACAACTAAGAAAAGCCTGCCGGCTTCACTGCTGAATTCTACAAGACATTTAGAGAGGAACTATTGCCACTACTCTTTAAACTCTTCAATGTAATGAAAGGGAAGCAATACTCCCAAATTCATTCCTGGAAGCAAGTATCACCTTGATCCATAAAGCAGAGAAAGACCCAACCAAAAAGAACTATAGGCCAATCTCAATAATGAACATAGATGCAAAAATTCTTCATAAGATACTGGCAAATAGAATGCAGAAGATTATCAAGAAGATCATACACCCTGATCAAGTGGGATTCATCCCAGGGATGCAGGGATGGTTCAACATATGCAAATCAATTAATGTAATACACTATGTCAATAGAGCCAAGGACAAAAACCGTATGATTATCTCCATAGATGCCAAAAAAGCATTTGACAAAATCCAACACGCATTTATGATAAAAACCCTACAAAAAATTGGAATAGATGGTCTCTACCTCAAACTGATAAAAGCCATCTATGAAAAACCAACAGCCAATATCATACTAAATGGTCAAAAACTGAAATCCTTCACACTAAAATCAGGAACAAGACAAGGATGTCTACGATCACCACTCTTGTTCAATATAGTTTTGGAAACATTAGCCACAACAATTAGACAAGAGAAAGAAATAAAAGGAATAAAGATAGGAAATGAAGTCAAATTGTCATTATTTGCAGATGACATGATACTGTATATAGTAGACCCCAAGAACTCCACCAAAAGTCTTCTAGACTTAATAACCAAATTCAGTCAAGTAGCTGGTTACAAGGTCAACACACAAAAATCAATAGCTTTCCTCTACACCAATGATAGACTCACTGAGAGAGAAATAGGGCAAATAATTCCTTTCACAATAGCACCCAAAAAACTGAAATACCTAGGTATCAACCTAATGAAAGAAATCAAAAGACCTCTTCTCTGAAAAGTATAGCACTCTGAAAAGAGAAATTGAAGATGATGTCAGAAAATGGACAGACATCCCCTGCTCCTGGGTAGAAAGGATTAATACAGTGAAAATGGCCATACTTCCAAAACTGCTATATAGATTTAATGCAATTCCAATTGAGATCCCAGCAGCATACTTCATGGACCTTGAGAAAACAATCCAAAAATTCATTTGGAACAAGAAGAGGCCTAGAATAGCAAAAGCAATTCTAGGTAACAGAGACATGGCAGGGGATATCACAATCCCCAACCTGCAACTCTGCTACAAAGCTACTATGATAAAAACAGCCTGGTACTGGCAAAGAAACAGACCTGAGGACCAGTGGAACAGATTAGAAGATGCAGAAATGATGCAAGACACATTCAGCCATCTCATCTTCGATAAAGGAGCCAAACACCCTCCCTGGAGGAAAGATAGCCTCTTTAATAAATGGAGATGGAAAAATTGGGCTTCAACTTGCCAAAGATTAAAAGTAGACCTGTATCTCTCACCATGCACTAAACTAAAATCAAAATGGATTGAAGATCTAAATATTATAATAGAAATGCTGAACCGGCTGGAACAGAGGTTAGGTAGAACTCTTGAAGAGATTGGTGTAGGAAAAGATTTTATGAACAAAACCTCAGTTGCCCATGAACTAGCACAAACAATCAACAAGTGGGATCTCGTCTTATTAAAAGGCTTCCGCACAGCAAGAGAAACCACCAACAGTGTGAAGAGACAACCCACAATGTGGGAAAAAATCTTCACCTGCTTTTCCTCAAAGGTCTACTATCTCGAATCTATAAAGAACTTAAAAAGATCAGACCTCCCAAATTTAAAGACCCAATCCAAAAATGGGCATCTGTAATGAACAGACATTTCTCAGACAAAGAAGCAGAAATACCAAATAAATTCATGAAAAAATGTTCAACATCACTGATCATTCGAGAGATGCAAATGAAAACAATGCTGAGATTCCACCTCACTCCAGAAAGAATGGCTGCTATCAAGAAATCAACCAATAGCAAATGCTGGCAGGGCTGTGGGGAAAGAGGAACGCTGCTCCACTGCTGGTGGGAGTGTAGACTGGTGCAACCACAGTGGAAATCAGTATGGAGATACCTCAGAGAACTAGGACTGGAAGTCCCATTTGACCCTTCTATTCCACTGCTTGGGATCTTCCCCAAAGAATTAAAAGAATCATACCATAGCGATATATGTGCACCCATGTTCATAGCAGCACAGTTTGTAATAGCTAAAACTTGAAAACAGCCCAAATGCCCATCAACTGGAGACTGGATAAAGCAAATGTGTTTGTTTTTATAAAATTGGGTACTACTCAGCCATAAAAAATGAGAAATCAGAAACATTTATAGCTAAGTGGATGCACATTGAGGCGATACTCTTAAGTGAAATAAATAGGACACACGTATAAATACCGAATAGTTTCTCTGGTGTGAGAAACTGAAAGTGTAAATAAGGACTAAAATGTATAATAGGTAATGCAAAATAGGAAGAAGAGGTCCAAAGGGGTACGGGTAGTGGGAGGGGCAGGGGAAAGGAAAGTAGGGAAAGGAAAAATGATGAGAAATGGAAAAAATGGAAATAAAGTCTTTGTAAATAGGGAAGGGTGGAGGGTGTGAAGGGAGGGCTAGGAATGTTGAAAAAATAATCAAGATACATCATGTAAAGGTACAAGTTCCCAATGAGAAATGTAAATGTGTTGTATACCTAAAATGTACCAATGAAAGAATTTAAGGAAAAAAAAAGTGTGATCACTGTAATTTATCTGGCATGTGGATGTTGTATAGGGGGCGGTTACAATTGAGAATATCTAGTCCACCATACTGTTCAGAGCAGATATATCTTTATTACTGCACATAATTCTTGGCCATTGGTTGAAAAACCTTTATAGGTTGCCATCACCTTAAATATAGAAATTTGAATGTTGCCCATTCAAAAGATTCTAAAATGCAGTCTGAAAGAATGAATGAGTAGGAAATGGTTGCACCTCTTAGGACCATTGAGAAGAAATAACCTACTGAAAATGGAAACTTTAATAGATTGAGTGGGAAAAGCAAAGTAGTAAAAATTTCTGAGCGTATCATTTCAAGGAAAAAACGATCTTTAATTGCAAATTATGAGAAACTAGTTTTTAACAAGATGTGTATAAAAACAGTTACTTTAAGTAGAAAGTGATTTTAATGGTAATGACCTCTAATACTGTTTATCAAGTAACCTTGATTAGATACAAGGCTATTTTGGCTCTTAATTACTGCTAATATCTAGGGTAAAGTGACAGTGTTTCTTGTTTCTTTGGTTTTGCCTTTCTCTAGGTTTGAGATAAGTTTCCCCCTTCCTCCCCACTACCACCACCACCAAGGTGCAGGGGCTTGAATCCAGGGCCTTGCACATGCCAAGTATGTGCTTTATTTCTGAGCTACACTACTGACCCCTGGTGAGCTTTTAAAACCAGGCTTCAGTGACATTTCCTACTAGCTGCTAAAACTGAAAAAATTGAACTGTGAGTATTAAAATAGCTTTACTGTAATGTTTGGCTTAATCCTTTGTACCAGTAGAATTTTGAGAGATTTTAGTCAAAACTATTATAGCCTAAGAGAGAAACTATATAGGTTCAGCAATCATCTTTTCACAAATTCTTTTAATTTGCTGGTTTTAAGTTACTGGAAGATATATTTCATCTTTGTTTCCCACTCATCATAAAAAAATTTAATCTCAGGTTTGACATTTCTTACCATTAGACTGAGTCACAAAGAGTGCATAACATATAGTAAAATCGAAATCACGGAAGCCTGTCTCTCTGTGGCTGTTGTTATGAAACCATGTTTTGATGGGAAATTTGAGAAAAGCTTGTGCTTCCTGTTGCTAAATGATAGAAAGTGGAGATCCCCTTCATTTTCAAAATTATCTCTTTTTAAAGCAAGTAATGTCAGTTATTATTCTTGCCAATGAGATAGTCTTTATTCTTACCTATTTAACCCATACAGGGCTGGTGTTAGGGAGGGGCAGCACCAAGAGTTAACAATATAATGTTTTACTTCTTCTATTCCTTGTTCCTTAAATGGGTTTTTGAATAATGTTTTGTGTACAGCTAAAAAGTTGTATTGTTCTCATTTACTTTGCCTAGAATATTAGAAAGGTGACACATAAAAGATTGCATATAAGGAGCTAGGCATGGTAGCCCACGCCTGTAATCTCAGCTAGTCAGAAGGCTGAGGGAGAAGGATTTCGAGTTTGAGGCCAATCTGGGTAACTAGTGAGACCTTGTCTCAAAATAAAGGACTGGGGATATAGCTCAGTGGTACAGTAATCCTGTGTTCCATACCCAGAACCACACACACACAAAAAGATTGTATATGATACTGTTTTAGCAAGAGAGTTTGTGTAAAAAGTGAAGTTAGAAAAGTGCTGCTGGGCTGGGGATCTAGCTCAGTGGTGCTGCCGCCTGCCTCGCAATCACAAGGTCCTAAGTTCGATCCCCAGTACCAAAAAAAAAAAAAAGAAAAGTGCTGCTGTGTTGCTGTTAGTGTAGAATAAGACAATGACTTCTGATTCCTGACATAAAAGGTGAAGTGTAGTTTTGTTTCCTTGGTCTGGTGGAGAGAGGTTGGGATTCAAGACAGAAAACTTGAGTCAAGAGCAAAAACATTTGAAGGTAATGAAGAGCAGAAGAATGTCAAGGGAGAGCAGTGTGACAGTGAAGACAAATGAGAGCCAAAAGTGTGATGGAAATCAGTGCAGGGAGCACTGAATACAAAACTGAAGTTTGAGTTTGATTTGTCAGGCAGCAGAAAATTTGAGCATATTCCTAAGAAAGGAAGTGGCACTGGATAATTGAGAAAAGCAACTCAGGGTTGTATATCAGGTCATCACCAAATTCCTTAGTTGGCATTGAATGTGATTTATTCAGTATCTGTACCACATATAACCTCCCATCCCAATTTACATCAAAGTAGACTTCCCAGTGGAGATGGTATATAAGTTAAGATCTGCATTTTATATCCACACTGATGCAGGGCTAGAACATAGAATGGACATTAACAATAAAAACTGAAAAGTTATGGAATCTGGGTATATATAATCACTCCTTTGTCATTATAGAAACCAGCTCAAATGTCTTTGGAATGGCTGTGGATTGGATATTATTTTGTGTTTTGGGTTTTTTTTGTGTGTGGTTTTTTTTGGTACTGGGGATCGAACTCAGGACCTTGCATTTGCAAGGCAGGTGGCGGCACCACTGAGCTAAAGCCCCGGCCTGGACATATTTTTAGTAAAATGTCTTTGATATTGTATATATGGGGTCAGTGGAGCCCCTGGATTGAGGTGGTCTGTGCCTCATTAGTAGGCCATTAGCAGAGGGATAGTCTGGAAGCATCTCGGGGACAGTCACCTTGTCACAGCTGTCTCTGCACACCTGGCATGCAGCAAAGGCCCTCATAGTAGAAAATGGCCTCACTCCAATCTCAGCAGACAGCAGTACATATTTTTACTTCACTGTAAGTGTTGTTTTCATTGATAATTATCTACCACTCACTCGGAGAACAAACCAAAAATACATTTTTGTGGCCTTAATACATTTTTATGGCCTTTTCCCCTTACATGTGCTTATAGGAAATACTGTGATGGGCTTTGCTATGAAATTGCTTTGTTCCCAACCCCCTGTCCCAGATGTCCTACTGGCCACAGAGCCCGGCATGTGCAGGCACAGGAGCGCCTCGGGCTTCAGGCCGAGGCTGCAGGCATGGGGTCACTCCTCAGTTGCTCTTCCAGTTATACAGTAGGGGTGGGCTCAGCTGTGAGCAAATGTCACCATAACAGAACTCTGGGGAAGGTGTTTCAAATTGAGGGGTGAATTCACTTCCTACAGCTGCCATTACAAACCACACAAACCAGGTGACTTGAAACAAGAAGTTTATTCTCACAGCTCTTCAGGCTAAGTCAGAAATCAAGGTGAGGGCCATGGTTCCTGAAAAGGCACCAGGGACAAATCCTTCCTTGCTGCTTCCTCACTTTGATGTGTTCTGTGCCTTACATCTGCTTCTCTCTGACCTCTGCTTCTGTCTTCATGTGACCTTCTTTCCTGTGTCTCTGTAGCAAATCTCTCTTTTTTCTCTGTTTTGTAAAGGTACCAGTCATCTGATTTAGAACACACTAAGCCAATATGACCACATCTTGATTACGTCTGCAAAGACTTTATTTCTAAATAAAGTCACATTCACCAGTATAGGAGGTTAGGACTGGAGCATATCTTTTGGGGCACAATTCAACCCACTACACAGGGGAGGTGTTTGCATAGCTCAAGAAAGGCTTCCATAGCACTGTGGCCAGGGCTTAGCAAAGGCACTGAGCAGAACCCTGGGTGAGAGTCTTAGAGTCCATGCATCTTATCTCATTGTGGGTTATTACTCATTATTCTTTGGCCTTATCCAGATTGCTCTGCCTGTTTCTTACAGCCTCCGGGTCTTTTTGCTCATAATCCCTCTTCCTAGCAATTGATACAGTGTTAGCACAGACCATCTCATATCTCCCCTGGGGCTTTCTGAGAGAAACCAATAGACTCTAGAAAAGGTGGGTCCCTCAGAGTCAACTTCTCTCCATAAGAACTATGCATTAATAGCAGCTATGGGGGAGATTTCCCAAAATGCCAGCTTACTTGGGTTCTGTAGCCACAATCTTACTAAGTAGAGAATGTCTCCAGGACCAAACACAAGGCAGACATTTAAGCCTGAGGTGAATCAGACACCACACAGTAGGGCAGTGCATTCAGTAGCCAAGATTGGATAAAGAATAGAGTTTAAGAGAGTGCCCTAGGAGATCGCTGCTTCCTTATCATTGGTTGATAAGAAGGTCTGAGAGTCTTTGAGGTTAGCCAGTCTTTGGATGGCCACACGCTTCCCCGCACTAGGACCTGTTTAGCAGCATACAGCACTGGGAAACAGTTTCCCTAGCTTCACAGTGACTAGGAATGACAAACATTTTGTTTCAAAACTTTAAAAAACAGCCTATGTATGTAAACACTCATCAGGTAATGATATGATTAATTTTATTTAAGTACAAATGCTTTTTTTGGAGACAGGGTCTAGCTCAATTGCCCAGGCTGGCCTTGAACTTTCAATTCTGCCTCAGCCACCTGAGTAGCGGGATTTACAAACATGTACCACCATTTTTGGTTTGAAAATGCTTCTTTAAAAAATCTTTTTAAGGGCTGGGGATTTAGCTCAGCGGTTCCATCTCCTGCCTTGAAAGCGCAAGGTCCTGAGTTCGATCCCCGGTACCCAAAAAAAAAATCTTTTGAAGTTTCTCCTAAGCTGAGTCATTTTACCCAAGCCTTAGTCCTAGCCATCTGGATCCTATTATGTTCTCTAGTGCCTTTGAGTCTGTGCTTAGATTTCCCTTCCACCTGGAGTGTCCCAGAGCACCAGACTTTCTCAGCTGGCATTAGATTATTCTAACCCATTCTTCAAGGGCAGCCCAGCCCTCATTTCCTCCCCAAGGCTGCCTCTGCCTCTTCACACAGGTTCTTCTTTGACAGGGCTTTGGCACTTGACCAGCACTTTAGTGCAGCAATTCTCAACCAGGGCTGATTCTCTTCCAAGAAGGGCGCTTGATAATGTTCGGGAGCATTTTTAGTTTCACAGTGGAGAAGAACATGTGATGGTCAGGGTAGGCCAGGGAAGCTGCTAGGCATCCTGTGGACACAGAGAAGGCCCCCAGCATGAAATTACAGTGGCCCTTCCATCTCCATAGAGGATGGGCTCTGGGACCCTCCTGAGGATACAAAGTCAGAGGATGCCCAAGTCTGTGGTATAAATTGGCATAACGTTTGCATATAACCTGTGCACATCCTTCCGTGTGCTTTAACACGTTCAAGGCAGGGCTGTAATTTGTATGCCTCGCTGCTAGGCAGCTTGAACCACCGTTAGTATGTGCATGCCTGTCCCACAGGGCCACTTTTTATTTTATTAGTAAAAAGACTGTTTGTACCACCAGTGGTGCAAGCTGCCTGATGGGACAGTCATGCATATACCACCAGTGGTTCAAGTTAAATCATTTCTAGACTGCTTATAATACCTAAGATGTAATGACACCTAATACATTGTAAATGCTGTGTAAATAATTGTTACACTGTATTGTTTAAGGAAGAACGACAAGACACAGTACAGGAACTTTTTTGGGGGGTGGAGAGATATTTTCCATCCACGGTTGTATCAGTCGATATAGAATCTGTGGATATGGAGGGTCCATATGGATACACATCCAGCTCCAAATATCAATGGTACTGAGGTTGGCAAACCTTGGTTTTGTCTAACATTTACTATGTTGCTGTAACTATTTGTGTAAAATCCTATCTCTGCTCACTCAGAGGCAGAAACTGTTCATCTTATGATCATATCCTCAGCCCAGTACAGGGTATAAAATAGCACTTTTTTGAAATACACCTAACAAAGTTTTGTTGCCTTGATCCCTGTAGTTGTTTAAGATCTCAGGTGAGACTTAGAGGAAGTGACACGTAGATTTTCTGTAATAATCTAACATTGTTTTTAAATGCACAATTGTTCTGAATTAGATTATTGATTAAATCAATAACAGTGACAACTGTTCCCCCTTGGTTTCTCTATGAGCATTGTGGGGTGCACACGTTCTTACTGAGGACTAGGAGGGTTGTTTTGCTCATCTCTACAGCCCTCTGACAAGTTTTCAGTGTCTCTAGGGTGCTAAACTTTACCACATAAATTCTAGTAATCCTATCTTCATTAAAGCCCTGCTCAAAATGCTAACAGCCATCTATTGAGTCCCTGGGATGTACCAGGTACTGTTCTAAGCAAGTTACATGCATTGATTTCATTCTCACAATATCGTTACCAGGTAGATGAAATTATTGCCCCCATTTTACACATAAGGAAATTGAAGCATGCAGAGGGTAGATAATCAGCTTGAGGTTACACAGCTAATAATAGCAGAGCAGTCTGGCTTCCAGCTGATGACTCCAACCTGACTATGGTAAAGTAATAAGCTTAGATTCTTTCGCTGACCATCCATCAAAATAAACTCTATATCATGATTAAAGACATGATTATAACAAATAAAACTGTACAACTTTAGAGAAAATATAGGAAAATGCCTTTTCTTTTTTTTTTTTTGGAAAGTGCCTTTTCAATCTCAAGATAGGGAAGGACTTCTTAAGTAAGGTTGGAAAAATACAAATTATGAAGGGGAAGTCAATAATTTTGACTATATGAAAGTAAAAATATCTGTAGGTCTTAAAACATACATACAAGATTAAAAGACGTCTGTTAGACTGGGAGCTTAGGACTTAGTATAAAGAGCATAAAAAAGCTAAAACAAATCAAAAAGGAAAAACTACACAATAGGAAGATGGGGAATGGAAGAAAAAAGGGGGAAACCTCATGGCCAATAACTATATCAAATAATGCTTCATTTCACTCAGTAGCCAAGGAAATGAAAATTAAAATAAACATGATATATATTTCTCCCCTCCTCACACATCAGATTGGCAAAAAGCAGAGTCTCAAAACCGTGATGTTGGCAGGATATAAAGAAATGGGAACCCCCCCCCGCCCCCGCCACCTCTGGGGCTACATTAATGGAGAGCTGGGCTGCAATTAGGGCTGAATCTGTGTGTCCTTGTCACCTCTGCAAATAACCATACTGTTTTAGCTCATCGAGGAAACAGATTACATAACACAGACTGTGGTGTCCACTGATGCTGTAGAGGGGAGGCAGCCAAGCCAGGAGGTAGGTCCTGGCCTGCTCCATCCATGGGTTTCCAGGCTCTCTGGCACATGCTACCTATCTGGACATCTGGGCCTTCTTCTGTGGTGAAGATCTCTAGCCACATGCTTACGATCTAGTCTCAGCACCTCCGGCCCACTTCCTGAAAGTACAGACCTCTGTCTCCCCGCTAGGGCCAGAGTAGGCAAAAATAGCCTTGGCAGATCTATGCCAAGTTTAAAACTGGCCTGAGAGGGAAATGTGCTGGGCTTGCTGCCCACTATTTTCTCAGGACTCCAACACCATGTGGGAGAGTAGAGCCCGGGTCTAACTACCACTGCCAGAGGGAGCTGTTGCTTTCCTTAACCTCTCCTGGGCAGAGCCTAGTTTAGGGGGAAGTGAAATTGGCAGCCCTTATTTCTCATTCAAGTGGGCAACAAGCAGCCTAAGCCTTGGCTTAATCCTTTTTGGGTACCTGCCAGAGTCATGGTCGCTGAGTCATTTACTGTGGGGGAATCCAGATGAGGTTTCTCTAAATCAGATACTGTAAAGGGACTGTCTGGTGGTTCTTTTTTTTAAAGGAGACAACTGAGTGATAAGTTTTCTAGTTGAAATTACGTCTCCAGGAATTAATACACAGAATTTTGGGGGCCTCCACCAAATACGAACTCGTCTGATAATTGAGTAGGTCCCACCATTGTTTTTGAGCAACACTTGGGGCCTCCCTATTGGTCCCTGTCCTGGGCAGAGGTGCTGTTTGCCTGGGTTTGAAAACAGGATCCTTAATTTCCATGGGCTAGGCTCATCTTTTTATTATGTGCACAGGGCAATTGCACTTGGCAATCTCCTCAAAGGATTTCTTCTTTGACAGGTTGCTGTCCTGTACTTTAAAGAATTGTGGCTCACTGCTCTGGTGTTTGGAAAGATTGTCCGAGGAGCCCCTTGGCAGTGTGTTGGTAGGTTCTGCTGTTTTGTTCAGGTAGACAATCAGAGAACAAGGCTCTTGAACAGCATTGGCTCATTCCCTACAGAAATGCCCACCCTAAGCTGAGGTATAAGGTTATACCCTCAGCTTCTTCCATGGTTTCCAGGGAAGAGTGGGCATTTGAGACCATCTTGGCATCATTGATGGGACCAGAGCTGAAGATACTGTCTTCTTTGACACTCAACATTAGGATTTAGTTTTCTCTAAAATACCAGAACAAGATTTATTTCTCTTGAAATCTTTTTTTTTTGATTAAGTTTATTGGTACATTTTAGGTATACAATACAGTTACATTCATCATTGGGATCTTGTACCTTTACATGATGTATCTTGGTTCTTATTTTTCTCCACTCCCCTGCCCTCCCTTCACCCCCTCCACCCTTCCCTTTTTACAAAGTCTTTGTTTCTATTTTTTCCTTTTCTCATGTTTTTTTCTTTTCCCTTCTTTCCTTTCCCCTACCCCTCCCACTTCCCCTACTCCTTTAGACCTTTTCTTTCTATTTCTTATCAATTATACATTTTGATCCTTATTTACACTTTTAGTTTTTTACACTAGAGAAACTATTCGGTATTTATACATGTTTGTCCTTTTTATTTCACTTGGCCTCAATGTGCACCCATTTAGCTATAAATGTCTCTAGTTTCTCGTTCTTTAAAGCTGAGTAGTACTCCATTTTATGAAAAAAATCCACATCTTTATCCAGTCTCCAGTTGATGGGCACTTGGGCTGTTTCCAAGTTTTAGCTATTACAAACTGTGCCACTATAAACATGGGTGCGCATATATCAATGTGGTATGATTCTTTTAATTCTTTTGGGAAGATACCCAGCAGGGGAATAAATGGGTCAAATGAGACCTTTAATCCTAGTTTTTTGAGGTATCTCCATATTGATTTCCACAGTGGTTGCACCAGTCTGCACTCCCACCAACAATGGAGAAGGGTTCCTTTCTCCCCACACCCCCGCCAGCATTTGCTATTGGTTGATTTCTTGATAGCAGCTATTCTTTCTGGGATGAGGTGGAATCTCAGTGTTGTTTTCATCTGCATCTCTCAAATGATCAGTGATGTTGAACATGTTTTCATATGTTTATTGGCTGCTTTTATTTCTTTGTCTGAGAAATGTCCGTTCATTTCAGATGCCCATTTTTGGATTGGGTCTTTAAATTTGGGAGGTCTGATTTTTTTTGAGTTCTTTATATATTCTAGATAGTAGTCCTTTGTCTGAGGAATATCTCTTGAAATCTTGCATGCTTTCTTAGCGATTTCAGAGTATAGAGGATGCTTGTAGTTGTATAAACAGCATGCTTTGGGCTGGGTGTGGTGGCACATACCTATAATTGCAGCACCTTGGAGACTGAGGCAGGAGGATCGCCATGAGTTTGAGGCCAGCCTGGGCTACATAGTGAATTCAAGAGCAGCCTGGGCTGCATAGTTCAAGGCCAGCCTGAACTACATAGTGAGACCTTATCTCAAAAAAAACAAACAAAGCATAGTTTAGGGCCCAGTTGTCTTGGGTTTCAGCCCGGACTCAGCCATTTGCTGAGTGAACTTGGGCAGCTTAATTACCCTGTCTGAATCCCAGTGACCTCATCTTAATTTTCCCTGGGACACTTTGATATGACATATTATATACATTGTAGGCATTAAACAAATGTCAGTTATTAGAAAATCCATTTTGATGCCAAGAAATCCAAAACCAGAACTGGTGTTCCAACATAGTAACTATTTTAATCTAGCTTTCTCAGACAATATTCCTTTTTCTTCTGTGATTTACGATTGAGCATTTAAGGTTTATTTCAACAAAGCCATTTTATGTATATTTCACTATTCTAGGCTGCTTCAAATCTTCTTTGAGAGACAAGTAGGGAATAAATAAAGTGGGGCAACAGATTCCAACTAATTTGTGCTATTCTTTTTGTTTGTTGTTGATTTTTGAGACAGGGTCTCACTTGTAGTCTAGGATAGGCCTTGAATTCACTATACTCTGGGCTGGCCCTGAACTTGGTATCCAGAGTGCTAGGATAACAGATGTGTGTGCGCCACCACCCCTGCTAATTTTTGCCATACTCATTTCGTTAGTGCCAACTCCCAGGTTGTAAATCTAGTGTAACCATTGGATGTCTGTGTCCTTGGGGAAGTTGCTGTGAGAGATATTTGTTGGGAGGTGGGTGGCTGTGTGGTTTGGTTGTACTTTTCCCTCTTATTCTGATCACTGATGGGCATCCTCAAATTCAGGAAATAAATCCTGAGCTCTGCATCTGCTGTCTGCGCTTGCTGAGGCTGGCAGCAAGCCAGACAGCATGCAGAATGCTGTGGTTGGGTGGGCCTGGGTCAGAATTCCCCTGACCCAGGGAGAGAGAAGCACTGTCCACTCCACGGAGGGCGGTGAGAACCATAGGGTCATGTTATCCCTATGTCCAAGCTTCTGCTCCAAAGGATTTCATGATTGATTTGGGGCTCCTCTCTTTGTGAAAGAAGAAACAGCATCCTTCTCCAGGCTCATGTCCCCTGTGCACCCCATAGCCATTCCTGTTCTCTCCCTTGGCCCTACATCTTCCCCCCCAGCAAGCTGTCATTATGTTTATCTGTGAGTTCTCCCTCCCTGAGGTTCATCTAGGGTCAGACACTCTTCACAAAGCACAGGCAACAGTAGGGACTTGGAACTGCAGTTCTCACCTTCAGATTCTTCTTGCCCTTTTCCTTTTGCCCTCTCCTGGATTTCCTGTGTAGTGGCTCCTGCTGCTATCTTCCAGAGAGTTCATTTTGCATGTGGCTGTTAAACTTTGATTCGGTGACTCACGCTGAGGCAAAAACAAACTTCTCCTCCCTCTTTTGATTGCTTTCTTCCTTTCCCCTTTAACCAGCTCAAAGCCTAACCACCTTTGCAGCTGAACGTGACTTCTCATACAGGAAGTGGAGCATTGGCGTGAAGTGGCTTCCAGCAGTGGTGTGGCCCAGACTGGCTGCCCTCTCCTGACTCCAGGGACCCCTGGGTGACTGGACTCCCGGAATCAACGTGGAGGCTGTGGGGCAGCTGGGGCAGCGTCCATTGGGAAAACCAGAAGAACACACCCTGCTGGTGAGTGTGTGTGCCCAGGCCATCAGTGAACATGGCAGACAGTGTGCAGACTTCAGTCAAGGGGCAGGGGGAAGAGACCGAGCCTTGGGGTGGGGTGGGAGAAGGGCCGGTTGGGGAGCGGTCCTTGGGTGAGTATTGTCCTGAACAATCTGACTTCTCACACCTGAAATTCTAAGTGCTCAAGTTGAAAAATAAGGTAAGTATCTTTAATTTCCTTGAGGGGCCATCCATGTTCAGTTTTAGCAAGGATTTTATGGGGCAAAGATTAAGCTCTTCAGTTTAAGTAAAACCTTCTGCCATGATGTTTGCAGGCATTTTAAAGTTATAAAGGAACACAACTCATTTTACTCTGTCACAGAGCTCACAAAATGTCTAGATAATGGTTTGTTGAGAGCTAGTTTCTTGGGTGAATGCAGATCAGGGACTCTGGGCAGTGGCCTCAAATACCATGTTTCTAGAAGAGGGCTCTGTGAGCTTCAAGTGGGCTGATGAACAAATTAAACTCCTAAATCTGATTGTGGTAAGCATAATTTTTGCTAATTTCCTGTAGTTATTAGAAACCTTAGCTTTGCCTCCCCAAGATTATGTATTTTTCTCCCAGGCCAGATGATACCACCCTCAGAGTACCAGCATCTGACACAGGAATAGATTGGGATGCAGAATATAGGAGTGTTGTTCTGGAATGTGTTTCAGGGCTGCAAATACCCATATGACATATAGCTGTACAGAAGGTACAGGTATAGAAGAACCAAGGACAAGTTTATGGAGAAAACAAATGGCCAGGCTGTCACATTGATGCTCATAGCATTATAGCAGTGGCCAAAAGGTGGAAACAACCGAGGTGTCCATTGACGGTGAATGGGTGAATGGATAAATACAATGTGTGCTATATACACTCTGTGTTATTCAACCTCAAAAAGGAAGGAAATTCTGACACATGCGGCAACATGGATGAACCTTGAAGATATTATGTTAAGTGAAATAAACCATGACAAAAGGACAAGTATCTGGAGGGGTCAAATTCACAGACAGTAGAATGCTGGTGGCCAGGGGCTGGAGTGGAGGTTGCAGGGTTGGGGACGGGGAGGGGGGACAGTGTTTAGTGAGTAGAGTTTTAGTTTTGCAAGATGAAAGGGGTTCTGGAGATGGATGATGGGAATCATTGTCCAACATGTGAATGGACTTAATGTTATGGAAACGTATACTTAAAAATGGTTAAAATGGTAAATTTTATATTTAATCACAATTTAAAAATTTTTTAAAAAAATTGTCTTTTAAAAAAAGCCCAGACTCCCACCCCCACCTACATGCCAATCTTATGGGCTGAAATCTTTGCTTCTCTTTGACTTCCTCAAAATTTAACTGACAAGTCCACTGGGGGCCTGGAGATCTGAGCTAAACCGCAAAACTTAAACTCTGTTGAGAAACTGGGGCCAGGCTGACCTTCTCATCCTAGTGGGTGAATTCTGGCAGCCATGATATCATGGATTTCTATGCAGCTGGCAGAGGCCACTTGGGAGGGTCTTGGGGGACAAGGGTAAGATGCTGAATATACTCATTTGGGCCCTGAGCTGTGGCTTCGTGGCAGCAGGCCATAGCTAGGGGTCACCTCTTAGCAAGGTTGATGGGAATTGTGGCCCTTTGCAGTCTGGTATCTCCTACTTACTTGCTGCAGGACACTAGGTAAATCACCAAAGGCTCTCTTTTCCTCAGTTTCCTCAGAGAAACTGCAACATGAAGAATGAGGTGGTGTTTTGCTCCTCCCAGGGACACTGGAGTTTCCATACAAAATATAGAAGGAAGTGTCTTATAATTACAAAATACGGTACACAGAGGGGCCACTGGTTCTCTTTGTCTTATCCTTTTCCTTTTATTCTCATTCATATTTTCTTTGATTTCCTCAGGGTGTCTTCTGGTCAGAGGCTACAGACCTTTGGCCTGGGGTCCTCAACCTGGTTGGTTGATGCTAGAAGAAACAGATCTGACCTGATTCCCCTTGTTCTATCTATGAAGCCCCCCAAACCTCCTTCCCTGTTTCTGTCCTATTGGGCTGTCTCTGACTTTGGATTCTACCAGAGCACACGCCCGAAGTCTGGTTGCCTTATCTACTAACAACTAGGGAAGACAGTGTTGGGAGGCTGACTATTTCAAGAGCTCATGAGGCAACTGTGAAGATTTTATTATTAATCTTCTGTGCACTTTGTGAGTTCCAGTCAAGATTGAGGAAGAAAACTGAGATGAGGTTGTTTAGATTTTCAGGTCTTAAAAATAGAAAAGCAAACCAGCAGCTGGGGTGGTGCAGCCCAAGGAGCATCACATCCCAGGGGAGGGCTGTCACCCAAAGACCCAGGTTGGTTCCTGAGTGCAGACCTCCCCACTGCCAGCTAAAATCTCCTTTACTTAGAAAAAACAACTTTTTTAAAAAAGGAAATGAAGTTTTGTTTTAAAGCTTCAAGGGGAAAAAAAGCCTCTGAAGAAGATGAATTCTTTCTGTTAATTTTATGTAAAAGCAGCCATTTTGTCCCACATAAAACTTTTGAAAGTCCCACAGGAAAGGAGCCCTGGGTCTAACTGGTGGGCTCTGTGGAAAGCTGCAGCCATGGATGAGGGCTTCACATGGCTACTCTGCCTGCCCACCCAGGTCAAAAATCCCAGTTTTCTCATTATGGAAATGTTTCCATTTCTGTCACTCAAATGCAGAGTTACAAAATAAACACAGATTCTTCTCATACCTGTTCCTCTGTGAGTAAAGAAAAGTTGACTGACCTACTTGTATTTTTTTTTTTTTCATTTCTGCAATAACAAGTTACTGTATTGGGCCTGAGTGCAACTCAGAGTGATAGAATTATTTTCAGGACCTACTCATTGTCATTCTACTATTTACTAGCTATATAACCTTTACTCTGTATCACCCTGAGCCTCAGTTTCCTCATTTGTGAAGAGAGGCCTTATATTTACCCCATCATCCCACCAGGAATAATAGGAAATTTAAATAGAAATTTCTATGTAAAACCACGAAGAGCACCACAAATATAAACTTCTATATTTCTGTCATCTGTTAATCTTTCTGCTCTTCTCTTTTCTCTCTTCCAAAGCAGAATAAGTGCCACAGCACAGGTGGAGGTGGATGGGGCCACGGGGCTTGGGAAGGCTTTTTGGAGGATGTGACCGGGGGCTTAGCCTGATTAGAGGACAGGTGCTCTGGGCTGGGGAAAGAACCTGAGTAAAGGCCTTTAAGGACAGTGAGTGACCTCTTATGGCTGGTCTGTCAGGCTGGATGAGCATCATCTTCTTCTGTGGAGTTTGGTCTGAAGCTAGACCCCAGCCCAGAAGGACAACCACCCTGAGAGAGAGACTGTCACTAGGTACAGAGAGAAGGACAGACTGGACCAGAGGCACCTGACCAAGAGATGGGAGGTAGATCAGGCCTGAAGGTGAGGCTTCCGCTCTCATGTGGAAGTTTTGCCCTGTACTCTGTATAGGGTGAGGAACATGGAAGTTCTTTTGGAGGGATGGAAGTCTTTGAGTGACATATGAGTTGAATCTTGGTTTGCCAAGCCAAAAAGAGAATTCCAAGTAAAGAGAAAAGCATGTGGCTGAGAATATTCTGGAATGCTTAGGGATCAGGGAGAGTTACATTGTGGGTTCAGAGAAGGGCTGGGTGGGCCACTGGTGGTTGGTGAGTGAGGTGGACAAGGTCAGAGTTATAGCATGACACAGTTGATCAGAACATGGAGTCTTTCTTGTAGTCAACAGAGTCGGCAGAGTGTACTTCTAAGTGTGATCAAAGTAATGATAAGTATTTAAATTGTAAAAGTTTATTACAGTAAAATACACATTAGTCCCCTTCAAAATACCCTCTCCCCGCTCTGAGCACATTTATCTCATCATTCTTGCCACGTTCTAAAGAAATTCTCTTTTGTGAGTGTATTTCTGAGGTGTGATCAAAGCTATGCTGTTGCCAAATGCTGTCCAACAGAAAGCCAGGCTCA
Source organism: Heterocephalus glaber (assembly GCF_053883595.1). Classification (NCBI taxonomy): domain Eukaryota; kingdom Metazoa; phylum Chordata; class Mammalia; order Rodentia; family Bathyergidae; genus Heterocephalus; species Heterocephalus glaber. The sequence continues at coordinate 6,473,254 of NW_028258368.1, forward strand.
TAAAAGCATTTCAGTGTGCTCTCATCCACCTATTCACCACATTTGATAGCTTGCGATTTCTGGCTCCTCACCAAAGTGAAAATGACCATGAAAAATAAACATTTCGGATTGATTCAGAACATTGAGGAGCCAGGACAGTGCAACTAGAGACACTCAGGAAAGAAGACTTCCAGAAATGCTTCAGAAAGTGCAAGAATGGTAGGATAGTGTGCTTAAAGCAAGGGGGCATATTTTAAGAAGGATCAATGGCAATGTGCCTTTTACTATAACAAGAACAAACAAAAACAAGACATTCACTGTATTTCTTGACCATACCTCATACTTGTGTCAGCCTATGTTAGAAATATGATTCTGACTGCAAGTCAGTTACAAGCAGATGGATTTGAAGAATGGGGCCCCGTGGAGGCTGTGGTGTATTGGGTATGGGATGAAGAAGGCTGGAGCAAGGCTTGCGGGGAAGCAGGTGAATTGTGGGAGACAGGGGTTGAGAGGGATAGGCTGAGAGGAGGAAAAACACTGGGCTTTCTGGATGGGGCCTTGGTGAATGGCCACACATCTAAGGCCAACTACATGGACCCATCTCCGTGGAAATACTTGTTGGAATGGCTCTTGATTTAAGAAGAAACTTTATGGTTTCAGAGCCCCTCTGTGTCCTTAAATATTTTGAAGGTCCTCCAAGAGCTTTTGTTTCTGAGGGTTATATCTACTTCTTGAAATATACTTTGTTGGAAACTAAAACTAAGAAATAGAAAATAAATCCATTTATTTTTAAAAAGCAATAAGCCAATTACACCTTTATGAGAATTCTTAACTTTCAAAACAAAACAAAAAAAATAGTATGAAAAATGGCATTAATTTTTTTCAAATCTCTTTAACATCTAGTTTCATAGAAGACAGCTGGATTCTCATAGCTGCTTCTGCATTTAAACCATAGCAATATCACAGGACAGATAGTCTCTGGACTATTCCATGGTATACTCATGAGAGGAGGAGAATGAAATAAATTATATCTTAGCATTATTATGAAATTGTTATTGAAATTATTATTTTGAAATTATGAATTATTATAGTTTTTACCTCATGGATTCCCTGAAAAAATCTTGAGGTTCCCCAGGGTTCCCTGGAGCTCCCTGTGAGAACCATTGAAGTAGACACTTAACGGTGCCTGTTGAATGCCAGCATTCTGAATTCCCACAGCACTTTGTTTACATAGTGTGTATGTGCGTGGCATGTGTGGCGTGGTTTATAGCTGTGTGTGTGCTGGTGCTCAGTAGGTGGTCATATAGGGGCTGTAGGACCTCCACACTGAAGGAGGGAGCAGAGGAAAGAGCTGGAGAGATGTAGGAGGCAAAGCAGGCCAAGCTATATAGCTTGAAGGAGCACAGAATTTCAAGAAGAGTCAGTCCATAATTTTAAAATTGAAAATAATGAGTCAGAGTGTGGTCTGCTGTTTCAGCGGTGGTAGCACTGTCCTGCACTGAGGCTGAGTGGGAAATGAGCAAGTGAGGCATGTAGCAGAGGCCTCTATCCAGAGGTTGGTTGTGAAGTGCCCTCCACCTGCCCGACCTCTACCTCACTAGCTCTGTCCCAGCCCCTGTACTACAGGAAGAGGCCTGCGAGAGAATACTAAGGCCAAGTGGGAACCTGCACTGACATGAATGCTGCAAAAGATTTGGAAGGAAGAGTAGGACGAACAGGTGAAGAACCAGCAATGCTGAGAAAAGGATGGGGTGAAGGAAACGTGCAAAAATCTTCAACGAGGAGGATTTTTTTTTTTTGGTACTGGTGATCGAAATCGGGTCCTTGCGCTTGCACAGCAGGCAGCAAAACCACTAAGCTAAATCCCCAGCCCCTAACAAGGAGGATTTCTAACAAAGAACAATGAAAGACAACTTAAGTTTCTACCCATTGGCATATGACTAAGCTATGGAAAGCACCATCCATCCATCCATCCATCCATCCCTGAACAAATAGACATTGGAATTAATCTATGCCAGGGCTGTTCCAGATTCTGGGGGATACCATGGGCAGCAGAACAGGTAAACTGGGCTGGAAAAATTTTCCAAAATGCATTTTTAATAAGAAAAGTAAGTTGCCAAACAATATGTCCAGTGTGGCATCATTTATTTAAAAATCAAACCAAACAATCCTAAAACTGTATTTGTTTGTATCTATTAACTTTCAAGTTAAATGTGTAAAAGCATTGGAGACATGCAAGCAGTTAGCAGAGTTAGCAGGGGAGGCCCTGGGGAGTCAGGGTCTGCAGTGTTCTTTGTACTCTTGCATTGTTTGAATTTTTCACAGTAAATATATTTTCATGATTATGATTGTATTTAAAATGTTTTTGAAAAATGTAGATCTTTGTGGGGGGAAGAGAGATCAACTTGTCCCAAGTATTCATATTAGTTTAGTCATCTGTGCCTTCTGAAAATACCATGAGAAATAACTATTTTCCAAAAATAGGAATATTAGTCCCCTCTGCCACCCCATCACCATACAAATGTAGCCCAGGCAGTGATGCCCGAGAAGAAGGGTCAAATCTGGTCTTCCTGTGACTTCAAATGTTCATCCCTCTCTGTGTCCAAATTTCTTCTTCCTTTAAGGACACTAGTCACTGGACAAGGGCCAATGTTAATGACCTTGTTTTAAAGGTCCTGGCTCCAAGTACAATCTTGCCGAGAGGTCCTGGGGTTAACAACTTCAACACAGAAATCTGAGGGCCACTATTCAGGCCCTAGCAGAGCCTCAGGCACATTTCCTTGGCCTGTCCTGAGTGCTGGGTGCCCTGCTCAGCACCTGCCACCTTGGGGTGTGGTTGGTGAACCCTGCACAGGAACGTTGGGGCAAAGGCCTTTGAGAGTGCACTAGCACAAGGACTCTGATTTCATCTGCAGCTCCCCAACCACACTGAGCAACTGAAAATCCCCAAGGGGACCAGGCTTGATGTGATTTCCTGACTGATAAAGCCGAAGGGAGGGAGCACGTACACATCTTGCCCTCAGTCACCTGGCAGCTTGGCTGCCACATGGCATAGAAAACACCTGATGGACATTGTTTTTCCTTCAGCTCATGCCTGTGGGGATCTGCCAGGAGGAAGCCAGGGGCAGGACCCGCACAAGGTGCTGGCTGGCACAGTATGGAGCGCCCGAGCAAGATGGAGTTCTTCCAGAAGCTGGGCTACAGCCAGGAGGATGTGGTCAGGGTGCTGGACAAGCTGGGTGACAGCGCCCTGGTCAATGACGTGCTGCAGGAGCTGATCAGGACAGGCAGTCGACCTGCAGCTCAGGAGGGCCCAGACAGCAGCACTGGGCCCCTACTTGTTCCCAGGGGCTCCTGTGGGGCCCCAGACTCTACCTGGCGGGGCCTGGGGCCAGCTCTGGAAGAGGACTGCAGTGACCCAGCCAGTTCTCTGCGCCCCATAGTGATCGATGGCAGCAACGTGGCAATGAGGTATCCTTCCTGCTTTCCTTCATTGGGTAGCCAGGGGTGGCTAGTGGAGAACTGATACCCAGGATGCCTATAAATCATCCCTGCTTGCTGTGGTTGTTCCAAAGAGCTGTGGGGCCACTGGATCAGGCTTTGAACCTGTTTCACCTCTAAGTAGCTCTGTGGCTGTAAGTAAGTCACTCAACATCTCTGAATCCATTTCTCTATCTGTACTGTTGGGGATTGCTCCTCCCAAGAGAGTAGTATGAGAACCAGGGCTGCACAAAATGCTGGGGACAAGCACCCTCTGATCATGTTCAATAAGAGGGTGCTATTATTATTCTCACCAAGAGGAAACACATAAAGCCTTCCTTCCTCTGGGGAAAGCGTGGGGACTGGGAAGAGCCCCGGGTCAGATGTGGGGCAGATGTGGTTCTTCTCTGGACCTTGTCCCTAACCAACTGCGTGACTCTGGGGAAAGAAGAGTTCTCCATTCCTCTTCTCTCTTCTGCCTCCCTCAGGGATGTGAGAATCACATGAGAGAAAGACCAGCACTGCGCTGGGAGCCTTCAGAGAGGTTTGCTGGGGAGGGGAGGTCTCAGTTCCCTTGTTAGATCTAGAGGTGTTTGTGGTCCTCCCTTCCTCCCCTGAGTGGCAGACTGTGTCTTGGCATCTTTGTGCATTTTGGGGATGTGAGCATCATGCCCTGCATGGCTTGTGCCTAGTTTGGCTGAATCTCGCTGTGACAGTCTCTGTAGCCTCGCACGCTCCACCCTGGGTGAAGACGTCATTGCTGAAACACATGGTGCCCCTTGGCTTACTTACAGCCAGGCAAAGCACTGAGCCTTTGGAAATTGTTCACTCACAACTGCAAATATATGTGCTTCCCTTTTAAAAGCTGAGTTACAGGGAAGAATTCAGAAAAGCAGTTTCAGTGACTCCCACCATATTAGCAAGGCATCAGATTTCCCCTGGGATTAGGGCTCACTCTGGATTTGCCTTTGCAGGATAGATAGCAGTTTGGAAAGGTTCAACACAACATGGTCCAGCCTTGGGCACTGTCCTCCCACTCCCCGTGGGGTTTTTTTTTTTTTTTTTGGTATCGGGGATTGAACTTGGGACCTTGTGCTTGTGAGGCAGGTGGCAGAATCACTGAGCTAAATCCCCGGCCCTCCCCATGTGTTTTGTACTGAGAAGAGTGCTCCATTTTTTACCAGGCAGGTCTCCCTATCTTATTATATCAACACATGATGAAGCCAGGGAATGGGGTGCATGCCTGTAATCCCAGCACTCTGGGAGGCTGAGGTAGGAGGATTGCAATCTAAGCTCAGTCTGGGCAACTTAGTGAGACCGTGTCTCTCAAAAATAAACAATAAAAAGGGCTGGGGATGTAGCTCAGTGGAAAGGCTCTGGATTCAATTCCCAGTTTTACCCACACACAGTGTGTGTGATGAGCCCCCTCTTTCCCTGGGACTTAGGAGCTGGCCGATGGGGTTGCTCTCATGTTCTCATGCAGGTCCCTGGAGGGGAGCCTGTGGAACCCCGCTCCATTTAAGGTCTGGAGCATTATTGGGACTTTTAAGAATCCAGTAGGCTCTTAGGGTCCTGGGAAGAGCTGGAGGGGTGTGTGAGGAGCCTGGGCTCTGAATGATCTCTGGGCATCAATAGAAAGAGGGCTTTGCATGTAAAATAATAATCACATAGGGCCGGGGATTTAGCTCAGTGGTTTTGTTGCCTGCTGCGCAAGTGCAAGGACCCGTGTTTGATTCCCGGTACCAAAAACAAAACAAAAAAAATCATATAAATTAAAAACATTCCCAGCTTTAGATTCCAAATCAAAACAGAATGAGGGCCAGGGATTTAGCTCAGTGATTCTGTCGCTTGCCTTGCAAGCGCAAGGACCCGAGTTCAATCCCTGGTACCAAAAAAACAAAACAAAACAAAACAGAATGGACATAGGGTAAAAAAGATTACTTCTAGGGGCTATAGGAAAACGTTAGCATTTTCTCTTTGGGGACCAGAGATTATTTTTAGGAGTTGTTATAGGGTGGCAGTGCAAGATTTTCTTTTGATGGGAGTCTCTGTTGCTGCTTGGAACTGCAATTTAAACTACGTACTCTATTTGCACATGAAGGGTCTGGGCCCACCAACTCCACCATCCACCTCTCACAGCTGCAATGAGTTCAGTCTTCTCATGCTCAGCCTGTATGGGTGACAAGTGGAAACACTTCCTCAGACTTACGGTGAAGAACCAATCAGAGCTTCAATGTTTGCACACACTTGCTGCCCACAAAACACCTCAAGTAACCAGAATGAAGTCTGTGTGTTCTCCGTGTGTGCACATGGATATATATACACACACACATCCACACACAAATCCATGCATACACAAGTGTGTCTATGCACATGTAAGTATGCATGCCTTCTCCCTCCTCCCACTAGTTAGGGAAAAGGGACAAATTGTACAACAACTGTACTGACTGTTGAACTTAATTTGTTCCAATCAAAGACAAGTGCTGGGAAAGAGCACGGGCCTAGTTCTACTCCATTCACTGTCCCTTCTCCTACAGTGGCATCTACTGTGTCCTCCCATCGGAGTTTCAACAGGAGCCATGTCCCCTGGGCCCTGCCAGATTCTGTGATTGAGATCTAGGCAGATGTTTCCCTTTTACAAATGATGGATGGTTGAAACCCAAACTGGTGTGTCATTATCTGCTGACCTCAGAGCTCAGAAAACCTCAGAAACAGGGTTTTCCAAAGCTTTCCTTCCCTGAGCTTTGTAGTATGGAAGACATTCATGTCTTCTGGTCTTGAAGGCAAGGTTGCCTTAGAGGGGGTGAAGAGGAGCTTGAAGCTGAGTGGCTTGAAGCTGAATGGATGTGTGCCCTTTCTTCTCTGAGCAGGTAAGAGGTGCAGCTTCTGTTGGCAGGAGCATTCACCAGTGTCTGCTGGTGGCTGTGACTCTGTCCCCTGGAGCCTGTGGTGGCATGTGCCTGTGCTCATGGAGAACAGCAGCCTGCATTTTCAGTACAAGTTTTTTTTTTTAATCATTACTTTGGGAAGTTGTGTTTTGGTGGACCCTTATAGACTAGCATCTGCTCTAGTTTCCTATTGCTCTTTGGTGGCTTAAAACAATATACATTTAGTATATGTGCTGGCGAAGTGAGTACAAACAATACACGTTTATTTTCTTCCAGGTCTGGAGGCCACAAGTCTGACACAGGGCTTCTGGGGTAAACTCAAGGCATCAGCTGAGCTGGGTGTCTTTCGGGGAGCTCAAAAGGAGAGTCTGTTTTCTCATATTTTTCTGCATTGCTGACTCGTGGCCTCCTCTTTCATGTGATGGCTTGAAACAATATACACAACAAAGCACTTGTGTACACATATCTGTGTTTTTCTGAGAAGGTCCACAGCTTTCAACAGACACTTAAAGGGCTTGTGATCCTCTAAATGTTAAGAACTGCTCATGCAGAATGAGGAATTACCTGTGATATAGTGCTTTATGGCCTGGATTTCTTTTTTCCTCTGCCTTTTAGAAAGTACTAAGCTGAATGTCCTTGGTCAGCACAGGGAGTGTTCGAGTGGGCATCAGTCCTTGTGTCTGACCCTCTCTTGCCTAGGACAGGACTTGATGGACTTGGCCAAGGTCAACACTGGTTGAGTCAGCCCTGACCTCTATGCGTGTGCTCCCGTTAATGTCACCCATGCAAGTAGTGCCAGGGCTTCTCTCTTGAAGGGTGTGGGACTGTGGGCTCAAGGTTGTTGGTTGTGGCTGAACCCAGAGTCCTGGGCTGGCTGCTGTCTCTGTAGGTTCATAGAGCAGGTCACTGCCAAGGGCTTTTGACAAACAATAGGATGTATTTGTTCGGGGGTTTGGTCTGCTGCATGAAACATTCTGTCCTTGAGCCAGGTCCTAAAGACACTTCTGTCTCCTCACTGTAGCAACACAAAAAGTCCACTGGACTCCCACAGGCAGGACTAACAGCTTTTCTTTTTCCATTCATAAACAGTGAGTCAGAATTTCTTTCTCTTGATCTGGAGATTGAACTTTACAGCCCCAGCCTGTTTTTAGTATATGTGCTGCTGAAGCAAACACACCCAGCCCTTTAAGAAAACTTTAATTTTAGTTTGAGACAGGGTTTTTCTAAATTGCCCAGCTTGCACTCAAACTTGCAACCCTCCTGCCTCAGCCTCCCAGATTACAGGTATGTACTACCATGCCTGGCTGTAATGAGTCAACTTTAATAAGAATTCTATGTTGTGAAGCAGATTAGCATCAGTCCTAGACCTGGGGAGCCAGGCTTAAGTTTGCCCCTCAGTCTTGGTGAGTCTCTTGTGTCCATGTGGGAAATGAGGAGGTTGGAGCCCAGGATGGAGGTATTTCAATGCCTGAGGTCCAAGTTTGGACTTTAGTCCAAGCTGCCAAAAGCAACTCTCTGCTATGATGGAAAGTTCTAGTCTGTGATATCTATTATGGTAGCCACTTGCCACCTGTGGCTACCCAGCTCTTAAAAGGTGGCTAGGGCAATTAAGGAACTGAATTTCCCTTTAATCCATTTGACTTTAAATAGCCACATATATGAAGCTGTGCTGCTCTGGCTTTTTAGCTGAGCAGCTGTGTGGCCTGGGCAAGTCCCTGACTTTTTTGAGTCTTGTTTACACAGTTGGGAGTTTGGACTAAGTAATCTCAAATGGCTTTTTCATCTCTGACATGCTAAGACTCAAGGTGATTATTCCATGAGTGTTAGAAAGACATAAGCATATTTTCTTCTAAAGGAATTTCTCTTTTTCTTCAGAGGTAGAGAGAGAGAGAGAGAGAGAGAGAGAGAGAAAGAGAGTAAGAGAGTAAGCAACTTGCCTGCTATTGCAGAGCAATGAGTGTTAGCTCTGGATCCTGTGCTCTTTCTGATATCATCCATCACTTTTAGCCGTTTCCTTACCCGTGGCTCTCTCCCATCTGGCCTTGGAAGTGGCTGCATGGTGGGCGTCCCTGACCCTGCTTGGCCTTTGTCCAGGGGCCAAAGCATACCCAGAGCCTGAGCTAAGCAGAATGTGCAAGGCCCTGCTCTCTTAATAGGGCTGCAGAGTGGTGTCCAGGACCCACTTCTGCCAGCTGCCACCAGTGCTGGGCCTCAGGTGCCACATGTGCCTTGGATGGTGGATCTGAGGGACCAACGGCCCAGAGATGTGTGTCCAGGTACAATCCCTGTACCTTCAAGGGGAGAGAGAGACAGAGAGAAAGAGAGAGAGAGACAGAGAGAAGGAGAGAGAGAGAGAGAGAGAGAGAGAGAGAGAGAGAGAGAGAGAGAGAGAGAGAGAGAGAGAGAGCACACTCAGCTGAATACCTGAGTTGGTAGATATTTGGCCTTAAAAGCAAAATGTCCAGCAACTTTTAGAGAATAGGCAACTCATATGGTGGCCTGTTAGCAGCTGCACTGTGGTGTTTGGGAAGAACATGGCTTCCCAGGAGCCATAGTGCAGCATTTCTTTGCAGGGTCTGAGAACTGACAAGCGCCCAGCCCACTTTGCATTCTGTAGGCAAATCTAGCAATGGTGTGGGCTTTGGAGCCTCCAACTTGGAGGGAAACCACCTAAGAATTTCACATCCTCTTACTGCTTCTGAGGAGGCTTTCATTTCAATGTATCCTCATTTGGGGTATGTTGGACTTTTTTTTTTTTTTTTTTTTGTACCAGAGATCAAATTCGGGTCCTTGTGCTTGTGAGGCAGGCGGTGGAACCACTGAGCTAAATCCCTGGCCCTATGTTGGACTTTTTGTTTGAGTCACTGTCTAGATTTTAAAACTCTTAGGCAACTCTCCTGGGTGCCCCAGGCACAATTGTCATGTTAGCATAATTTGCTTCAGGCATCTACCCACTTCCCCTTTCTACCCCCAAGATATTCAAAACCTCTGGGCTCTTATTTCCTTTTCCTGTCAGCCTGCTGCCTGATAAGCCAGTTCCCAGTGCTAGGGAGTAACCCAGGAAGGCGCCTTCCTGCAGGAGCACTTAACCTTGGATAGTTTCTGCTCCTAGGAGCCACCCTGGGGTCCAGGGGTCTTAATGCCAAGGGAGGAAGAGTTTGCAGCCAACAATCAGGCTCAGAGGACAGGAGCACTAGATCCGAGCGCAGCACATTTCTTTACATCAGTTCTTTCAAGGGTAAAATGAGGGTGAAGGTCACTTCCTCAAGGACTTGTAATGATTAAATGAGATGAAATGTGCCAAGTGGCTTGGCAGACAGAACTCTCTACATGTATCAAAGATAAGCTCCAAGAAGCAGAGGGACATCTCTCCTTGGCATTCAGTGCAGTGTCTTGTAGTGGAGGTTCATAATCCACGTTGAGACAATGACAAAGTCTCCAGACAAATGGAGGCCTTTGGCTTATACATGTCCCCACTGACCCAGCATGATAGTCAATGCCTGATTGTCTGCCAGAGCCTAGTTTTCCCTTTTACTGAATATCTCTCTCCTCTTAAACACACACCCAATAAAAGTGTCAGGGAGAGGAAGTTGGCTTTTGAGTGATTAAAACAGAGCCCCAGAAAGAGATCAATTAAGAAATAATTTTTAAAATCATGTGGCAGTGCCATTTCTTGAGAATGGACTGAGGCTAGATTGTTACAGTTGAGAGATACGCAGGCTTGGGGGTGGAGGGGCCCCTATTGTTCAGTGTTGCTGTGAGCTGGATAGAAAAGCTTATCTTGTCCTCCATGACACAGGTAACCTCTCCCCCAGCTTCCAGGTAGGTAAGGGATCAACCTGACATTTGCCGGTGCCAGCATGGTGGCATCTCTGTGTCTTGTCTTCTGGGTGACTCCAGCTCGTTTCCCTTCTCTCCCCCTAGTCCTCTCCCAAGTAGGCCCTGGGGCCTCTAGTATTGGCTGGGACAGGGTTCTTGGGCCTCATTCAGGTGTGAGTGGCCAGATGAACATGAGAATGTCATTGGTCCCCTTTGGCATTTCTGGGAGCCATTCTGGTTTAAACTGCTCTCTGGCAGGCATTGGTCCACCCCTAGGTGTCAGACTAGGACCTGCAAAGGACCTGGGTGTTGTTTCAGGCTCACCTACTGACCACTTCCTCCAAGCCAGCCCTGCAGAACTAGAATTTCTCTGAGGATGTGCAGCCTATGAGGCTGTGCTGGGAAACCAGACTTCAGCCTCCTGTTCACACTGATACTTCTACATCCCCCTCCTCTTTGGGCTCAGTGGGAGTGAGGGGCAGTGACCTCATTCACCTGCATTACTTCCAGCTTCTACTGGGGTGGAAGGGACTAGTATTCCACCTCCTATCTTCTTGAGTGTTGCCTCAGTTATTTTTCTCATTGCTTAGACAAAATATCTAATACTCAGAGTTAAAAGAGGAAAGGTTTATTTCAGCTCACAGTTTGTAGAGGTTTAAGTTCATAGCCAGCTGGCTCCAGGGCAGGGTGACATGGGAGAGGGCCATGGCAGAGGATAAACAGTACATGGCAAACCAAGCAGGAGACATTGAGGCAGCAAGCAGCAAGTTTCCCTTTCCCTTTTATCCCATCCAGGCTATAAACCCACACCCAGGGTGGGGCTTCCCATTATCCATACCCAGAACTATGCTAAAGCAATCAGTGGACGAATTTAGTACCATATACCCTTAATCAAGTATCACACACTCTTGATCCAGCCAGCTCCCAAAAGCTCCACTTATGAGAGCATGAAGCTTTGGGGGACCATCTAGGTACAATAACATGTGTTTTCTCTTTGATATTTGTACAAGTCTCCTAGTGCAGCCTTCATGGCCAAAGCAATGTGTTCCCTTTACCAGGAGAAGCCCCATACCAGGCTGAAAAGCCCGGGTTCTCACTTGTTATTGAAGCTGAAGGAATTCTGCAAGTTCTGGTACCTCCCCAGAGCCTGAGTTCCGTTACCATTGACTAGTGCTTCACAGACCCATGACTGTCCTAACCTCCCTGAGAAAATAACAGGAAAGGTCACACCTGTGAGAAAGCATGGTAAGGAAAGTTTAAAGTATGGTCCTCTTCCAGATTCTGGCTGGCTGCTCCCTGCCAGGCTTTGCAGAGCCCTCTGCTCTCAAGAACCTGTCCCTACCTCAGCCTCTCTTATCCTCCCATTCCTTGGAGTATTTTCCCCATGGAGCCAGAGTGCCTCTCTGTCCTTACCACCAGCTTCCTGGTTCTAGTTAGGGGCTATCATTTGTGCAAAGAAGGCATCATCTTTCAAATGCAGATCTACCTGGTTCCTTCTGGTAAAGAGACTGTGATCCGAGATATTCCCAGGGGAAATCACTGTAAGGAACCCTTCTTAGGTCTTCTCAAATTACTTTGTCTTTCTGTCATAGCCATGGAAGTAAAGAAGTCTTCTCTTGCCGGGGAATCCAGCTGGCTGTAGACTGGTTCAGGGACAGAGGACACACCTACATCAAAGTTTTTGTCCCATCTTGGAGGAAAGAGCCATCCAGATCTGATACCCCCGTCAGAGGTATGCTGGGTTGGGTGTATGCTTGAGGGGTGCTGTGTACTCTTCCTTGGCAATGCTCCCCAGTCATGGTCTGTTATCTTTTTAGTGACTGGTTTAGTGGTGTCTGCTAAAAGCTCCATGAAAACACTGGCAATGACTGTTCAGCCCTAGAAAAATACCTGACATATAGTGGATGCTCAAAATATAGTTGAATAGATGAATGAATAAATGACTCAGTCTTTTGGTGTGAATGATTAAGTTCTCAAAAGGGCTGTGTCTTACAACTTTTAACACTGAAGAAAGATTGGCTGTGCATGTCACCCTAGGAGTATGTGGGATCAGAAAGAGACATTCACTCGGCCAGGTAATATTTATTGTTTACTGAATACCCAGTCCCATCTCTTCATTTAAAACAAATGGTAATTGAGACCCAGGAAATTCTTTATTTTAATTCTTATATTAGCTAAGGCTATTTTAAGCAACAAATAATTGAACAAGGTGGTTTAAATCAACAGAGTTTTGTTTGGTTTTTGTTCAGCTCCGTGATAACAAGAAGTTAGGTGCCTTTGTTGGCATCCTTTCAGTTAAAGCAACACCTGCCCACCAGCCTCTCTGTCACTCTGCAGAGTTTCCTTGGCGTTTTCCTCCTGTCTTTTTAGCAACAGTTTTTATGTTTGTCTGGATTTTTAGTTTGTTTGTTACAGGCATGTGCCACCATGCCTGGCTTTGGGGTTTGTTTTTAATTCTGTGATTACCGGTTTCTTCTGTCTCCATTACCTTTTCTTTATTTTTTAAATAAAAATGTTATTCTTGTCTTATGGCTGCAGCATTTTCCTGAATATTTCTATAGTGATAGACTTTTTAAAAAAAGTTCTCTTTATTTTTACAAATGCTATCTATTTCTCTCTCTCTCTCTCCCTCCCTCCCTCCTTCTTTCCCTCCCACTCCCTCTCCTTCCTCCTCTCCCTCTCTCTCGCTCCTTAATTTTTCCCTTTGAAGTCTGGTGATAATCTATCCCTATGCAACTGCCCTGGGCTTTCTCTCCTGGCATAAGAGCCTTTCCCTGAATTGTAGGGCTGACCCTTGCTGCTGACCTGTTTCCACACACCCCATGTGGGGCAGGCAAGTAGTGGGCAACTCTGCTCACTGCATATCCGGTGCCACAATGATGAGAATTTTATTCTAGGGGAGCAACATGATGGGGGCTTCCTCCTTCCTTTATTTACACTTTAGGGATAGGAAGTGAGTGCAGGTTCCCACCCTTGGGCACATGCCATGAGTAGCCCTCCTGGGATCCAGCCTGCCCAGGCTGGCATTCACCCCTCCATGGCCTAGACTGCTTTGTGGCTACACAGGGAAAAGGGTCCCTAGCTCTGCTTCAGACTTCTGTGCACACTCTGGGCTCTGCTGCTGTCCCTGCTCTACAGTCAGCATGGTCCTCTCTGCTTTCCATCCTCCTAGAATTTGTCAAAATTCTGGGTCTGCTGTTGTTCCCAAATCAACTTTTAATATAATGGATCCCCTTTTCGTACCTCTTAGCTGTCATTTCAGTGGAATTTATGGGAAGAAGGGGGGATGCACACATATGTTCAGTTGTCCACCGTGAACTTGTTACCCCAAATAATTCTTTATGGCATGAACATGGAGACTAGTGTCATTCCATGTGTAAATATAATATAGCTACAGTAGGAAAATTATTTTGGGGTAGGAAAGGAATTTTTAAACAAGCTGTCAAAAGGACAATCCTATGGGAGACAGATGAATAAATTTCTGTTCATTAACAAATTATCACAAAAGAAATAAAAAAAGAAAAAAGAAAAACAAAAGACATGTCTCAAACTGGGGCAGACTATACATCACATACTATTTTTTTCCACTTCACATACTACTGAGTAAAGATTAATATCTAGATTTATGGAGAACATTTTCAAATTAATGAGACAAAGACAATGAACCAATAGAAAAATGAGCTAAAGCAGGAATGAGTCTTTCATAGAGAAAACATAAATGGCCAATAAACCTATGCAAAGATATTCAATCTCATTCTAACCAGACAAATACAAAATAAAACCACCATAAGAGGGCACTTTATATTCATAAGATTGAGTGTTATTAGAGAGTTTTTAAGGAACATTCTAGAGAGTTCCTTGGACTTCTGTGCCAGAGGCTTACTCACAAACTGCCTGGAGTGAACATTAGACAAATAACTTCACCAACCACGGTCAGTGAAAAAAACAGTTGTATAAGTGCATGCAGAGTATGATTCCATTCATGCAAAGTTCAGTGTGTCACCCTATTGAAAATGGTTCTCATACACGTGTATTTCTCAATTAAAACAAGGGAATTATAGTTTATAAAACACTATGCTCTAAACTGTGAGTTATCTGAAGGGGAATGGAGAGGACTGTGAACAGGGAGGGGCAGCAGAAACTTCACAAGTACGGCCCACCTTGCGCTTCTCAAAGTTTATGACATGTTTTTATTGTAGTTTGTACCAAAAATAAGTTCTGCATCTTCTTAAAGTCTGCAAATCATGTCATATTGGAAGGGACTTAAACTTGAGGGAAGAAATAATTTATGAACATGAATAGGTTAATACTTTTTCAAGTTCTGGGTAATTATTATGTGGAGAAGAGATTTTCCTTGCATGTCTCCAAAGGCAAATCTAAGATTAAACCGTGGCCCTTCCCAGGACAGAGACTGTATCCTCTTCTAGGAAAGACATTGAAATATTTGCACCAGCTGGCACAGGTCCACCTCCTTCCTAGTTTTTTCGAGACCTCTCACACACCTGCGCTTGCTCAGTCTACTCACCAGCACATGAGATAGGTAAGGGAGGTGTCATCAATCTCATTTGATGACTGTAGCACCTAATGTTAAAGAAGACTAAGGAACTGGAGCCCATCTCAGAATCCAGGCTGTGTATTGTGGTATTTTTTTTTTTTGGTACTGGGGATCAAACTTGGGACCTTGTGCTTTCGAGGCAGGCGCCAGAACCACTGAGCTAAATCCCCAGCCCCTAGACTGTGTATTCGGAATCCTAGACTCTTCCTCTTACATTCCCGAGTCTCTCAGAGGTGTCCATTGTGGCAGGCTCCAGTTCAAAGGTGGCCAAGCAGATTCTGTGGGATAGTTCTCAGTGAAGGGCCCACCCAGGAGCTGTCCAGGTGGCTGCCAGGCTGCTAGTCATGGCTAAGGCATCATCAAGGTTCCAGTTAAGACATGAAGTCCACCCCAGTAGGAGGCCCCAGTGTCTACCACTGTAGGGCCAAGGTGGCATGTAACCCTCTAAAGGACAAGAGCTGTGGCTAAAGTCTTCCTTCTAAGGGTGCTCTCACAGACTGGGCACCATATTCTGGACTCTGTCTTAACCCAGGCAGGACAGAAGCCAAAAGCTAGCTTGGCCTCGGGCTGCTAGAAAATTCAGTGAAATTTAGGGGGAAAAATGAGCATTAGGAGTGGGAGGAGAAACTGGTGTCTGCTCCCTCCCCTGCCTCCATCTGACTGGCTGGGGCAGGGTGGGAGAAGAATGGTGCAGAATGGCCCTGACTGTAGTCTCTGTGTGTGGCCCCAGAGCAGCATGTGCTGGAGGAGCTGGAGCGGCAGGCAGTGCTTGTGTACACCCCGTCCCGCAAGGTGAACGGCAAACGGGTGGTCTGCTATGACGACCGCTACATCGTGAAAGTGGCCTATGAGAAGGACGGCGTCATCGTCTCCAATGACAACTACCGAGACCTGCAGAGCGAGAACCCTGAGTGGAAGTGGTTCATTGAGCAGAGGTTGCTCATGTTCTCCTTTGTCAATGATAGGTATGGGGAAAGGGGCCTGGCATTAAGGGCTGGGGTGATAACAGAAAGCTGTTCCCATGTCTAGGCAAAGCTGGGGTTGGGGACATGGGCACAGCCAGCCTTATAGATGGAGCTGGCCTGTCACCCACTCAGCCTGCCCAGGCCACATGATCACTTCTGTTGCTCGGGATCTCCTGTCTTTGGTGACCAAATTCCTGGTGGGTCCTTTCACCCACAGGGCAGTTTAGTCCTTGGCCTTGCAGTTCCCATGGCCATATCCAGCTGACTCATGGCAAAACTTCCCAACAGGTGGGCCAGGGTGTGTGCATAGTGCACCAGAAACTTCTTTTATTTTAGAATTTAATCCTCCAAATAAGAGCTGTGAAATAGTCATCATGGGAAAAAAAATCTAGACTTCGTAGTATTCCCTTTCATTTATTTTAGGTTTAAAAAAAGTTTTGAATTACATATGGGAGTGGGCTAGAGAGTCTTTTCTTCAGGCGGTAAAGACCTTAAATCTGCCTGAAAATGGCTGTCCCCACACTTCTTGTATGAAATGGTTAGGAGGGCCTGTCAGTCTACTTGCCCCCAAAGTTGGTCCCATGAGTCAGGTCAGCCCTGGACCAAGTGCCTGTGGCTGGGGAAGGGAGGGACGTCAGGTTCATGAGGCATAAATTTGTTAGCAGGCACTGGACAAGGGTTCTGACCCTGAGCTAAGAAGGGGAGGAAATGACAGCTTGTCTGCTGCAAATATGCTTGGGCATTCACTGTGTTTGGGAGCCCAGCACGGTGGCCATGGGTCTGGGGAACAGACTGGTATGGCACAGCAAGCAGGGGCATCATTTCTGCTTCAGTGACTGTCCCAGGCAGCAGTGGTTCAGCTCTGATTCTGGGCTCTTCAACTGGTCTTTTGGGATGTGTGTTTAGATAAGCACCCCTACTCCTTAAGGGGAGCAACTGTATTTGTTTACCTGCTATGTCCAAGCACACCTGGTTCAGAATAACCAGTGTCACAGGAATGAAGGAGTGAAGGAGTCCACAGATGAGTGAATGAACAGCTATGGCGGTGGTGAAGGGAGGAGAGGGGAGAAGAGGCCACCTGCTCACAACAGGGCAGCTCTCGACCCTGAAACTGGGGAGGCATTTGGTGCTGTAGGAAGAGCTGGCATTTGGAGTGGCCAGTGGGTCATGGTCATCAGTCAGTCACCCAAGGCTGAAAGTAGTAGGACCTGTGAAATCACTGTGAAGACTAGAGAACTGTACCCTAAACTGATAACTTCTTCCAAGGCCACACCAGGACATGGCATCCCCAGGTTACACTGTTGTCCCTACCACTGTCACTGAAGGGGTGGAGATGGCCTTCTAAGCCCCAGGGCAGATGCTCACCAGCAACCACCAGATTGTCATTTCCAGATACACAGGACCAGCTGCTCTCCCTCTCCAGATTTGGCCTTAGAAGTCTGGCAAGCCCTGTGACTGTGGGTTCCAGAAATCCTCACTGAGGGCTGAAGGGTCATGGCTGCTTCTGGCCTGGTAACAGCCAGGGTCCAGGCCTAGTCTATTGGAGGCACTGCTCTCTGCTGAAGGGTGGCCAGGCCATGTCTGACTGCCCAACTGTGAGCAAGGGCACCCACCCCCCTGGGCCCGGGCACTTCCACAGGGCCTTCTTGGCATAGTTCCTGCTCCTGAGAGAGAAGGAGGTGAAGCCTTTGGGAACTTTTAATAACTGTAGTGAGCGGCTCCCCAGATTTTTGGTCAGGGCCCAGCTCTGAGAAACCAGCTGTGGAGCCTGATGCTGAGCCATGGAGACCTCCCTGGGCCAGGACCGCCCAGCTCTCTGCAGGGCAGGACCTCATCATGACTCTGTGACTCTTGGAGGGATAGCAACCCATAAAACAGCCTCGCCCCCATTTAGAATCCACTGCTCTTCAGCAGAACCTTTGTATGGCCTAGGAGAGTCTCCTGAGAATAAAAGTATTCATTTGAAAATATAGATCTCACTAAACAGGGGAGTTTTCATCCTGAGACACTTAATTTTTCCCTTTGATCCCTGAGCACCCTGAATATGAATTCTCTTCCATGTCAGGGCTCTGTGACAGGGAGGAGGTGGGGCAGGCTGCTGTCAGAGAACCACATGTGTAGGGGCAGGGAAGCTGAGACAGTGCTCAGAACCCCTGGGTTTGGTGAGGAGGGACCATGTTGGTGCTTTGGCACTGTGGGCTGGCTGCTTTCATCTGCTTCACTGAGGCACTGGCTGGTGCTTCCAACTGTCAGCGCTGAGCCCTCCCCTGCGTATGTCCTGAGTTGGGTTCTGCGTGGGGTGAGGCACACAGGAGAAAGGGGCCTAACCCTCTAGGAGTTCATACAGCCCACCATCCTTCTAGGAGCTGTCTGTTAACTCCACAGAGGTTCTTAACCTATGAGGACAATGGGGAATTGGAGAGTGGAGGTGGAAAGGTTATACTTCAGTTTTCCTGGATAAAAATCACTTGGGAAATTGTTAAAATGTAAATTTCCGAAGAGCTTCAGATGCTGACTAAGCAAGTGTGTGTGAAGTCCGAGGCTGAGTCTATAACCAGTTGCTAGGTGATTCTGTGCCTTCTGGCTTGCACCACACGGGAAGGAAGTCTGGGGAATGGCAGGGCTGTGCTGTGTTCATGGGCTCAGAGTGAAGGGAGTGGAGCTGTTCAGATGTTATGACACCTGCCCTGGGTGATGGTCCATGCCACTGGGGCCTTGAATGGCCTGGGCCTGTATCCCCAGCTCCATACAGAAGCCCGTGGCGAGTCCCTTTTGGTTTGGCAGTCACCCCTCTGTGCTTATTTCCTAGGTTCATGCCTCCTGATGATCCCCTGGGCCGCCATGGACCCACCCTGAGCAACTTCCTGAGCAGGAGGCCGAGGCCCCCAGAGCCATCCTGGCAGCACTGCCCCTATGGTGGGTAGTACACAGGGCCTTCTGAATCCTGTTCAGGTACTGGTAAGGGCAGCACAGGGGCACAGTCAAAATCGCTGGTCTGGCAGTCAGCAGCCAGGGATTCCTCCCAAGTTCTGCCCTTGACCAGCTGTATGCCCCCAGAGAGGTAACTTAACCTTTCTGGACTGCAGTTTCTGGTCAGGCTGCTGTAAGGATGAACTGACGTCCTAAACACTGTTGCATGGGAGTGTTGGGGCTGGGTGCTGGAGTCACACATGGGTACAGGCTGTGCCATGCACCCCTGGGTCCAGTTCTCAGCCATTTCACTGTGTCCCCATCCTGTTCCACTGTTCCCCCTAACTCTACCATTACCCATTAAGAGGATTTTATCCCCGCTGACCTTCTAGGCAGCTCTTTCACTGACCTGCTTGGGAGTTACTGCACTCAGAGCACTGCTGCTCATCCTGCAAGTGGCCCATGGTGCTTCTCACCTCTGCCAGGCGCCCAGACCCCAGGCTTTTCTTTGGGGTTCTGGAAGAAAGCTCCACAAGGAGGGGCCAAGGCCCCGAACTGCTGGAACCGCAGTCCTGTCCAGGCATCAGGTCTCACTCTGCACCGTCTCTGCTCTGTTCCTTCCAGGCAAGAAATGCACCTATGGCATCAAGTGCAAGTTCTACCACCCAGAGAGGCCGCACCACACGCAGCTGGCGGTGGCTGATGAGCTGCGCGCCAAGACGCGGGCCCGGCCGGCCCCCCGGGAACCCGGTGCGCACAGCCTCGCCCCCGAGGCTCTGGCCGCCCTGCGAGGGGGCTTCTCGCTGTTGGCCGTCAGCGACGACTGGGTGCCTACAGGCCGCGGCGCTGCCACCCCCGGGCCGCATTGCCTCAGGGAGCTGGGGCCTGGCCTGCGCGGCCTCCCGCTCCAGCAGAGCCCGAGCACCCCCAGCAACCTCCCGGCACCGCTATGCGCGCAGGCCCAGCAGTGGGGTGCACACGGCTCCAGGGTCCTGCTTCTTCCACGCAGCCCGCGTGACGACCAGTGGGCCCCACTGCCCAGCTCCGACAGCTTTCTGGGTCGCTCGGCTTGGGCGGAGCCAGTTTGGGGCGATAGCGCCCTCGGAGGACCTTCGGGACTGCGACCCCCGGGACCGAGGGCAAAGTAGACGCACGTGCTCTGGCAGTGTCTTTCCGCTAGACCTGGCGGACTTCGGAGTAGCCTGGATCCTCGCTGTCTTGCATCTGGCCAGGCGCATCTGGCTATGGCAGAAATCGAATAGGGCCGGTCCCAGTGAATGGCCCAGTCTTGCCTGGCAACTTGGGAAAATGGACCCGTTGATGGTTGCCTGGGTCCATCCTGACCCCTTTACTTTAAATTGGTCAGAGGACCCTGCTTTCTCCTCTTTAACGGTAGGTGCCCCCCATGGTGGCACTTGGTGACCCTCACTGAGGCCAGGGCCTGCTCTGTGGAGGGAGGATTGGTCTAAAACAGCTGGTGTGTCCAGCTGTAAGTATGTCACAAAATCAATTCAATCTTGGCTGAACTCTTGTGATCCCAGTACTCTGAGAGACTGAGGCAGGAGGATTGCCTCCTCAAGTTTGACCCAGCCAGGACAATTTAGTAACTTAGTGAGACCCTGTCTCAAAAAAAAAAAAATTTAAAAAGGGCTGGGAATGTATTTTAGTGCGTGGACCTTGAATTAAATTCCTAGTACCAAGAAAGGAAAAAGAAAATCAATTCAATGGGTCACAGCCACAAACATAACAGAAGAGGACATATCAGAACATAGCCCATGTAATCAGGCTAAATCTAAACACGTTTCTAGATAGATGTGTGTGCCTATGCAACTTGGAAAGCCATGTAAACTTAATGTGGTTCATGGTCAGAAGTTTGAAAAAGGTTGGTGAGTGATCTTGAATTTCACTGCCTCAAATAATGTTTGAAATTTGTAGTAAGGGGCCGGGGATGTAGCTCAGCGGCACAGAGCCTGCCTGGAAAATGCAAGGCCCTGAGTTCCATTCTTGATTAAAAAAAAAAAAAAAAAAAAAAAGACAAGAAAAGAAGAGAGAACTATGTAGTCAGTCAGGTGGCCAGGGGATGTTTGCTACGGGAAGTTTTCATGTTACCTATTGCTAACCTCACGCACAAGGGGACCTAGCATTGCTGTGTGGCTGTGTGGGACTGTGAGTGTGGCAGGGCCATTTGACCCTGAGGGCCTGCTCAGGGGCCCTCCACGCGCATCACACCACCCATACACACTGCTTCACTCAGTGTCGGTCTCTCTGTTTTTTTCAGCCACCCAGCACAGTAGTTTCTAGAACAAGCCCTCCTAAGCCACAACTTACAGTAAACCAGGGGGGCCCAGGAGTCAGAAGTTTTTGCCCAAAAACCTTCAGGTGCATCAGCAGAGAGCTGGGCTCTCATGGGCATTCATCGCCACTTTCCTGTTGTTCTGTTTCTTCCAGACAGCTACTGCTCTGTGTTTGAGGGGAAAAAGGACCACCCATTTGCACCGGACAAGAAATGAGACAGTGCTGCCAGAGCGCAGATGCCACATTGTCAGGGGCCCTGGCACCCCTGGGAGGCACCCACCCATTCTAGTTATCATGGCAGCCCTCTGGATGATGGTGCCTGTGTTCATTAAGTGACTTGGTAGCCTAGCTGTTCAGGGAGCATGTGGGCACCTGCCAGTGGAACCGGGTCCTCAATGCCCTCAAGTCCCTGCTGTCTGGCAGGTGCACAGGGAAACTTCTTCCAGTTTATTACTGGGCTACACATGTTGCTGGCACAGCCAAGAGAGTGCCTCAGGGAGATGCCTTCCAGCCTTTATTCATGGTAAATGCCATCCTTTGGCAACACTGCAATGATGTTCTGTCATTCTTGGCCTTTATGGTACTGAGGATTGAACCCAGGGCCTCCTGTATGCTAGGAAAGCACTCTGCCACTAAGATATACCCCCTGCCATTTTTGTTTCTGTATTTTGACACAGGGACTTGCTAAGTGTTCAAGGCTGACTTCAAACTTGTGGTCTTCCTTCCTTGGCCTCCCCATTAGCTGGCATTACAGATGTGTACTACCATGCTCAGCTCCTTCTTTTTAATCCCTGTTCTTACCTGGCTCCAGCCAGATCTGTTCCTTCCTTCCTTTTCCCAAGGAGAGTGCTGTACCTACAAGGTTGCCTTACCATCTTGGGTTCTCTGTTCTGAAGAGGCCCACTTTTCCCAGAGCAGCTGGATTTCTGAAACTCGTGTTCTCAACCTGACGAGTGCACTGGCTGAACAGCTTTTGGTTTCTCTGGCTTTCTCTCCTGATGGAGAATCACTGGATTGCTTATTTACAGTTGGAAATGTTTAAACTGCTTCCTGTGAAGACAAGTTTGAGTTTTAGTAAGCTGTAAAGCTATTATGTTTGGTTCAATGTGATAAAGATAAGTGCCAAAAAAAAAAAAAAAAAAAGGTGAAGAAACAGCAGATTTCAAGTGTAATTCCCTTTGGAATTTTCCCAAAGTCTTAGTATGTCTTTGTGACACAAAAACATGGATGGGACTGGTAAATGGAATGTTCCTTCTTGCATGGCAGTTACTGTGCCCCAGAAATAAATCCCTTTTAGCACACTTGGACTGCATTGTCAAGTTGTGCATCAATTTCTCTCTCTCCTCCTCCTCCACTGGGTTTTCACATGTTTAGTACTGAGTGTGAAGCCTGAGATGGTGGCCAGTTTTGCAGCTGCTGTTCGGTGTTATGCTTCCCAGGAGGTGGACAAGAGGGGCTGGAATCCACCCTTCCCAGAGAGGTGGCAGGCCCATGGCAAGCACATACCTTTGCTGGTTGTTCCGAAGGACACAGGCTGCTCACCTGTTTCCTAGGCTTTTAAATCCTCATCCCAGACCTATGAAGTGGGCTCATAAAGGCAGCTCTGCTTGTTTGAACTTGCAGCAGAGTTCTTGACAGCTCCTATTAGAAAGGCTCCATCTGGAAGAGGATTTGAGGCTGCATCGCCTCAAAATGTTGAGGTTTGAGGGACAGAAGCAAGCACAGCCACTCATAACAACAGTTTGAAGAAAGCAAATCTGAGCTTTGGTTTTACATAGAACTTGGATGGGGAGAGATGAGCCAGCAGCTGGGTGGAGTGGGTATGGTGGTGGTGAGGCTGCAGAGCTTGTCAGTCTGTCTTCCTATAGGAGCAGGATGAGGAGAAGGTTATAGGAGACTGGTGGAGGGGAAAGACATTAAAGAATAAGGAAAACACAATGTGGGGCCAATGGAGAAAGGGGTTCTGGGAGCTGGAATGATTCACTGGCATTACAAATTCTACCACAGAGGACTGCACAGAGCCGAGACCAACTACATACATTGAGAGGCTCTGTGAAAAATTAAAATGCTGGGCCCTTTATTCCAAATGATTAAGAATCTCAAGATGGTGATAACAGAACAATGAAGCAAGCATGGGATCTTTCTAAGTGTGGGGCCTTATGTGACTGCACAGGTCACATGCCTATAAAGTCACCAAGAAGACAAGCAAGAAAACATTCTCAGCACCCAGAATGTGTTTATAGCAGAGCACTGAGTAGAAGACACACCCATCATAGCTGGAAAAGGCCTTGACCACCAGGGAAGGTGCAGGTCCCTCAGGTCTCCTCCTGAGGGTCTACCTGTTGTATACACCTGAGGACTGAGGTGCCACCCTGGGCTGTGCCTGTCCACTCCTGATGCAAGAGACTAAAAGGGCAGAAGATGCTAGGCTTTGGCAAACTAACTGGATCATCCATTTCCAAATGGGCAAGAGGTGTCTAAAACTGACAGCAATTATAGTGTTGGTATTAAGCAAGTTTCTTTGTCTACAACTCTGGTTCACAGAACCAAATGGCAGGAAGCTGGAGATGGAGGCAGCTGCAAGGCTGAATGGAATTAGAGGCTAGAAACTCTATCCTTTGGTCTGCTTCCTTTGGGACCTGTTTCCTTCTGTTTATTACCCCTTTCTAAGCTCTCCCCTACACAATGGCCCATTCTGCTGGCAGAGTTAGAGACATATGCTTCTAGCAAAGGACTCAAGATGCAGCCTCAGAAAAATCCAGAAGAATTCTGTTTGGCTTGGTTTGGGTCATGTGCCATCCCTGGACCAATCACTGCAGAATAAGGAAGTACTACAGTTGATTCAGCCTGGGTCTCACATCCACATCTGGCTAGGATAAGGGCATGCATTGTGATTGTGAGTCCCTGCACAAATCCACAGGGTGAGTGGGTGTTGAAGGAGAGGGGAGATGAGTAGTTCTCTCAAAGAAAGGGGGACATTGTTTAGGCAGACAAAACACATGCCAACAACAATGGTCAAATCTTTGGACTAGGCCAAGACTCGAAATTTCAGCCCCCCCCACCTCCTCAACTATTGTCCTATTTGAGAAAAAAGCAGCTGGGTTAGGAAACACCTTGTGTTTGCCCATCCACAGACAACACTGCCTTCCGTGAGAGGAAAGCAAAGGACCTGCTACTACAGAGCCCAACGCATCATCCTGGCTTTTATACCAGTCCTGGGTTGAGGCCAGAGCACTTTGGTGGAATAAGGCCAAAAACCCATGTGGGGGGAGGAAGAGGCTCAAAGCTGACATTGTTCTCTTTGACGCACTTCTGAACTGATGCCTTCAGAGCTCACAAAGTTTAGCCTAGCAGCAGGTGGGCTGACCTAGCTTGGTAATTAATTCATCCTGAGTTTCTAGAGACCCCTCTCTAGCCTCATGGAGGAATGACATACCTATCCCATCCTAATTCCCAGGCTCGGGAAAGGTGCTGGGTAAATAAACGAAAAGACAGAGGGCACAGTGCTCAGAAGCTACCTGAATGCTGCACTTATTGCCTGGCTGATATTGACTGATATTGGCTGACTGACCGACACTGACTAACATTGATGGACTGTCTGACACTGTCTGACTGACCTACTGACTGACAGTGACTAGCCTACTAACACTGATAATAACTGACAGAGACAGATAGACCAACAAGACACCAACAAGACACAATGACTGACTGGATGACTGTCAATGACTCACCTGATTCACTGATTGCCTCACAGTGACTGACTGGCTGACACTGACTGATGCTGACTGTCAAAGCTTAATTGTGGTCAGCACATGTGGCTGTTGGGAGTGATTACTTGAACAGGATTAAACAAACATAATAGTTGTGGCTTTTTCTGCATCAAACTGACTCTCGGATAATGAGAGAGAGAGAGATATTAGAAGCCATATTAAGTTCTAATGCAAGGCTTTGCTGATCTCATTCCAGAATGAGGCAGTTAGGTATTTTCTTCACAAAAGAAAGATGAAACACAGGAGGAGGATGAGCTTCCTCTTCCTGTAGCACCAATTTCGCCCCATCTGGGCCCTTCCTATCTATCTGAGGCTGTCTTGAGCTCTAAAGCTCCTATTTCCCACAGAATCACCTACATGTCAATCCTCTCAGTTCCATGTACCACTCCATCATAACTCCTTTGGTTTCCCACCCTCCTCAGTCTCATCCTCACCACCAAGTCCTCACATCTTCTCATCCTCAGAGCCCTCCTTTCACTTCTCCTTCTCTAACTCTGGCCTCCTCAGCCATCTTTGCACTGGGAGCCCTTCTTCTCAAAGCTACCTTTCCTGGGGCTGAGCAGTGCCACTGTGTTCCTGAACACCTTTTCAATAGCTTGTTTGAATGGTTATTTGTTACTTGTTTTTGGACTCTTTGTGTATTTATTTATTTTTATTTAATTTTTTTCTTCCTGTATTTAGGCCATAATTCCCTAACTAGGCCATACACACTTAGAAGGGTGAGACTCTGTCACACCTTGGTCTCTCCAACAGCCCTGTCAGTCGTGACAAGAAGGTTATGCTTCAGAAACAACACAGTCCTGAATCTTGATGGTTATGAGCACAGAGTTGGTTTCCTATTTCTAACATATATCCCTTTTAGGATGGCTGGGACTGTTCATGCCATGACCCAGGCTGGGGGACACTGTCTGACTCTGATTCCCTGACTGACTGACATGACTAACCTGATTCAATGATTGACTGTCTCTGTCTGGGAAGAGAACATTCTGAAAAGTGCACTTTTCCTCAAAGCTTTCCCCCAGATGTCACTGCTACTCCCATTTCATTGGCCCAAACAACTCCCATAGTGGCACCCAATTTCCTGGGGGCTGGAAAGCACCATCCTGCTGTTGAATGTCTGCATGTGGTGGACATACTTGGAGATTGGAACCTATGGCAATTTACCTGCCTAGGGAGAAATGCTTGATTGACAGTGCTGAAGGAAAGAATGAGTTCAGTGAAATATGATACAGCTGTCCCAGGGAGGTCCCATCATCCTGTGGCCCCCTCGGCATTCAGGATGGTGATAGGGCAAGTGCAGGGAGACAGCCCTTTCTGGGTCCTCATGGCCTCCTCTCTCTGGGTAGGAGGAGGAAGATGGCATTTCCCTCTTTTCTATTTCTGCTCTTTGAGTTGGTTCACCTCCAGGGAATTTTTTTGGCCAAACTATTTTCAAAATAACGCTGCATGGTCTGTTTGGTGCAAATGCAGTTGATTTATGGCTTTGCTGACCTTTGAAATGTTGGCACAGCTCCACCTGAGGCCCTGGGGAGGTTTTCCCTTGCCTGTTTACCCGGAGTGATTTAGGAGCTGTGGTGCCAAGAGGGTTCCCTGTTTCTTCTGCCCCAAGACTTGACCGCATGGCCCTGCCATCAGGTTCACACCCTGGGTGCGGCTCAGCTTCATATTTTATACAAAGAAGCAGTTATCCTCTGGCTGCCCTGGAATGTGCTGTTCCTATTCTTTGGCCTGTAACCCTTCTAAGAACAAACCAGGGTGAAGGTCCAGAGCTGCCTGTCTCACAGTGCCTTGCTGCTGGCTGCTGACTTCTTCAACCCTTCTTGCAGGAGGCTGCTCCTCCATGGCTGAGGGGCTGAGAAAGAGCAGAATGAGTTGTTGTTGTCTATTCTGCAGATTATTTATTCTGAAGGGTTAGCCACATTAAAAAGTCCCTGAGCACAGCTAAGGCCTGGCATTGTGGGCAGCTGTGCTAATCTGTGAAGCAGAGGAAGGCAGAAGGAGCCCCAGGTAATAATCTCAGGCCAGTGGGTGGGAGCTGTGCACTTTTTTTTAACATTAAAAAATCATCACTTCCCATTTATTATTCTACATTTTACTACTGTGTGTCTCAAAATATTACATAGTGGTATACCACCATGTGGCTCTTCCCTACTCTACTTTCAGTGACAGAACTTTGGTAGCTTTAAATCAGCCAGGGTGGGAGTATTTACATCAGAGGATTTGGCAAACATTACAAATCAGGGCTCCACCCTCTGTACCCATGCCCACCCAGACGTAGTTGTTAAACATTTACTGTCACACTACTGCCTAGGGCATGCATCTGGGAAAATGAGCTACTAGCCCCATGGCCTCCCATCACCCTATACCAGTGATGGTGAACCTTTTAGAGCTTTCAATGATGCAAACAGTCTGCTGTGGCACACATGCCTTAGGTTTCCTACCATTCCCCAATACCTACCTAGATGTCATAAAGCAGCAGGGAGGAGGGAGTTGGTGTGTGTGGAGCAGATAGGGAAAACTAAAACATAATGTCTGTTCTGTGAAAAAAATTATGATCTGCCTCCATCTGTTTTGTGATATAATAGAGGGAAAGACAAGAATAGCAGAAACCCATGTGTATTGCAAAGTACCACACAGAGTGCCAACTTCTAAGTGCAAACTGAGAAGGTATATAGGTCAATCATCTGTGATGGCCTCATGATATTATCCAAATAGTCAGTTAAACATGAGATACATTAGGCTACCACTGGCATAGCAGCACACTATTTAACAGTAAACTCTTGTATAAGTAGGATTATGCTCTAAAGGATGAAAAGCACAGCATGTTATGATAAGTACATAAAACAGTAAGTCATTTATCACACTATTCAGTACTGTGTACTGTACATAGTTGTATGTGCTTCTTCTGGAAACATACCCTTCTCTCCTTCGATCTCAGTGACTCTTCCTTCCCAACCCACAGATGAGCTTCAGCCTAGTCTCTATCTACACCTCTTCCTATAGTTCTAAACACAATCTATGTATGGATTCTTTCCAGATTCCAACCTGTAACTCTTATCTCTCCCCTTCCCCTCCTGCCACCCTACCCCTTTGGACCTTTTCTTCCTATATCATGTTATCAATTATTCATTTTAATCCTTAATTACACTTTCAGTTTCTCACACTAGAGAAACTATTCAGCATTTATACATGTGTGATGTATTTATTTCACTTAAGAGGATGGCCTCAATATGCATGCATTTAGCTATAAATGTCTCTAGTTTCTCATTTTTTATGGCTGAGTAGTACTCCATTTTATATAAAAACCACATCTTCTTTATCCATTTGCCAGTTGATGGGCACTTGGGCTATTTCCAAGCTTTAGCTATTACAAACTGTGACATTATAAACATGAGTGTGCATATATCACTGTGGTAGGATTCTTTTAATTCTTTGGGGAAGATACCCAGCAGGGAATAGCTGGGTCAGATGGGACCTCTAGCCCGAGTTCTTTGAGGTATCTCCATACTAGTTTCCACAGTGGTTGCACCAGTCTACACTCCCGCCAACAATGGAGAAGGGTTCCTTTCTCCCCACAGCCCCGCCAGCATTTGTTATTGGTTGATTTCTTAAGAGCAGCCATTGTTTCTGGGGCAAGGTGGAGTCTCAGTGTTGTTTTCATCTGCATGTCTCGAATGACCAGTGATGTTGAACATTTTTTCATATGCTTATTTGCTGCTTTTACTTCCTTGTCTGAGAAATGTTTGTTCATTTCAGATGCCCATTTTTGAATTGGGTCTTTGAGTTTGGGGGGGTCTGATTTTTTTCAGTTCTTTATATATTCTAGATAGTAGTCCTTTGTCTGAGTTACAGCTGCTGAAAATTTTTTCCCACATTGTAGGTTGTCTCTTAGCTCTGTTGGTGGTTTCTCTTGCAGTGAAGAAGCTTTTTAATAAGACGAGATCCCAGTTGTTGATTCTTTGTGCTAGTTCCCATGCCACTGAAGTTTTGTTCATAAAGTCTTTTCCTATGCCAATGTCTTCAAGAATTCTACCTAACTTATCTTCCAGCAAATTTGGTGTTTCTGTTTTAATATTTAGGTATTTAATCCACTTTCATATTAGTTTAGTGCAAGGTGATAGGTATGGATCTAGTTTTAATCTTTGGTAGGTTGAAATCCAGTGTTTCCAGCACCATTTATTAAATAGGCTATCTTTCCTCCAATGAGTGAGGTTGGCTCCTTTGTCAAAGATAAGGTGGCCGAGTATGTCTGGAGTTGTTTCTGCATCTTCTAATCTTTTCCACAGATCCTCAGGTCTGTTTCTTTGCCAGGACCATGCTGTTTTTATCACAGTAGCTTTGTAGTATAGTTTCAAGTTGGGGATTGTGATACCCCCAGCTATTGTTGCTAATTAGCAAAAGCTAATTGCTTTTGCTCTTCTAGGTCTTTTCTGGTTCCAAATGAATTTTTGGATTGTTTTCTCTAGTTCTGTGAAGTATATTGTAATTTCAATCGACATTGCATTAAATCGATATAGCAGTTCTGGAAGTATGGCCATTTTCACTATATTGGTTCTTCCTACCCAGGAACAAGGGATGTCTTTCCATTTTCTTATATCCTCCTTCACTCCCTTTTCAGGGTGCTGTAGTTTTCAGTATAGAGGTCGTTTGCTTCCTTTGTTAGGTTGATTCCTAGATATTTCATTTTTTTGGATGCTATTGTAAAAGGAATTGTTTCCCAAATTTCTTTCTCAGTGAGTCTGTTATTTGTGTATAAGAAGGCTATTGTTTTTTGAGTGTTGACCTTATATCCAGCTACTCTACTGAATCTGTCAATTATGTCTAGAAGTCTTTTGGCACAGTATTTTGGGTCTTGTATGTAAAGTATCATATCAGCAGCAAATAATGATAGTTTAACTTCTTCCTTTCCTATCTTTATTCCTTATATTTCTTTCTCTTTTCTAATTGCTGTGGATAATGTTTCCAGAACTATACTGAACAGGAGTGGTGACAGTGAGCATCCTTGACTTGTTCCTGATTTTAGCGTGAAAGTTTTCAGTTTTTGACCATTTAGTATGATGTTGGCTGTTGGTTTTTCATAGGTAGCCTTAATCAAGTTCAGATAAAGACTGCATATTCCAATGTTCTGTAGGTTTTTTATCATGAATGGGTGTTGGATTTTGTCGATGCCTTTTCTGCATCTATTAAGATGATCATATGATTTTTGTCCTTGACTCTGTTAATATAGTGTATTACATTTATTGATTTACAAATGTTGAACCATCCTTGCATCCCTGGGATAAATCCGACTTGGTCAGCGTGTATGATCTTCTTGATGACCCTCTGTATTCTGTTTGCAAATATCTTGTTGAGGACTTTTGCATCTATGTTCATTAGGGAGATTGGCCTGTAGTTCTCTTTTTGGGTTGGGTCTTTCCCTGGTTTTGGAATCAAAGTAATACTTGCTTCCAGGAATGAATTTGGAAGCCTTGCTTCCCTTTCAATTTCCTTGATGAGTTTAAAGAGTAATGATGATAGTTCTTCTTTAAATGTCTTGTAGAATTCATCAGTGAAGCCATCAGGACCTGGGCTTTGCTTTGTTGGTAAATTTTTTATTATATTTTCAATTTCACTCTCTGTAATTAGGGTGTTTAGAATTTCTATATCTTCTTCATTTAACTTTGGCAATTCCTAAGTATCTAGGAATCTGTCCATTTCTTCTGTGTTTTCCATTTTATTAGAGTACAGGTTCTCAAAGTAGGTATTGATGATGCTCTGGATTTCAGCTGGGTCTGTTGTGACTTCACCTTTTTCATTCTTAATTGCATGGATTTGAGCCTTTTCTTTTCTTTTTTGATAAGGTTGGCTAAAGGTTTATCAATTTTGTTTATTCTTTCAAAAAACCAACTCTTTGATTCATTGATTCTTTTGTATCATTCT
Source organism: Heterocephalus glaber (assembly GCF_053883595.1). Lineage (NCBI taxonomy): Eukaryota > Metazoa > Chordata > Mammalia > Rodentia > Bathyergidae > Heterocephalus > Heterocephalus glaber. Next base: position 6,503,834 of record NW_028258368.1, read on the forward strand.
CTTAGTCTCCATTGCATTGATTTCTGCTCTAATCTTTATAATTGCCTCTCTTGTATGAACTTTGGGTTTGTTATGCTCTTTTTTTTCTAGCAGCTTGAGGTTCTGCATTAGGTTACTCATTTGAGTTCTCTCTTTTTTCCTAATATGGGCATTCACTGCTATGAATTTCCCTTGTAGAACTGCTTTCATTGTGTCCCATAGATTCCTGTATGTTATACTGGCATTATCATTGACTTGTAGAAAGTGTCTAATTTCTTCTTTAGTTTCCTCTGTGACCCATTGGTTGTTCAGGAGGGTCTTATTCAATTTCCATGTGTTTGTGGGAGTTTTGCAGTTTCTTGTGTTATTGACCTCCAATTTTATTGCACTATGGTCTGATAACATACAGGGGGTAACTTCAATTCTTTTACATTTACTTAGACATGTCCTATGAGCTACCATGTGGTCTATTTTGGAGAATGACCCATGTGCAGCTGAAAAGAATGTGTATTTGTGGGATAGAACACTCTGTAAACATCTATTCAATAGCTTGGTTCAGTTCTAGAATTTCATTGTTAATTTTTGGTCTAGATGCTCTGTCTATTTGTGATAATGCACCGTTGAGGTCCCCCAGTATAATTGTGTTAGTGGTTATTTGGTTTTTCATGTCCATTAATATTTGTTTTATATAGTTGGGGGCATTTGTACTTGGAACATATATATTTATGACTGTCATCTCTTCCTCTTGGATTGTTTCCTTCACAAGGATGTAGTGACCATCTTTGTCTCTCTTAATTAGTTTTGGTTTGAAAGCTACTTTGTCTGCAAATAAGATTTCTACCCCTTTTTTTTTCTGGGTTCCTGTTGTGTGGAGAACTGTTTTCCATCCTTTCACTTTCAGTGCATTAATTTCTTTTTGAGTTAGGTGTGTTTCTTATACACAGCATATTGTTGGATTTTGCTTCTTAATCCATTCTGTCAGTCTTATTTGTTTTGATTGGTGAATTGAGGCCATTAACATTGAGAGTTATAATTGATAGATATTGATTCATCCCTTTCATGATGTTTTACTATTGTTGGCTCTTTTATTTCTTATTTTTTCCCCCTTTCCCTTTAGTTTCTTACCTTTTTCATGGCTTCCCCCTGTGGGCCTCATGGTGTTGTGACCTTCATTGTCTTTTTGTAGGATATTGCTTCAAATTGTTTGGAGTGCTGGTTTGGTGTTCATGAAATTTCTCAGGTTCTTTGTTGTGGAAGTATCTAATTTCCCCATAGTTTTTGAAAGATAATTTTGCAGGATACAACAGTCTAGGTTGGAAGTTATTTTCTTTTAGGGTTTGAAATACTTCACTCCAGGCTCTCCTTGATTTGAGGGTTTGTGTTGAGAAGTCTGCTATGATTCTGATGGGCTTTCCTTTGTAGGTTATTTGCTTCTTTTCTCAAACTACCTGTAGGATTTTGTTCTTTTGTTGGGTTTCTGGGATCTTGACTATTATATGTCTAGGTGTAAATTTTTTTTTTGATCGTGGCTAGTTGGAGTTCTATATGGCTCACCTATCTGTATGTCCAATTCTCCACCTCTGTCTGGGAAGTTTTCTACTATTATTACTGTGAACAGTTTTTTATGTCAATTGTAATTTCTCCTGTTTTTTTGTGGACTCCTATCAGTCTTATGTTATTCTTCTTTGCATCATCTATCAGCTGCTGGATTGATTTCTCATGGTCCCTTACTATTTTTAAGAAATCTCTGTTTTCATGGTCCTTAACCACAATCCTGTCTTCTATATCTGATATTCTATCTTCAGATTCCCTTAATCTTCTCTGTATGTTTTCAATGGAGTTTTTAATCTCATGAATATCTGTTTGAGTCTGTTACATGGTTTCCATTTCTTTCTTAGGCTGGGCATTCATGGCTTCAAGCATGTTTCTGAGCTCATCTATTTTTTTTTTTATCTGTTTCTGTTCTAGAGGCTTTAATCATGTCTTTCACTCTGCTCCCCATCTCTGTAGTCATCTAGGAGAATTTTTCTGTTTTGAATTTTTCTAGAGCCTCATTCTTCTGTTTTGTTACTTCCTGTGCTATTAGTTCAGGGTGTCCAGGTGGTTGATTATCAGACTTTTCCACCTCAGTTCCCCCATAATTTGCCTTCTGTGCATTGGAAGTCTGATTTTGTGCCTTGCTTAAATGTCTTCTGATTTTTGTTTTTAGTACTGTCCTTGGTTTAGTTCCTGGGTTGATACTTTGAAGTTGTTTATTGTAAGTGTCTTTGTTGATGTATTTAGAACTCTTATGGAATGGTTGCTTCTCAGAGGTGTCTTCGAGATATAGCTGATCTTTAGGTTTTGAGTCTCTAGAGGCTGTCTCATTTTCATTATACCAGGAAGGACAACTGATTAGATCAATCACAACACCTTAGTCCAAGTCATACAATCAGTGACACTGTAGCATCAAGCACCTCTTAGAAAATCACCATTTGTGGTAGTTATTAATCTATCACCTTTAAGTGTGTGAATTAAATCAAGATCAAGGACCAAATCAACATATGTTTATAATGAATAAACTCTTCAATATAGCATCTTTACCCTTCGGAATGGAGAGTTTGAAGGAGTTGGGGAGGGATGAATAGGTAAGTAGAAGGATAGGGGAGAGTTAGTAGTGAAGCCAGAGCACACAGGCAAGAAAAGAAAAGGAAAATAAAGAAGAAATACAAATTAGGGGCAGAACAGGAACAAAAAGGTAGAAGAAGAACAATGTGGGACAGCAAGGGAGTGAGGCAGAGAGAGAGAGAGAAAGGAAAGAGAAAAAAAAGAGAAAAATAAAAGTTTTTAAATAGTAGAAAAAAAAGAAAAAATTAAAAATAAAAGCAAAAAAATAGTGTTAATTTTGAAAATAACAAATAACAAATAAAAATGAAGGGCCTCCTTCAGGATATGTCTCTGCTGTCACAATAGACAATGTGGGCAGCAGTGTGTAGTTATAAGTCAGTGAGTCTCAGTAAGCCAGTCACAGACCCTCGAGATTCAGGCAGATTTCTGGCTGCAAGTCCCAAGTTGAGCTCCTTGTCCTTCTGCAGGGTTGAACTCTTCAAGGTTCTATTGCAGGTTCTAGCTGCCTTTCCCATAAAGATAGTCCAGGTTCTGATGGGAGGTGATGATCCCTCCAACTTACCAAGTACGGTGGTATGGTGTGCCTTTATTGCAGAGATTATCTTCACTTTTCCAGTGGTCTTCAGTTTTCATCAGGGAGCCTGAGAGAGGCCCTCTCTCTGTTGTTCACTTCTGCAGCTCAGGACAATGGCCTTTATGTCCCTCTGTGCCTCTGCAGTGTGGAACCAGGTAGCTGCACAGCCAAGAGGTCAGAGGCAGTGTGTGTGTGTGTGTGTGTGTGTGTGTGTGTGTGTGTGTCTTGTTGCAGGCACCTGCACAGCTAAACTGGCAGCTTGTGGGTGTGCCCAGGGGTACTCACAGTCTCCTTGTCACAAGTGGGCAAAGTGAGCCGGATGGAACAGGACTCAATCAGCCAAGTTTTTTCTTTTATACATCATGTTTTTTTGTATCCCAGGAAATTCTTGCCTACCCTAAATTCATGAACATTTTCCCTTATAATTTCTTCTTAAAGTTTTATAGTTTTCATCTTTAATATTTAGGTTCATAAATGCTTTCAAGTTATTTTTATGTATGGAAATAAAGGGTTGAGGTTAATTTTTTACATACGGATAACAGGTGTTCTAGTACCATTTGCTGAAAACACTATCTTTTCCCCTGCTCTTGAATTGAGCTTATGTTCTACAAAATGTTAATGTTAAATAATCTTTCAAAACTCAGTGGAGCATATATGCGCAGCTCTATTTCTAGATTCTCTGTTTTATTCCAATGATCTATATATCTTTCCAACACTGCCTTGATTACTGTAGCTTTAGAAGAAGTCTTAAAATTAGGTAATAAATGTCTTCCAACACTTTTTTTTTCTTTTTACTTTTCTAGGTCCTTTGTACTCCTACATAACTTTCAAATTTCAATATCCAATTCTCCATTTATAGCAAGTATACATAGACCTGTATTTTTATATATACCATGTGTTTTCTAATCCTGCTAAATTCAGATACAAGTTCTAGGGGCTCCTACAGATTTCATAGCATTTTCTCTGTAGATGATCATTTCATCTACATATAAAGATTTTACTTCTATCTTGCCAATCCTATGCTATTTGCTTCTTTTTATTGCCAGACTATTTTGGTTTGGGCCTATGTTTCAAAGTTTAATGGACAGATGAAGAGTAGGCATATCTGCCCTTGTTCCCCACCTTAGGGAGAAAGCATTGTATCTTTTCCTTTCATATAAGGTGTTTTTGCTGGAAGTATGGAGTACATGTCTTTGATCTGTTGAGAAGGTTCTGTTCTACTTCTAGTCTCCTGATAGCTTTTACCATGAACAGCTGTAGAATTTAGTCCAATACTTTTTCTGCAACTACTGACAGGATCATATGGCTTTTACCTTTCCTCTGTTAAAATGGTGACTTCTGGGGGTGGATCTTCCAATGCTGAACCAACACTGCCATCCCTATAATAAAACCACTTTCTACGTACTGCCAGATCTGACTTCTAATAGTTTGTTTTGTTAAACAAAATTTTATCTAAGTTCATACTTTTTTCTTCTATTATCTTTATCCAGTTTTAGTATTAGTACAATGTTGAGTTCCTAAAATGAGGGGAGAAGTATTCCTTCTTTTTTCTGCTTTAAATGTTTGATATAATTTATCAGTTAAAATGTTTATGAGCCTGCTGTTGTCATATAGGTAGGTTTTCAAGCTAGGAATATACTTTCTTTAATACATGCTATTCAAATTTTATATTTCCTCCAGAGTCAGTTTCATTAATTTGTCTTCCAAGGTACTTCATAGAAGTTGTCAAATTTATTTCAAAACAGATTTTTGTAATATGCTTTCTATATCCTTTTAAATTCTATAAAGTCTGTGGTAATGTCCTCTACATTTTGATATTGTAATTAAAACAATGTATAATTGATCTTGTGCAACAGGTAGAAAAGGTCTAAAGGAGTAGGGGAAGTTGGAGGGGTGGGGAAAGGAAAAAAGGGAAAAGAAAAAATATGAGAAAAGGAAAAAAAATGGAAACAAAGTCTTGCAAATAGGGAAGGGTGGAGGGGTGAAGGGAGGGCAGGGGAATGGGGAAAAAATAACCAAGATACATCATGTGAAGGTACAAGATCCCAACGATGAATGTAACTGTATTTTATACCTAAAACATACCAATAAACTTAATGGAAAAATAAATTTAAAAAATAAAAAAAATAAAAATAAAGGCCTTTTCTTATATTCTTGGCTTTCAAGTTTTTAAAAAATCTTTTTGAAGACTAAATATTCTATTTAGGCTGAACCTTAACTCTTTTTTTCTTTTTTCTTTCCAGTCTTTCTGTAACAGCCCTGATCCCCTTGTGTGAATTTGAATGTCTCCAGAAAATACAGGTGGCCATATACACAGGAAGTAGATGAAAGTAAACTAAAAGCCTCTGCTCTATTTCATGTCTGAAAATGGGTCAGTGTTCATATAGCTACACGTCCTTCCACAAAAGGGATAATATCCAGGAAGAAAATACTTGAACATGGAAGACTGAAGTTGCTACAGGACAGTGCTGCCTCAACTTCGATTTGCATTTGTACCCCTGGAGGATCTAGTGTCAAGGCAGATTCAGATTCAAAAGGTTTGGGTTAGGTCCCGATATTTTGACTTTCTAACAAGATGATGCCAGCTGCTGTTCTGTGAATGGCAAGAGTTTAGAGTCTTTCCTTAGGCAACTCCTCTCCCCTCTGTACAGTCAGCAAAAGGAAAGCATTTCTGGGTCAGAGGTTAATTAATGGATAATCTGTGAATATGCTGATGAATTATTTCCTGGTGAGAAATAATGGCTCTCGAGAGCTGTGTACTTTGTTCTCTGACTTAGTACACTTGTATCATGGTACAGTGGGAAGGAAATTCAGAGGACCTGAGGGGCATCTATCTGGGAACTTGTCTGGGCACCTATCAGGGGGAACTTGTGGCCCGAGGCCTCTGCTGTTAATTTGGGATTTCTGACAAAGGCTCCATTTATCCTACACTTTGGTAGGATTCTCCTATGAGACTGGAAAAAATCATGGCCTCACACTGCTTACTTTCCAGGTCAAAATGGAGCTTCTGCATTGTGTATGATCTTTCTGCCCTGCACTGGTTATGATGGATCAGCCCACTTACTTCCCTGGTTACTGTTGGGTTGGGTACCATGATTTCCAGAAGACAAATCAGAGGCACAAAGAAGTAACTTCCCAAAGGTCAATTTTACATTGGATTTATAGAAGCTTACTTTAAAAATAACTCAATATAAATAATAGTATGTATGCATATACAAGTAGCTCTAGTCTACCCCTAAAAGTTGCTTGATTAGCACCTGAAGTTCCTTGTATTTGTCACTTTTCTATCCCTGGGACAAAATATCCGATATCTGCAAGATTTATTTGGTTCACAGTTTCTATTGAACTTAGTCCAAAATTGACTGGCTCCAAGGCAGTAACTACATGGTAGAAGGGCTCCATGGAGAACAGGGGCCCAACCCATGGCAACCAGGAAGCAGAGAGAGAGAGAGAGAAGGGAAGAGCTGGGGAGGGAGTTACACCACCTACAGGGTACACTTCCAGAGACACATCTCTTCTTCCAACCAGGTCCAACTTCCTAGTAGCAAATATAGCTTTGAACTCATCAATAGATTTATCCCCTGACGCGTACAGTGCTCCCTTGATCTGTCACCATCCAAAGGTCTCACCTCTGAGACATTTAGGGGGACATTCTACATCTAAAGCATAACAAGCCCGTAATTGGGAATTCTCTTTTCAGAGGCAGTACCTTAGGAGCTTTAATAATCACTACAGAAATAGACACTATACCCTTATTAATTAGTATAAAGTATGTGAGAAATAATTACTAATGTTGAGAAGAGAGGTGTTTAAAACATGTGCGTAGTCCCAGCAGGCCTTAGGCCACTTACCATCTGCAAGGCCCACCAGCCTTTCTTTGATCCTTCCCCTGCTGAGGGCAAGAGGAGCAGGTGAGGGATAAGAGGTACTGGGAGACCCCAGCTCCTCAGCAAAATGAAAAACTCTCCCAGTCCCATTTTTGCTTCCTTCTCAACTCCCTTTCCCCATGCAACATGCATAAGATCATCATCCCCCACCCTGGCAATTGTGAAAGCAGACCCAGCAGTAATGGCAGGGTGTCCACACTGAGGCAGGTGTGACAAATAGGCAGGTTAATACATTCTGCGATACCTAGTGAGTACCTCAAATTGCAGGTAGTACTAATCCTTGTGGCTTTTTCCTATTCATACCCAGGGCCCTGAGCTGACCTGTGCTCACTGTAGGTTTAATTTATAAATCTAGCAGAGTAGATTAACAACAATGATAAAATAGAACAAGTGTAACAATATTCTGTAATCAAGTTTTAACTTTGGGAACATTAAGAAGTAAAATAAGGGTTGCTTGAACAAGAGTGCTGTGATACTGATACCAAGACAGCTGACTTTATAACTGAGCGGCCTAATGAGTGACTAGCATATAGGTAGGGTATAAAGGTGGACATGCTGAGCAAAAAGTTAACTCACATTCTGGCCAGGAGGGAGAGGGATGGCATGAGATTTCATCATACTACTCAGAATGGTGAGGAACTTAAAAAACTTCTGATTTATTTTCTTTTAGAGTTTTCCATTTGATATTTTGGATTGCAGTTAATGATACGTAAATGAAGGTAAGACATCTCATTTAGGGAACAGTTGTGGAGGTAAGAGGATGATATGAAATATTTTTGGGGTGGTTAAAATGTTTTGAAGTTAATTGTGGTACTAGTTGCACAATTCTGAATATTCTAAAAACCAGTGAATTATATACTTTGTTTATTTTTTTGCAGTGCTGAGGATGGAATCCAGGACCTCAGGCATGGTAGGCAAGCACTCTACTGCAATGAACTAGCTATACCTCCATCCCCAAACTGTGCACTTTTAAATGGGTGAATTGTATGGCATGTCAATTATATTCCAATAAAGCTCATTAAATGAAAGAAAAACAAAGAAGCTGGTGTGTACAATCCTGAAGCATCCTGTGTCTCTCAGTGGTGTTGAGGGCCGATCTGCAAACCCTTGACTCATGAGCTCCTGATCCCCTTGGTTCTAATGTCTAAGAACCCTTGTTATAGCCACTTCATGAATGAGATGAGTGGGGGTCCATGTGGGGACACTGGGAAGAGCCAGGCTGCTGCCATGGTTACATGGGTAAGCTGGTGGCAACCAGCTTGTCTGGGAGCATAAAGTGCATGGTCTAGTCTTGCCTGGGGAGTGCATTTTGGTGGCAATAATCTGAGAGCACGGTCATGGGTCCCAGGTTCTGGCTGTTCTTGGCCCATCCTGGGGTCATAACCCACTACAGTTGCTACCACATCACAGACTGTAAAAGCAGCCAACCAAAGCAGCTGCTAAATGTCTGTCATTATTGCCCCTTGGAGAAAACATCTGGATCTCAAATTGCAGCTGACCCAGCTGCAGAACCACTGGGCTATGAGACAACTAGATATTTTTGTGGGTCCAGGGCTAACACAGTATCTAAATCAAGGGTAGCAGAAAGCCCAGAGCCCCTTGAAGACCCTGGAGCAGGGCAAGTATCTTCAGTGACGAAGTTGTCTTTGTTTGCTCAGGACTGTCCCACAGTTAGCACTGAAAGTCCCACATCCCTGGAAACCTCAGCCCCATGCCAACCCAGTGAGTGGTCACCTGAGTCCTCACCAGCCCACAACCCTGGAGTCACGTGGTCGGACTGAATGAGTCCTGAAGAATGCCCCTTCCCAGAGGAGGGCTTGATGGGAGCCGGCAACTCATTCCAGGAATGGAAACAAGAAGCTGAGGCAGGAAATTGGGTGTGACCAGGGCAGCTTCTGTGCCAGGACCTTGGGCCATCCCTGAGGCCAGAGGGCACTGACTCCCTCAGCCTCTACTGTCCCCTCTGCAGGTTCAGTGTCACTGCCGAAAATGACTGTCTCCAGCACTGCTGACCTCGTGACTATCAAATGCATCTTTGGGTAGCTTGTCAGGGGCTGGGTTGCCACCAGTGGGGAGTCAGAGTGGGACACTGGAGCAGTGTGTCCTTCCTCATGTCCTTGTCCACACCTGCTGTCAAGCAAGGCTTGGAGGGAGGCTTATTTGGGGGCCAGTTCTGCTCTCTGCTGTGGCTCAGGGGAGCTGGGGTCAGAGGTAGTCATGGGCTCCCTGACTTGCTCAAGCTGGAGCCTCCCCCAGGTCCAGACAGGGAACCTGCATGTCCCATTCAGCAGCCATACTCACAATAACAACAAGAAACATGTTTTGCTTTTATCTCTCATCATATTGGTTGTAAAAATTATGTACATTATTACATCTGCAATGACAAATGTCATTTTTATCACGTCATACTTTCCATGCCCAAACCTACTCTAGGACAGTAAAATCATTGATTTATTCAGTAATGGGTCTATTTAATTTTTTTAAAGAGTTTACTGAAAGGACTGTTGAATGTTAATGGAAAAATATGAACTAATCACTCAGATCGTACCCATGAATCCCACCAACTTAACCCAGTTTAGCAACATCATGACACCCTTTCAAAATGGCTCATTAAATTAAAAGACAGAATAAATCCCCCTCCCAACATTATGTTTGGGAAAAGTGAGTCAGGAATGACTTATGTTTTAGATGGTCAGCAGAATGTGCACACAAACACTTCAGAAGACCATAAATAAGCAAAATTTCAGAAGTTTTTCTGAGTAAAGTTAGTCATTGTTGAGAGGAAGCTTCCAAAAATGCTGAAGTAAGACCAAGGGGAGACATATCGTAAAAGAGATCCCTTCCATCTGCGTGGCACGTTAACCTTCAGCGCGTCTCCGTGGACCATGACATGTATTTTTTGTATTAATTCATGACAAGTGAGTTTCATAGGGGTGGATTACCCAAGGCCACTTGGCTGGTAAGCATGGGACTGCAGCTGTGGACAGGGACTGGTTTGAGGCTCCTTTCCTTATAACTGGGAGCAGCAATTGCATGGAGCTTGTTTGCTACCTGCTGCTTTGTGGCTCAGTGAACTGGCCTTGGGCTCAGGCAGCATCGGTGCTTATCTCAGCTCTATCTCTTGCTCCCTGATGTTTGTCCTTAGGAAGGTACCAGAGCTTCTCTGAATCTGAATTTTCTCATCAGTAAAACAGGCACAAGAGCATCTGACATATTGGATTGCAGGGAAGATTAAGTGAGGCACTGAAAATAGAGCAGAAAGCAGTCAACTTTATGAGTGTCCTGTTATGTGCAGATCTTGAGTGGACAAATGGCTGTGGAATGCGGTGTGCTGCCTGTTTGGGGAATATCCTTATTCTAATTGACCTGTGTGTAGTGCTAGAAATGCTAGTATTACTGGGTCAGTTTTGTTCTTAGTCACATGTGTGCTTGTGGTCATTTCAAGACTTCCCAAGACCCCATGGGGAGTTGGTAATATGAACTTCAAGGTCTCACCAGAATGGACGGTCTACAGTTTGTAAAAATCACCCTTTACATTTTGGAAGCATTATGACTGGCTTGCTTCAAAAGTCCCACCTCGCACAGACTTTTCTCACCAACTACGCAAAAAGCATTCTCCCTCAAATCTTGCCTCAAGTATGGGCTTGAGATACCGTGTATATAGGGCTTCAGGCACTGCCTCGGTGCTTCCAAGGAGGCTGGGAGGAAGCTCTGCAGAACACAGATGTCGACTCAGCTTCTGGAAGGGGAGGAATAGCATCGAGTGATTGTGGTTCAGGTCTTCCGAGAGCCGCACTTCTGGTGAGGCTGAGAAAGCTGATCAACCGTAATTCCTTCCAGTCCCTTCATCCTCTTTTAACAGAGCCGCTGGAGGAGGACAGGCCACCAACAGAAGATAGTGCGGATGCGGTGGTCCCTCGCCTTTCCAACCCCGCAGCGCACGTGAGTCCCCACACTGACCATTAGGTGGCACTGTTGTAGCACAACGTGCGTTGACCTAGGCTGGCGCAGATTCTGATCATACTCCAGTTGAAGGGCCACTGTCTTTCACTTCAGGGTAGGGCTCTGCAAGTCTAGTAGTGGAGAGCCTGAGGCCTCCAACCAGTGCACTGTTAAGGATCGTATAGTACAGGCGACACCTACACGTGTGCCCTGGCAGTTACAGCTCTTTGTGATGGAAAATGTAATAGCTGCGGGTATTACTGGAAAGGCAATTTAAATATATCTTCATGTTGTATTTTAGAATTAATGGTATCTATTTAAAATATATAGAAATTAGACAGAATATTATAACAAGTTCTTACATGAAAGCTTAATTAATATCTTGCCTTGTTTTCTTCAGCCATGTCATATAATGATTTGTAATTTTCTCTAAATAGTTATTAGTACATATTTTATTGAAATTATTCCTGAGTACCTTGAAATTTCTACATTAGTATTATTATGAATGGGTTTTTACTTCACACTTTCCTGTGCTCTATTATATTTTTGTGTGAATACATCTTGAGTTCCCTAAATGTTTTGTCTACATCTGTTGAGACAATTATATTCTTTCCTTTCACCTGTTAATATGCATTTCTTTTGTAATTTTATGCTTTTTTTTTTTGGTACCGGGGATCAAACTCAGGTCCTTGCGCTTGCACAGTAGGCGGCGAAACCACTGAGCTAAATCCTCGGCCCTCTTTTATAATTTTAAAATGTTGAGTCACTTTGCAAATGGGATAAGCCAGTTAATTTCTTTCATTAGTAGTGGCAACTGAAGTTTCTGGCATGATGCAAATGCTCTTCTACCAGATATATGTGGATAGTGAACAACTGCAGTGTGGTTAGTATTACTGAGGAAATGAACTTAACATTTTATTAATTTATAAATTCAAATGGCCACCTGCAGCTTATGGCTGCCATGTTGGACAGAGTGGGGCCTGAAGCATCCGAATGTGTGCCGTGGCTGGGGTTCACTTCCTGACTCCTTCTCATGTGAACGAATGGACTCCTTGCTGGTGGCTCATTGGCCAAGGATTCATTATTTCTGACTGTCCACAGAAACGTGGTAAAGAAAGCAAGACTTCAGCTTTCCTTAGGGAAATAAAATAAGAAAACCACTGAAGTTGAACACAAACGTGAAAATGTGGAAAAGTCCCATGACTTCTTGCCATGTGTTGATGTTGGAGTATCCACCATTCCAGGTCTTCCAGTCTTGTGTGCCTACTATAGCCAAGCAAAGCAGAAATCCACATTCTCAGTGAAAAGCCCAGACATTAGTTTTTCTTCAGAAAAAAATGTGCATGTCCATTCCATTATTAAAGACACATGTATACTATATAGAAAACACAAGGAATAAAGCGACAAGAAAAAAATCACCCACTTAATATTTTTCTTTTCACACTGTATATGAGGGATTTGTTGTTGTTGTTAGGTATATAATTGAGACTATTCTGCAGAAAAAACTTAAAATCCTGGCTTTTTTCTTTCTTTGTTTGGGGAGAACAGATAGATTCTGGTTATTGAACCAAGGGCCTTTCCATTAAGCTACATTCTCAGTCTTTTTAAAATGCTGAGACAGGTACTTCTAAGTCATTAAGCCACCCATGTTGTGCTTGAACTTGTGATCCTCTTGCCTCTGCCTCCTAGGTACTGGGATTGCAGCATCAGGCCCAGCTCTTCTTTTTTTCCCTGTAATATTATGACATAAGCATTTTCTTGTTTTATTGTAAACGTTGCAAACATGATATAGTCTGAACTATATTTGTCCTAGTGGAGAGACTATAATTTTATTGCATATTATTAATTTCTCCTTTATTGTTGCTTTAAATATAAATATCATTGGCATAAAACTTTCCAGAATTGAGTACTTCTGGGAAGATGGTGGAGTGGTAAGCAACAACAAATCAATCTCTCCAAGATTCAAAATCCAGATATTGGAAAATAACAACTTAGGGAAGAAAAGAAGGAAGGAGCTTGATTCCTGGGACCCAGGAAGGACCTGCAGGGCAAATTGGGGCCCACAGAGAAAGCAAAGAGACAGATCTCAATGCTGAAAAAGAAGGGGGAAATCTGTACTTTCTCCCTGGCTTTTGGAGTAAGAAAGGAAGATCAAATCTACAGAGACACAGTGAAAGCAGGTGACTCCAAGGCCTTCAGGGAGAAATGCAACAGTGGAATGGACCAGTGGATGCTGTACACTACAATAGCTGGTGAATGACTGTCATCCAAGTGACTGCAGTGTCCCCTGGAAACAGTACTTGGTTAGATGCCATTTTAGGGAGAAGCTGACTGAACCTGGGACTCAGAGTAGCTGTGAGTTGGCTTCATCTCAGGGCTTCCAGTGGTTTTTTTTTTCCCCAAGGACAAAAGTATATATTTATTTACATATGCATAAATATAATACTTTGGAAAGTCACCTAATTTAATGCTTTAATGCTTTACATGCTTGACAGTTTTGCTCTTTTTTGTATAATGTTTTATGTGTATAATATAATGACATTCATCATTGGAGATATACACCTTTACATACTCTCTTTGTTCTTATTTTTTCCCCCTTCCTCTGCCCTCCCTTCAACCCCTCCATCCCTCCCTATTTACAAAGACTTTGTGTCCATTTTTTCATTTCCCCATAGTAATTCCATTCCCTTCTTTCCTTTCCCCTACCCCTCCCACTTCCCCCTCCCCTTTGCCCCTTTTTTCCTATTTCATATTATCCATTATACATACCATTTAGTCCTTATTTACACTTTCAGTTTCTCACACTAGAGAAACTATTTGGTTTTTACACGTGTGTCCTGTTTACTTCACTTAAGAGTATCACCTCAATGTGCATCCACTTAGCAATAAATGTCTCTAATTTCTTGTTTTTGATGGCTGAGTAGAACTCCATTTTATAAAAAAACCCACATTTTCTTGATCCAGTCTCCAGTTGATGCACTTTTGGGCTGTTTCCAAGTTTTAGCTATTACAAACTGTGCTGCTATGAACATGGGTGGTATGATTCTTTTAATTCTTTGGGGAAGATACCCAGCAGGGGAATAGCTGGGTCAAATGGGACTTCCAGTCCTAGCTCTTTGAGTTATCTCCATACTCATTTCCACAGTGGTTGCACCAGTCTACACTCCCACCAACAGTGGAGCAGGGTTCCTCTTTCCCCACAGCCCTACCAGCATTTATTGTTGGTTAATTTCATGATAGCAGCCATTCTTTCTGGAGTGAGGTGGAATCTCAGTGTTGTTTTCATTTGCATCTCTTGAATGACCTGTGATGTTGAACATTTTTTCATATGTTTATTTGCCATGTCTACTTCTTTGTGTGAGAAATGTCTGTTCATTTCAGATGCCCATTTTTGGATTGGGTCTTTAAATTTGGGAGGTCTGATCTTTTTAAGTTCTTTATAGATTCGAGATAGTAGACCTTTGAGGAAAAGCAGGTGAAGATTTTTTCCCACATTGTGGGTTGTCTCTTCACACTGTTGGTGGTTTCTCTTGCTGTGCGGAAGCCTTTTAATAAGAAGAGATCCCACTTGTTGATTGTTTGTGCTAGTTCATGGGCAACTGAGGTTTTGTTCATAAAATCTTTTCCTACACCGATGTCTTCAAGGGTTCTACCTAACCTCTGTTCCAACTGGTTCAGAGTTTCTATTTGAATATTTAGATCTTTAATCCATTTTGATTTTAGTTTAGTGCATGGTGAGAGATATAGGTCTAGTTTTAGTCTTTGGCAAGTTGAAACCCAATTGCTTCAGCACCATTTATTAAAGAGACTATCTTTCCTCCAGTGAGGGTGTTTGGCTCCTTTGTCAAAGATGAGGTGGCTGAGTGTGTCTGGAGTTGTTTCTGCATCTTCTAATCTGTTCCACTGGTCTTCAGGTCTGTTTCTTTGCCAGTACCATGCTGTTTTTATCACAGTAGCTTTGTAGTATAGTTTCAAGTTGGGAGTTGTAATACCCTCTGCCATGTCTCTGTTACCTAGAATTGCTTTTGCTATTCTGAGTCTTTTCTTGTTTCAAATGAATTTTTGGATTGTTTTCTCGAGGTCCATGAAGTATGCCGCTGGGATTTCAATGAATCTATATAGCAATTTTGGAAGTATAGCCATTTTCACTATGTTGGTCCTTCCTACCCAGGAGCAAGGGATGTCTTTCCATTTTCAGATATCCCCTTCAATATCTTTTTTCAAAGTGCTATAGTTTTCAGAGAAGAGAAGGGCTCCCAGTGTTAAAACCCCACAGTGACTGGGTGAGGAACAACCACAAGAGACATCTAGGGTCAGGGACCTGTGGTCAGGTCAGCAAGAGACACCTCATGACCAGAGGCCAGGATCAGCCTGAACTTCTGTGTATGCAAAAGCACCAGAACCAGCACCCTGCCCTCATCCTACTACAGGCTTGCTTGGATTATCCAGCATGGATCTGGACTGACTGCCTTCTTAGTCTACAAGTGAGAGTTGAGTAACACCCTGAATTGGACACTTCAACAAAACTACAAAACTATAAACCCCAGAAGATAACCACAGGGTTGAAATCACAGAGAAATTTCTTTTTCTTTTTCATTGAGTGTGGGCTTTGTTGTTGTTGTTGTTGTTGTTGCTGTTATTTGGTTTTGTTTTTTTCATGAGTGTGAACATTGTTTTTAGTTTTGCTTTGTTTTTGTTTCTCCCTTCTTTCTTTCCTGTCTTCTTCCTCAGTTTCCTGAGGCTTGGATAATCTTCCTTTGTTTTTCATCTTTGTTTCTAATCTCTTTCTCTTCTTTTATTTCTCTATTTTTCTATTATCCCTTTAAAATTTTCTCTCCTTAGGATAAAATTGCTCTGTTGTGTGGATATTTACCATATGTAATTTTTCATTTGTCTTAGATTTTGTTAGATAGCTATAAATCTTTTATCTATGGTTAAAGGTGACAAATTAATAGTTGTCACAGTTTGTCATTTTCCAGTCTGTGCTTGATGCTATTGTCATTGCTGATTTTACTGCTTTAGCCAAGGTGACATTGTTGTTGTGATCAACTGATCTTCCTTATGTCCCAATACCTAGGTTGTCTGAGGGTCATAAATAATACTATAGTCCAGTACCAAAGAACTGGGTGGTAGGTCAAACAGACAGCAACCTCTCATCCCTAATGAATGGAAGAGGCAGGATACAAGGACAGACTCAAAAGCAAAAAGACAGCTATGCCTAGAAAACATCTCTGAAAAGTAGTCAATTCCTAAGGAGGTCTTGATATTGGTAATAAAGCTACCTACCATAAGCCATTTACAAGCCTCAATGCAGAAAACAAACAACAACAAAATAGAAAATGAGAAAACATGAAAGCAAGACACAACCCATGACCCCCAACCCACCCAAGGCAAATCAAGGCGGCATTGAAGTGGAAAAAATCAAAATTAACATAGCTGAACTTTATGAAATGGTAGCAGCAGAAGTAACAAAACAGAACAATAAATCTCTTTATAAAAATAAAACAGAGATAAAGAGATGAAGATCATAATGAAGGAAATGATTAGTGAATCTAGACTACATACAGATAAAAAAAATAGTGGAATTTAGGAAAGACATGGAAACCATAACTACCCAACATAGAAAAGAACTGTATTCTGTAAACAGACTCAAATGTAAATCCAGGAGATTAAAAATTCTACTGAAAGTATATGCAGCAGAGTCAACAAATGTGAAGATAGAATATCAGATCTAGAAGACAGGGTTGTGGTTGGTGATCATCAAATGAAAGGCCTCTTAAAAATAATAAGACACTATGAAAAATCAATCCAACAGCTGCTAGATGATGCAAAGAAGTCTAATATAAAATTAATTGGGGCCGGGGATTTAGCTCAGTGCTTCTGGCACCTGCCTTGCAAGCACAAGGTCCCAAGTGTGATCCCCGGAACCAAAAAAAAAATTTAATTGGAATCAATGAAGGAGCAGAAGATAGCACAAAAATTGTTCACAGAGTAATAGCAGAATCTTCCCAAGCATGGAAAAATAATTTGACATACAGATAAGAGGCATATAGAACTTCAAATAGTCATGATCAGAAAAGACCACACCAAAGCATATAATAGTCATTATTCCAGAAGTTCAACACAAGAACAGAATATTAAAAGCTGTTTGAAAAAAGAAACAAATCACCTATGAAGGAAAACCCATCAGAAACAGACTTCTCAACTCAAACCTTTAAGTGAAGGAGAGCTTGAAGTATTTCAATTCCTAAAAGAAAACAACCTCCAATCAAGATTGATGTACCCCACACAATTATCTTTCAAAATTGATGGAGAAATAGGATACTTCCCTTATAAAGAACACCTGAAGAAATTCATGAACAACAAACCAGCACTCCAAAAGGTTCTGAAGGATATTCTAGAAAAAGACAATGAAGACAATAATTCCAAGAATCCCAATAGAATGAATCCACTAGGCAAGGCAAGAAATTAAACAGAAAGGAAAGAAAGGGAACCAACAATAGGAAAATAATATGACAAGGATAAGTCAATACATATCAGTTATAATAATTAGTGAGAATAGTTTGAATTCACTAATCAAAAGAAACAGATTAGCAGAATGGATCAAGAAATAAGATCCAAGAATATGCTGCATACAAGAAACACATTTAACTTAAAAAGAAGTTCATGAACTGAAACTCAAAGAATGGAAAACAATATTCCATGTAACAGGAATCCAGAGCAGGTGTAGCTATTCTATTTACAGAAAAAGTGAATTTCAAGCCAAGACTGATCAGAAGAGACAAAGATGGTCTCTATATACTTGTTAAGGGAACAATCCAAGAGGAAGAGCTAACAATCATAAATATACATGCACCAAATACTGGTATAACCAACTGTAAAACCAAATGCTAATGTGTATGAAAAATCAGATAAGCACTAGTACAATTGTAATGGGGAACCTCAATACCCCACTGTCACAAATAGATTGACCAGACAA
The DNA here is from genome assembly GCF_053883595.1 of Heterocephalus glaber. Taxonomy (NCBI): domain Eukaryota; kingdom Metazoa; phylum Chordata; class Mammalia; order Rodentia; family Bathyergidae; genus Heterocephalus; species Heterocephalus glaber. The sequence goes on from NW_028258368.1 coordinate 6,521,802, forward strand.
AATTTAACTATGAAATATCAGAGTTGAACCAAACTTTTGAAAAAAATAGATTTTGTAGATGTCCACAGAGTGTTCCATCCAACAACAACAGACTACACATTCTTCTCAGCAGTACATGGGACTTTCTCCAAAATAGAACACATAATACCTCATAGAACATACTTAAGTAAATGCAAAGAAATTGAAATTATCCCATGCATATTATCAGATCATAGTGCAATGAAATTGGAAATCAATGGCAAAAGAAACCACATAAACACATGAAAATTAAATAACACTCTCATGAACAGTGAATGGGTCACAGATTAGATTAAAGAAGAAATTAGACAGTCTTTACAATTAAGCAATAACACCAGTATGACATACTGGAACTTATGAAACAAAATGAAAGCAGTCCTATGAGGGAAATTTATAGTTGTGAATTCCCACACCAGAAAAATGGAGCTAGCCCAAATAATTAACCTAAGGTTGAACCTCAACTTTCTAAAAAAAGAAGAGCAAGTTAAACCCAAAGTGCATATAAAGGAAGAAATTATAAAGACCAGAGCAGAAATTAATGCAGTTGAGGGTAAGGAAACAATACAAAGAATCAAAGAATTGAAGAGCTGGTTCTTTGAAAAATTAAATAAAATAAACAAACCCTTAGTAAACCTTATCAAATAAAGAAAGAAAAGACCCAAATCCATGCAATTAGGAATAAAAAGGGGAAAACTACAATGGACCCTGCAGAAATACAGAAGATCATGGATACCTGTTTTGAGAATCTGTACTCCAATAAGATGAAAAACTCAGAAGAAATGGACAGACTTCTAGATACACATGAGTTACCAAAACTTGATCAAGAAAATATAAAATTTCTAAATAACCCAGTGCCAGACAATGAAATTGAAGAAGGAATAAAAATAACTACCAACATAGAAAAGACCAAGTCCTGATGGATTCACTGCTGAATTTTTACAAGATCTTTAGAGAAGATCTAATGCCACTATTCTTCAAACTCTTTAATGAAATTGAAAGGGAAGCAATACTCCCAAAGTCATTCCTAGAAGCAAGCATTACCCTGATACCAAAACCGAAGAAAGATCTAACAGAGAGAGGAGAGAGAGAGAGAGAGAGAGAGAGAGAGAGAGAGAGAGAGAGAGAGAGAGAGAGAGAACTTCAGGCTAATCTCCTTAATGAATATAAATACAAAAATTCTCAATAAGATACTGGCAAACAGAATACAACAAATCATCAAAAAGGTTATACACCATGACCAAATAGCATTTGTCTCAGAGATGCAGGGATGGTTCAATATATGGGAATCAATAAATATAATACACCACATTAACAGAACCAAGAACAAAACCATATGATCACCTCAAGAGATGCAGAAAAAGCATTTGAAAAATTCCAACACACATTCATGATAAAAATCCTACAGGAAATTGGAATAGAAGGTCTTCATCTCAATCTGATAAAATATATCTCAATCTGACAAACCAATAGTCAACGTCATACTAAATAGTCAAAACCTGAAAACTTTCACTCTAAAATCAGAGACAAGACAAGAATGCCCACTATCAGCACTCCTGTTCAATATAGTTCTGGAAACATTATCCAGAGCAATTAGACAAGAGCAAGAAATGAAAGGAACATGGATTGGAAAGGAAGAAGTTAAATTACCATTATTTGTGGATGATATGATACTCTATGTAGGAGACCCCAAGAACTCCACCAAAAGACTCCTAGAATTAGTAACCAGTTTCAGTAATGTAGCAGAGTACAAAGTCAATACTCAAAAGTCAATAACATCCCTGTACACAAATAACAAACTCATTGTGAGAGAAATTAGAGAAATAACACCTTTCACAATAGCATTAAGAAAAATGAAATAGTTGGCAATTAATCTAACAAAGGAAGTGAGAGACCTATACATTGAAAACTACAGTACTGTAAAAAGGGAGATCAAAGAAGATATAAGAAAGTGGAAAGATATCCCCTGTTCTTTGATAGGTAGAGCCAATACAGTGAAAATGGCCATACTTCCAAAACTGTTATACAGATTCAATGAATTCTGAATAAAAATACCAACAGCACAACTCACAGAACTACAGAAAACAATCCTAAAGTTCATATGGAACCAGAAGAGACCTACAATAGCAAAAGTAATTCTGGGCAACAAGGATAAGGCATGGGACATCATAATCCCCAATTTGAAATTCTACAAAGCTATCATGATAAGAACAGTATGGTAATGGCAAAAAAACAGACATAAAGATTACTGGAACAGAATAGAAGATGCAGAACAACTCCAAGGACACTTAGCTACCTTATCTTTGACCAAGGGCCCAAAGACCTTCACTGGAAGAAAGATAGTCACTTTAATATATGGTGCTGGGAAAACTGGCTTTTCACATGCAAAAAATTGAACCTAGATCCATATCTCCCACCATACACTAAACTAAAATCAAAATGGATCAAAGATCTAAACTTTAAAACAGAAACACTAAATATGCTGGAAGATAGAATGGGTAAAACTCTGGAAGATATAGGTGTAGACAATATGGTTACTCATGTTTATAACAGCACAGTTTATAATAGCTAAATCTTGGAAACAGTCCATATGCCTATCAGCAGATAAATGGATGAAGAAAATGTAGTATTTGTATATAATGGAGTACTAATCTGCCATGAAGAATGATAAACTACCTGCCCACTTTCGACCGGGAGACAGAGCCTGAGACAGAGCTGATGAGGACCCCCATGCTTGCCCACCAGCCTCCAGCTTGGCTGTGCACACAGGCAGAGCAGGCTTGGGCTGAGTGTGCCCTGCTCAGTCTGGCTCACTCTGTCGACTTTAGACAAGGAGACAGAGCCAGTGAGGACACATGGGCTTGCCCACCAGCCTCCAGCTTGGCTACGCGGGTGCCTGAAACAACAGCCTCCCCCCACCCAGCCTCTTGGCTGTACAGCTACCTGAATCCACACTACAGAGGCATTGTCCTGAGCTGCAGAAGTGAACAACAGAGAGAGGGCCTCTCTCAGGCTCCCTGATGAAAACTGAAGACCACTGGAAAAGTGAAGATAATCTCTGCAATAAAGGCACACCATACCACCATACTTGGTAAGTTGGAGGGATCATCACCTCCCATCAGAACCTGGACTATCTTTATGGGAAAGGCAGCTAGAACCTGCAATAGAACCTTGAAGAGTTCAACCCTGCAGAAGGACAAGGAGCTCAACTTGGGACTTGCAGCCAGAAATCTGCCTGAATCTCGAGGGTCTGTGACTGGCTTACTGAGACTCACTGACTTATAACTGCACACTGCTGCCCACATTGTCTATTGTGACAGCAGAGACATACTCTGAAGGAGGCCCTTCATTTTTATCTTTTATTTGTTATTTTCAAAATTAACACTATGATTTTGCTCTTATTTTTAATTTTTTTCTTCTTTGCTACTCTTAAAATTTTTATTTTTCTCTTTTTTCTTTTTTTCTCTTTCCTTTCTCTCTCTCTCTGCCTCACTCCCTTGCTATCCCACATTGTTCTTCATCTCCCTTTGCGTTCCTGTTCTGCCCTAATTCGTATTTCTTTTTTATTTTTCTTTTCTTCTCTTGCCTGTGCCTTTTGGCCTCACTGCTAACCTTCTCCTATCCTTCTACTTACCTATTCCTCCCTCCCCAACTCCTTCTAACTCCCCATCCTGAAGGGTAAAGTTGCTATATTGAAGAGTTTATTCACTATAAACATATGTTGGTTTGGTCCTTGATTTTGATTTAATTCACACAGTTAAAGGTGATAAATTAATAACTACCAAAAATTGACATTTTCTAAGCTGTACTTGATGCTATGGTGTTGCTGATTGTATCACTTGGACTGAGGTGTTGTGATTGATCTAATCAGTTGTCCTTCCAGGTATAATGAAAATGAGACAGCCTCTAGAGACTCAAAACCTAAAGACAAGCTATATCTGGAAGACACCTCTGAGAAGCAACCAATACATAAGGGTTCTAAATACATCAACAAAGATACTTACAATAAGCAACTTCAAAGTATCAACCCAGGAACTAAACCAAGGACAGTACTAAAAACAAAAATGAGAAGATATTTAAGAAAGGCACAACAAACTCAGACTTCCAATGCACAGAAGGCAAATTATGGGGGAACTGAGGTGGAAAGTCTGATAATCAACCACCTGGACACCCTGAATTGATAGCACAGGAAGTAAAAAACCCCAGATGAATGAGGATCTAGAAAAATTCAAAACAGAAATAATTTCTCAGATAACTACAGAGATGGTGAGCAGAGTGAAAGACATGATTAGAGGCTCTAGAACAGAAACAGATAAAATATAGATGAGCCCAGAAACATGCTGGAAGCCATGAATGCCCAGCATAAGGAAGAAATGCAAACCATGATCACCCAACATAAGAAAGAAATGGAATCCATGAAACATTTTCAAGCAGATATTCATGAGATTAAAAACTCCATTGAAAGCATGCAGAGCACATTAAGGGAATCTGAAGATAGAATATCAGATATAGAAGACAGGATTGCAGTTAAGGACCATGAAAACAGAGATCTCTTCAAAATAGTAAGGAACCATGAGAAATCAATCCAGTAGCTGATAGATGATGCAAAGAAGAATAACATAAGACTGATAGGAGTCCATGAAAAAACAGGAGAAAATACAATTGACATAAAAAAAACTGTTCACAGAAGTAATAGTAGAAAACTTCCCAGACAGAGGTGGAGAATTGGACATACAGATAAATGAGGCATATAGAATTCCAACTAGCCACAATAAAAAAAAAATCTACACCTAAACATAATAGTCAAGATCCCAGAAACCCAACAAAAGAACAAAATCTTACAAGCAGTTAGAGAAAAGAAACAAATCACCTACAAAGGAAAGCCCATCAGAATCACAGCAGACTTCTCAACACAAACCCTCAAATCAAGGAGAGCCTGGAGTGAAGTATTTCAAGCCCTAAAAGAAAATGACTTCCAACCTAGACTGTTGTATCCTGCAAAATTATCTTTCAAAATCAACGGGGAAATTAGATATTTCCATGACAAAGAACACCTGAGAAATTTCATGAACACCCTACCAGAACTCCAAACAATTTGAAGCAATATCCCAGAAAAAGACAATGAAGGTCACAACTCCATGAGGCCCAACAGAGGGAAGCCACCAGGCAAGGTAAGAAACTAAAGAGAAAGGGGAAAAAATAAGAACTAAAAGAGCCAGCAACAGTAAAACATCAGGACAAGGATGAGTCAATTTCTATCAATTATAACTCTCAATGTTAATGGCCCCAATTCACCATTCAAAAAAATAGACTGACAGAATGGATAAAGAAGTAAAATCTAGGAACATGCTGTATACAAGAAACACACCTGAGAGAAGCTGAGCCAGTCGCAGCACCCAGAAGGAAGCTCCCCAGCTACCATCCCAAGCTCCTAGGGCAGAGAAGGTGAGCCGTGTGGGTGCCAGAAGCCCCGCCCCCGTGGAAATGAGAAGACATGTAAACAAGCCTCAAAAACAGACTTCTGGATCACCTACAGCAACCCCAAAGGGAAATGAGATGGAACACTCCAATACTCAACCACCTGGACTCTCTGAACTGGCAACAAAAGATGATCTGGGAAAAATGAAATCAGAAATAATTACTCAGATAACAGCAGCAAAGATTTTGCTCATGGTGCAAGACATGATTAATAAATCTAGAGAGGACACAGATAAAAAAATAGAGGAGCTGAGGAACATGATGGAATCCCAACATAGGAAACAAATGGAATCCATAAAACAGATGCAAACAGATTTCTAGGAGATTAAAAACTCCATCGAAAGTCTATGCAGCAGAATGAACCAATGTGAGGATAGAATTTCACATATAGAAGGTAAGATTGCAATTAGTGAGGAGGAAAAGAAAAATTGCTTTAAAATTGTAAAGGAACATGAGAAATCAATCCAGCAGCTGCTAGACAATGCAAAGAAGAATAACATAAAACTGATTGGAGTCAATGAAGAAACAGGAGAGAGTGCAGATGACATCAAAAAACTGTTCACAGAAGTGATGGCGGAAAACTTCCCAAGGAGGGGAAAAGAACTTGACATACAGATAAGTAAGGCACATGGGACTCCAAATAGCTTTGATCAAAAAAAAATCTACACATAGGCATATAATAGTTAGGATTCCAGAAATCCAACAGAAGAACAAAATTCTACAAGCAGTGAGAGAAAAGAAACAAATCACATACAAAGGAAAGCCCATCAGAATCACAGCAGACTTCTCAATGCAAACCCTCAAGGCAAGAAGAGCTTGGAGTGATGTATTTCAAGCCCTAAAGGAAAACAGCCTTCAACCCAGATTGATGTACCCTGCAAAACTATCTTTCAAAATGGATGGAGAAATAAGATATTTTCATGACAAAGAGCACCTCAGGAACTTCATGAATACCAAACTGGCACTCCAAAACATTTTAGACAATATCCTAGGAAAAGACAATGAGGATCACAACCCCAGGAAGGCCATCAGAATGAATCCACTGGGCATGACAAGAAATTAAATGCAAAGGGGGAGAATCCAACAAGAAGAAAAAGTCATGACAAGGCTTTTAAAACTTTTAATTTCATCTCCCCAATGAGTGTATAATTCAATCTTGTTATTGTACTGATTAGTATTTTTCTGATTCTAGAGTTGCACACATTTCCTTGTGCTGTACTGGCTATTTATCATCTTCTTATGTCTACTTTTTAATTGGGTTGTCTATTAATGAGCTCTAAGAATTCTTTATATATTCTGGTCCTAGGTTATATGTATTGTAAATATGGTCTGTTTAAGGACTACTTTTCATTTTAATGATGTCATTTAAAGTTCTAAATTTTGATGGAATCTCATTTATCAATTTTTTTCTTTTCTACATCATGTCTTTTGTATCCTAGGTAGTTCTTGCCTACCCTGAATTCATAAACATTTTCCCTTATAATTTCTTCTTAAAGTTTTATACTTTTAGGCTTTCACATTTAGGTTCATAGATCCCTTCAAGTTATTTTCATGTATGGAAAAAAAGGGTTGAGATTAATTTTTTATATACGGATACCAGGTGTTCTAGTGCCATTTGCTGAAAACACTATCTTTTCCTCAGCTCTTGAATTGAGTTTATATTCTATAAAATGCTAATGTTAAATAATCTTTCAAAACTCAGTGGACCATATATGTGTGGTTCTATTTCTAGATTCTCTGTTTTATTCCAATGATCTATATGTCTTTCCTTACACCAACACTGCCTTGATTACTGTAGCTTTAGAAGAAGTCTTAAAATTAGGTACTAAAAATCTTCCAACACTTTTTTTTTTAAATTTTCTGGGTCCTTTGTACTCCTACATAACTTTTAAATTTCAATATCCAATTCTTCATTTTTAGCAAGTATACACAGACCTGAATTTTTATATATACCTTGTGTTTCCTAATCCTGTTAAATTCAAATACAAGTTCTAGGGGTTCCTAGAGATTTCTTAGTATTTTCTCTGTAGATGATCATTTCATCTACATATAAAGATTTTGCTTCTTTCTTGCCAATCTTATCTTAGTTGTGTCATTTTATTGCCGGACTATTTTGGTGGGGTCTAGGTTTCAAAGTTTAATGGACAGATAAAAAGTAAGCATATCTGCCCTTGCTCCCCACCTTAAGGAGAAAGCATTGTATCTTTTCCATTCATATAAGGCGTTCTCACTGGAAGTATGGAGTGCATTTCTTTAATCTGTTGAGAGGGTTCTGTTCTACTTCTAGTCTCCTGATAGCTTTTACCATGAACAGCTGCAAAATTTAGTCCAATGCTTTTTCTCCCACTAGTGACAGGATCATATGGCTTTTTCCTTTCCTCTGTTAAAATGATGACTTTTGGGGGTGGATCTTCCAATGCTGAACCAACACTGCCATCCCTATAATAAAACCACTTTCTACATCCTGCCAGATCTGACTTCTAATAGTTTGTTTTGTTAAACAAATTTCTATCTATGTTCATACTTTTTTCTTCTATTATCTTTATCCAGTTTTAGGATTAGCACAATGTTGAGTTCCTAAAATGAAGGGAGAAGTGTTCTTTCTTTTTTCTGCTTTAATTGTTTGATATAATTTATCAGTTAAAATGTATATGATCCTGCTGTTGTCATATAGGTAGGTTTTCAGGCTAGGAATATACTTTCTTTAATAGGTGCTACTCAAATTTTATATTTCCTCTAGAGTTAGCTTCATTAATTTGTCTTCCAAGGTACTTCTTAGAAGTTGTCAAATTTATTTGAAAACAGATTTTTGAAATATGCTTTCTATATCCTTTTAAATTCTGTAAAATCTGTGGTAATATCTCCTAAATCTTGATATTGTAATTTAAAAAATGTATAATTGATATTGTGTAACAGGAAGAAAAGGTCTAAAAGTGCAGGGGAAGTGGGAGGGTTAGAGGAAAGAAAAAGGGAAAAGAAAAAATATGAGAACAGGAAAAAAAAGGAAGCAAGGTCTTTGCAAATAGGGAAGGGTGGAGGGGCTGAAGGGAGGGCAGGGGAAGAGGTAAAGAAAAAAGAACCAAGATACTCATGTAATGGAACAAGATCCCAATGATGAATGCAACTTATTTTATACTTAAAATGTACCAATAAAAGAATTTTTTAAAAAAGAAACACACCTAACTCAAAAAGAAATATGTAGACTGAAAATAAAAGGATGGAAAACAGTTCTCCATGTGACAGAAACCCAGAAAAAATCAGGCTTAGCAATCTTATTTGCAGACAAAGTAGATTTCAAACCAAAGTAATTAAAGGAGACAAAGGCAGTCACTACATCCTTGTGAAGGGAACAATCCAAGAGGAAGAGATGACAGTCATAAATATATATGCACCAAATACGAATGCCCCCAACTATACAAAACAAATATTAATGGACATGAAAAACCAAATAAGCACTAATACAATTGTAGTGGGGGACTCAATACCCCACTATCACAAATAGATCATCTGGACAAAAAATCAACAACAAAATTTTAGAACTGAACCAAGCTACTGAACAAATAAACTTAATAGATGTTTACAGAGTGTTCTATCCCACAAATACACATTCTTTTCAGCTGCACATGGGTCATTCTCCAAAATAGACCACATGGTAGCTCATAGGACATGTCTAAGTAAATGTAAAAGAATTGAAGTTACCCCCTGTATGTTATCAGACCATAGTGCAATAAAATTGGAGGTCAATAACATAAGAAACTGCAAAACTCCCACAAACACATGGAAATTGAATAACACCCTCCTGAGCAACCAATGGGTCACAGAGGAAATTAAAGAAGAAATTAGACACTCTCTACAAGTCAATGATAATGCCAGTATAACATACAGGAATCTATGGGACACAATGAAAGCAGTTCTACAAGGGAAATTCATAGCAGTGAATGCCCATATTAGGAAAAAAGAGAGAACTCAAATAAGTAACCTAATGCAGAACCTCAAGCTGCTAGAAAAAAAAGAGCATAACAAACCCAAAGTTCATACAAGAGAGGCAATTATAAAGATTAGAGCAGAAATCAATGCAATGGAGACTAAGAGAATGATACAAAAGAATCAATGAATCAAAGAGTTGGTTTTTTGAAAGAATAAACAAAATCGATAAACCTTTAGCCAACCTTATCAAAAAAGGAAAGAAAAGGCTCAAATCCATGCAATTAAGAATGAAAAAGGTGAAGTCACAACAGACCCAGCTGAAATCCAGAGCATCATCAATACCTACTTTGAGAACCTGTACTCTAATAAAATGGAAAACACAGAAGAAATGGACAGATTCCTAGATACTTAGGAATTGCCAAAGTTAAATGAAGAAGATATAGAAATTCTAAACACCCTAATTACAGAGAATGAAATTGAAAATATAATAAAAAATTTACCAACAAAGAAAAGCCCAGGTCCTGATGGCTTCACTGATGAATTCTACAAGACATTTAAAGAAGAACTATCATCATTACTCTTTAAACTCATCAAGGAAATTGAAAGGGAAGCAAGGCTTCCAAATTCATTCCTGGAAGCAAGTATTACTTTGATTCCAAAACCAGGGAAAGACCCAACCCAAAAAAAGAACTACAGGCCAATCTCCCTAATGAACATAGATGCAAAAAATCCTCAACAAGATATTTGCAAACAGAATACAGAGGGTCATCAAGAAGATCATACACCCTGACCAAGTCGGATTTATCCCAGGGATGCAAGGATGGTTCAACATTTGTAAATCAATAAATGTAATACACTATATTAACAGAGTCAAGGACAAAACCATATGATCATCTCAATAGATGCAGTAAAAGCATTTGACAAAAACCAACACCCATTCATGATAAAAGCACTACAGAAAATTGGAATAGAAGATCTTTTTTCTACCTGATTAAGGCTATTTATGAAAAACCAACAGCCAACATCATACTAAATGGTCAAAAACTGAAAACTTCCACAATAAAATCAGGAAGAAGACAAGGATGCCCACTATCACCACTCCTGCTCAATATAGTTCTGGAAATATTAGCCATAGCAATTAGAAAAGAGAAAGAAAGAAAAGGAATAAAGATAGGAAAGGAAGAAGTTAAACTGTCATTATTTGCTGATGATATGATACTTTACATAGAAGACCCAAAAAACTCAGCCAAAAGACTTCTAGACATAATTGACAGATTCAGTAGAGTAGCTGGACATAAGGTCAACACTCAAAAAAAAAATAGCTTTCTTATACACAAATAGCAGACTCACTGAGAAAGAAATTTGGGAAACAATTCCTTTTACAATAGCATCCAAAAAAATGAAATATCTAGGAATCAACCTAACAAAGGAAGCAAAACACCTCTACACTGAAAACTACAGCACCCTGAAAAAGGAGATCGAGGAGGATATAAGAAAATGGAAAGACATCCCTTGCTCCTGGGTAGGAAGAACCAATATAGTGAAAATGGCCATACTTCCAAAACTACTCTATAGATTTAATGCAATGCCAATTGAAATTCCAAAAATATACTTCACAGAACTAGAGAAAACAATTTAAAAATTCATTTGGAACCAGAAGGGACCTAGGATAGCAAAAGCAATCCTGGGCAAGAGAGACATGGCTAGGGGTATCAAAATCCCCAACTTGAAACTATACTACAAAGCTACTGTGATAAAAACAGCATGGTACTGGCAAAGTAACAGAACCAAGTATCTGTGGAAAAGATTAGAAGATGCAGAAACAACTCCAGACATACTGAACCACCTCATCTTTGATAAAGGAGCCAACCACCCTCATTGGAGGAAAGATAGCCTATTTAATAAATGGTGTTGGAAAAACTGGATTTCAACCTGCCAGAGATTAAATCTAGACTCATATTTATCACCATGCACTGAACTAAGTTTGAAGTGGATTAAAGATCTAAATATTAAGACAGAAACACTAAACTTGCTGGAAGATAAATTAGGTAGAACTCTTGAAGATATTGGCATAGGAAAAGACTTTATGAACAAAACCTCAGTAGCACGGGTACTAGCAGAAAGAATCAACAACTGGGATCTCATCTTATTAAAAAGCTTCTGCACTACAAGAGAAACCACCAACAGAGCTAACAGACAACGTACAATGTGGGAAAAAATTTTTAGCAGCTGTAACTCAGACAAAGGGCCACTATCTAGAATATATAACAAACTGAAAAAAATCATACTCCCCAAGTTCAAAGACCCAATTCAAAAATGGACATCTGAAATGAACAGACATTTCTCAGACAAAGAAGTAAAAGCAGAAAATAAACATATGAAAAAATGTTCAATATCACTGGTCATTAGAGAGATGCAGATGAAAACAACACTGAGATTCCACCTCACCCCAGAAAGCGTGGCTGCTATCAAGAAATCAACAAATAACAAATGCTGGCTGGGGTGTGGAGAGCAAGGAACCCTTCTCCATTGTTGGTGGGAGTGTAGACTGGTGCAACCACTGTGGAAATCAGTATGGAGATACCTCAAAGAACTAGGGCTAGAAGTTCCATTTGACCCAGCTATTCCCCTGCTGGGTGTTTTCCCAAAAGAATTAAAAGAATCGTACCACAGAGATATATGTGTGCCCATGTTTATAGCAGCACAGTTTATAAATTGCTTAAGCTTGGAAACAGCCCAAGTGCCCATCAACTGGAAACTGGATAAAGAAGATGTGTTTTTAATAAAATGGAGTATTACTCAGCCATAAAGAAAGAGAAACTAGAGTCATTTATAGTTAAATGGATGCATATTGAAGCCATACTCTTAAGTGAAATAAATAGGACACACATGTATATACCAAGTAGTTTCTCTAGTTTGAGAAACTGAGAATGTAAATAAGGATTAAAAGAATTAATAACTAATAATTGGTACTTTGAAATACAAAAAGGTCCAAAGGGGTAGGGGTGGTGGGAGGAGATGGGGAAAGGAAAGAATGGAAAGGAAAAATTATGAGAAAAGAAAAAAAATGGAAATTAAGTGTATGTAAATAGGGAAGGGTGGAGGGGTGAAGGGCGCACAGGTAGTGGGGAAAAAATAAGAACCAAGATACATCATGTACAGGTACAAACACTCAATGATAAATGTAAATGTATTGTATACCTAAAATGTACCAATAAAAGAATTTAAGCAAAAAAAAAAATGAAAGAAAATAAAGAAAAGGAGAGCTGGGGATTTAGCTAGGTGATTTTGCCGCCTGCTGGACAAGCATGAGGACCCGAGTTTGATCCCCAGTACCAAAAAAATTAAGAAATTAAAAAAATAAAATAAAGAAAAGGAAGGTGAGAAAAAGGATAGAAAAGTGAGATAAAGAATCTCATTAAGGAGTAAAAAAAATTAATAGAATTAAATAAAAGTAGTAAAAAGAAAAAGAAGAAAAACCAATGAAGAACACAAGAAATTAGTCCAAATTTTCCCTGTGTTTTTGAAGTAGTGGTTTCTTACCAGGGTCTGTAGTATTAGAATCCACCAGAAGTGGGGGAAGGACAGTCACCACTAACTGCTATTCTGATTCCATGCTCATATTTTTGTGTGTGAATGCTCAATCCTGCCTGCCTTTTCTACTAGGTATGGTCAGTCAACAGTGTCTGATCTTAGGCTGAATCGACTCCAGCCACTACTGGGTTCCATGTCCCTCTATGCACCCCAAGTCACTGCTTTCCCTGCCTAGATTTACAGCCCATGAGGCTGTGTGATACCCTTCCTACTCCAGAGGCCCCTTTGTCTGTACACCCCAGCCTCTGGAGACTGTTCAAGTTGAGGTGTGACCTTGATTACTTTGGCAGATGGAAAAGCAAATAGAACACTGAGTTTTGTGCTGGACATGGGCAGCAAATGTGTGTGTGTGTGTGTGTGTGTGTGTGTGTGTGTGTGTGTGTGTGTGTGACAGAGAGAATCCCTTAGATTTAATGTCAGCACTTTCAGACCCAGCCCCCTCTAAAACCACTCTCGACCAGCCTGGGTTCTCATCATGAAGGGCAGGACTCCTGTATTATTTTTTTCTGGCCTAAGTTTAAGTTTCTCAAGGGGTCTATGTTTAGCCTGCACCTTTTCCATCACTGTCCCTTGTGACTATCTCCCACCCAATCTCTGTGGTAGGGTGACCTCAGAAGCCCTGAAGTGTACTTATTTTGTAGCTCAGTCCTTAACAATGAACTCCTTCCTAAAATAGCTCCTGATTAAACACTCTCAAATATGGCAGGTTTTGCACTTGATTTATTCCCCAACTCTATCCTGCCATGCATAAGGAGTTACTTTCAGAGCAAAACCCCATGCTGTTTTTATAGTTATAGTAATTGTGGGGTTTTCTTCATGATAATGCTGCCAGTCTGGTCCACTGTTTTCCCTGGAACTTCTAACCCTGCTGCTGACCCTCTCTGAACTTAACCTTGGATTAGTAAAGACAGGCCTCCCCTCTCCAGGAGCTGGAGTTAGCTGTCTAGCCTGCCTCATTCTTTTCTCTGTGTTGTGCTCAGTTTTTCCAACTTCTCTGTAGTTTCTAGTTTTTCTGTCAGCTTCCTCTTGATTCACAGAGATCTGTTTCTTTTTTCTTTACCAAGTTGTTGTTTTTCAGATGTCTCAATTCCAGGTCCTAGAATTGCTATATTTCACTGTTGGTCTTTACTCTGCCATTTTTCAAATCCTTGATGCACCAATATTTCCAAGTCTCCCCTTTGTGCTGCATTCTCTTGCTGTGCCTGCCATGGGTGCTTGGGAGAGTTTTCATTTCTTACTCCACTCCCTTTCCTTTGCCCATCTTAAATGATCATTGGCAAGTGGCTCTCTCTCTCCTGGGCACACATCTTAGGGGTCATCTGGCCTCCAGGAGTTCTACTAAGACTTAAAAAAAAGGTCTACTCTGCCCAGTCTATCTCAGAAGTCCTGGCTTTAAGTGATCCTTCTCCTGCTTCAGCCTCCCAAGTAGCTAAAACTACAGACATGTGTCACTATACCTGGTTACAAGCAGTGTTACTGGACATTTCTCTGGTGCCCTGGGCTCACCATGTTCCAACCTCACAGCATGATTTCCCCTTAGACCTATTGTGCTTCCTGGGTTGTCTGTCTTGCTAAATGGTACCATCAACTTCCTGCTGCCCTGCAGGAAGCTGAGACACTGTGGGCCACCCTTCTCCACTTTATCCTACCCTATGCCCTGCCCATTTCTTCATTCCCTCTGTGATTACACCTGTGGAATTCTCTCCAGGATTACACAATCATCTCTTTGCTCCCTAAAGTTTTTAAATAAAAATGTTTAAACCTATAAATCTGCAGAAAATATTAGAACATATGCCGTGCTTTTATAAATGCTAACATTAGCCACTAAATGCATCAAACTTTTAAAAGAATATGAATGTTGTGGATATGGTTAAAATGTTCTTTAAGACTTTTTAGATCCTGCTGTCCATCCCCTCTTTCTAGGAGTACCCATGACTCCAAAGCTGGTGATCTTTTCTCATCTATTTTTAATGTTTTTGCTACATACATGTAAATCTGAAAATATATATTTTTCATTAAGTGGTACCAAATGTACCTCTGCCTACAATTTGCTTAGTTCTGTTAGTACAGATGGCTCCAGTTTACTTTAACTGTTGGAATAGATTCCACAGTATGAATTTATCCCCATTCACATATCTGTTCCCCTGTTGGTGAACATTTAGGTTATTTCCTTTTTTAAAAAGAATTTTTGCATTGTAAACCCTGTTTAAATGAGCATTCTTATACTCATCTCTTCATCATGTGTGTGAGTTTCCATGGGGATCCTCTCTTGAAGTAAGATTGCTGAATAGACACATGCTTAACCATCAGTTTCTGCTAATTTGTCCTCATGATGGTCTGAGAACTTGTTTTTCTATATTCTCTCCAAAAAAGGTCTTGAGAGTTTTTCCACTGTTGCTAAATCGGTGGGTGTGAATTGTATCTTGGTGTAGTTTTCATTTGCACATTCCTGTTCACAAGGGACATGAGCAGCTTTTCCTTGGCACATTCTCCAAGACTGTGAGGGGCCCCTACACCTCTGTTGCCCGTGCCCTGTCCCACCCATTCCTAATGCTGGTGGCCAGAGTGAGTTGCCAGAAAAGGCAGCTCTGACTAGCACTGGCTATGCCTCTGTGCCTTCCCAGAGACCCTGGGTCAGGAGCTGGCTGCTACCTGCTGCCCTGGGTCCCTCTCTCTGGGGTCCAGGATGCCAGGGGTGTGCTGCCTCAGCATGGTGCCAGTTTTCCTTGTCCATAACCCACCTCCTCTGCCAACTGTTACAATGGTCAAGCCAGTTCTTATGAGGACCTTCAGAGTCCTCTGCCTAGGGAGGCCTGGTGAGCCTGGATGTTGCTTCCTGAAACCTCCTTGCCAGGCCCTCCTGGCTCCCCTTGAATCACCAGCACCATTTCTCCTGCTTGGCTGTGTCTGTGCTGTCTGGAACTGAATGATCTCTGAAAGCTCCCGAGAGAAAGCCTCAGAGGGTGAAGTGACCTGCATCAGGCCCCCGATAGCCTCAGGCTACGTGACAGCTTGTAGGATTTGCAGCTGGTCTGGCACAGGGCAGCTAACTTGGCTGGAAGAGGAGGAGGTTGGACAGACAGGCCCTGGACTCCTCTCACATTAACCTCGGCAAGTCCACCTTTTGTCTGTTGTATGTATTGGAGGTTTGGGGAAGACTGTGTTTGGAAAAAGATTTCAGTTGCTAAAAATATTTTGAGAACCACTGCTGTGAGCCAAAATTGGCCCTTCCTGTTCACTGCAAATTTCCAGCCAGTGATGCAATTTACAGAGGCGTAGGGTCTCCCCAGTGTCAGTCTGCACTCTGACTGCTGAAGTTGGCCCGCTGGCTAGACCTGGAGTGGAGGGTGATGGTGTCCATGGTGCAGGGAAGTGAGCTCACAGAAATTCCCAAAGACACCTTTTTGCCTTAGTCATGGATTCAGCCTGACCTGATTATAGCCATCTGGCATCGAAATTGCTGTGATTGCTGAGTAACCCCAATCAGTTTCCCTCATAATATTCCACACCCTCTAAACAGACAAGCCACGAGAGAGGGTGTGGCACTTTATGACTGGATGATGGTGCTGACAGTAGCAGGAATGTGCCTGAAGTTTTGCTCTTAGCTTGCAATATTCTTGTTTAAAGAGTCACTTGTGTCCTGACCATTGAACACACTCCCTGCTTCTGACCCAAATCACAGGACTCCCCTGGCCTTGCTGCCACCCAGCACCACACTTCTGTCAATACGGCCCTAGTAAATTGTACTGTGTCTGATCCTAACTCTGCTGTTTCTTTCTTTGGTCTCATAGCAGCTTGGAGACAGTGCTCAGACACTGGGGCCGGGTTGTCCCAGAACTTGCTACTTTCTGTCAAGCAGAGCACAGGCTGCAGGAGTGGACAAAGGACAGGACATAGATTTAGCAGACGATGGGTGGAATCAGAATGATGGGAAACCAGGAGGAGAGAATGCGTGCCCTGAGGCTGGGGAGGGAGGGTGGAAGCAGAGAGTTTAGCGCATGCTCACTCCTGCTGCCAATGCACAGTGCTCCCTGCATGGCAACACTGTGAGGGGTGCTCTGGGATCTGGCCATTTAACTCCTTCACACACTTACAGCTCACAAGGTGAGCTGGGATCCGGAGACAAAGGTAGACAAGGCTTAAATGACTTGCTCAAATCTCTGCTTTCTAGACACTGCAGTTACTTGCATTAGCTCTCTCTAGATCCAGAACATCCCTGCAAAGATTTCTCAGCCAGTGCTACATTGTGTTTCTCATGCAGCCCATCCCTCTTCCTGCTGCCCACACAGAATATAATCTAGGCAATCCGCAGACTATGGAGGCAGAGTTGCAGTGTAAACCATGACAAGACCTCTTGATCAGAGTTCAGAGCAAGCCTTTGGCACTGTGAGGGAGCTGTCTCTGATGTCATTTTATTTTTTTCATTAGTGTATGTATGTGATAAGTAATGAATACAGTCATCATGAGAAATTGGTATATATACATATTGGATCTTTTTTTTTGATTTTTTTTAACAGATGTAAACTATTTATTGAATATTTGCCACCAAATATTGTTAAATACATTATCTTGCAGCATATCGCTTTCAAGTTAAAATGTCAGAAAAAAACACCAATATTTACAATTCTTTTAAGGAATGTTACATAATGACACATTAAGGAGTAAATTCTTTTGGCTTATAATTCTTAAAAGAATGATAATAGCAAAAGTGATGCAGAATCTTCAGTGTGAGATTATGATTAAGCTACATTTTACAAAAATGTGGTATAAAATGGCAATAATCCCATTCACATCCTGGATTAGATCCCTTCAGGGGGGACTGATCATTTATATAGTCAAACTTTAAAATTTACAGATAAAGACAGTTTAATACTGCCACTAAGAAGGACATCTCTTAACATATACAACTTTCAGGCCACAGTTTTGAAGGTCTGAAGTATCAAGTTGGTTTGATGAATTAGTCGGTTGGCACTTACAAACACATTTATTGCCTTACCATCTTTAAAATACGTTTTCAGAGTATCACTGAAACTTTTGGAGTACTTTACAAATTCTTTCTTTTGGTGTTCAAGTGCCCTGCGGTTCTGGTATTGGTATTTTTTTTTTTTGGTACCGGGATTCGAACTTGGGTTCTTGCGCTTGCACAGCAGGTGGCGAAACCACTGAGCTAAATCCCCGGCCCTGGTATTGGTATTTCTTGAAGACATTATTCACTGTATCAAGAAGTTCTTTTATTGCATTAGCTATATCCTTGATTGTCTGCAGAAACCTCACTCTGTCATTGATCTCATCTGGGATCTTACTGAGAATTTGTTTAAGTGCTCTTGCGTTTTCTTTTAGGTCCTGGAATTCTGGCTCTGGTTGTTCAATCATATACTTTTCTACATCATCAGCTGCCATACGAAGAAGAGACTCTGTGAAGTTAACTTCTACACTTTTTTTCTCTAAAATTTTCATAATGATGTCTTGTGTGAGACCTGGATTTTCTTTTTCAGCCTTAATGAAAGTGGCTCTCAGTGTCTGAGCTGCAGACAGATTTACTCATTCTAACTCATTAAACACAGGAAACATGACTGCATAGAGAGGCATAGAAACCATGGAAGTGGTCTCAGCTTCATTCTTCATCTCTTCCATTGTCATCCTCATTCAAAAGCCAACTACAGTAGAAAAAGCACTTTCTCCCATCTTCCCCCTTCATTCCCAGACCCGTTTCCCATCTCCAAAAAGTCTGCCTCCCTGTTTCCTATTATCCATCTTTTATTTTGCTCTTTAAATTATTTATACTTTGGGTTTCTTATATAAGAGAAGCCATATAATATCTAATTTTATGTATCTGATTTATTTCACTTAGCATTTTTGGTCTTAAGGTGCCTGCATTTTCTTACAAATCACTCAAATTTGATGGTTGAATAGTATTCAGTTGTGCATATATACCACGTTATCTTCATCAATTTAGCTGTTGTTGGCATATAGGCCACTTCCAAGATTTAGCTATTGTGAGTTCTGTACTATAAACATGGGTATGCATGGATCACTAAAGTATGATGCCTTTAACTCATTGGGGAAGATATATAGAAGAGGTACAGCTTCCTCAAATTCAACTATTTTTTTTTCTGGTACTGGGAACTGAACTCAGGACCTTGAGCTTATGAGGCAGGTGTGGCACCACTGAGCTAAATCCCCAGCCCTACTCTTTGTTTTTTGAGGAATCTCCATATTGATTTCCATAGTGGTTGTAGTACTTCACATTCCTATCTATAAAGCAAAAGGGTTCTTTTTTTCACCTAAAATCTCTCCAGTATTTGTTTTTTGAGTTCTTGATGGTAATCCTTCTCAGTGCTATTTTGATTTGCAATTCTCTAATAGCCAATAATGCTGAACATTTTTTCATGTATCTAGTGGCCATTTGTACTTCTGATGCTTTTATATCCTTGGTTTTTCCTTCCTCAATGCCCTGGTTGCCTGAGAGTGCCCAGTGTACTCCTACTGACCCTAGCTGCTGAGATGTTCCAAGGGCACAGTGTTCCCATGCTAGATTTTTCCACTTTGCTGCCCCTCACTCAGCTACTATCACATGTATCTCAGGCCCTTACTTGATAAAAGTGCTAAGAGTTGGGAGGAAAGGATACAACGTTTCTAAAGATAAAAAGGATGTATCTCTTGTAAGATTTAAAGATACTTATAATGATGGAGGCTAATATTTATTGCTAATATAGTGTTACATGTTTCTTTACTCTTTTATGGGTAGTGGGAGCCTTTCTCAGAATTTAATGACATCTATCACAGCAGTAAAAACCAAGTCCTGGTGTTGCATTGTTACCATTCTGTGGGAGCCATTTCCATCTGTCGGCCTCTAAGATTAAACCATCCTTGGACATAATGGTGGGGCCTGAAGGAGATTTTCTGTGATGGCCATGGAAACACACCCCTCAGATTTCTTGCTTTAGGAAGCCTGGGTTGACTGATGGAGCCAGCTGTTCCCTCATGAGCCCCCACATCGAGTGAGGCCACTTTTCCCGCCAGCTACTCCCAGCTCATCCCCAAGCCTTGTAGTCTCCTGCTGGGCAATTTTTGTTCAAAGATGTCCGTAGGTGTGGCAGGCATCTTCATAGACTGATCTGCAGCCCAAGGCTAGTCTTGCTTGGCCCTCCTTCCTGCCCTCTCCCTTTCTCTCCTACTTCTCTCTCCTTTCTTTCTCCTGCTTTTTCCTTCATCCTTCACAGCATTCTCCATATACCCTTTCAACATCTAGCCCATCTCAGTGTCTACTTGTAGAATCTAGCCAACAAAACAAGACTAGGGAGGCTGGGTTTACTCACTCACTCTGGAATGGGGTAATCTTTCCTGCCTACAGTCCCAGCTGGTACCTGTCTGTGGGCTTCCAGAAGATCTCAGCCATAACATGGCACCTTGCACAGAGCCTCTTCATGGTGGGAGAGGAACACAAGCAGCCAATTCATGGGTCCCAAGATGCATTGTCCCTTCAAATACTGTCCCACTGGAAGCAGTGTGTTTCCCCAAGCAGAGAAGTAGCCTTTGGATGGCACAGCTGAAGCCCCAGCTGAGCAGGAGCATCCTGGGCAGACAGACAGACTGCCATGCTATGGGAAGTAGCACTGGCATGAGTCAGAAGTCCCTCTGT
The DNA here is from genome assembly GCF_053883595.1 of Heterocephalus glaber. Lineage (NCBI taxonomy): Eukaryota > Metazoa > Chordata > Mammalia > Rodentia > Bathyergidae > Heterocephalus > Heterocephalus glaber. The sequence goes on from NW_028258368.1 coordinate 6,542,458, forward strand.
GGGGCTGCATCCCCGGTAAGGATATGGTGTGTGGAGCTGGAACACAAGGGCTGATGGAGTGGGTCTACCTACTGTGACCACCAGTGACCCAGCAGGGTACGATGTGCTTCCCTTCTGCCCAGCTGCGGGCTCTGCAGAGCAAAGAAAGAGAGTGGAAGGGCACAGCCAGGGCCCGTGATGTGTAAGGTATCAAGTGGTCACTCAGTTTTTGCCTCCTGGAACCAGCTAGTGAGGGAACACTGTGAGAATGAATATAGGTGATAGGTTTTCCCCCAGTAATGGGGGCTGAACCCAGGATCTTTGCATTAAGTTACATCTCTACTTTTTTTTTTTAAAATATGAGCCAGGATCTTGCTAAGCCAATAAGTTGGCCTGGCTGCCTTGAGCTTTCAGTCCTCCTGCCTCATCCTCCAAGAGTGCTGGGATAATGAACGTGTGCTACCACCACTTTTTAAACCAGGAGTCAGGGAGGAATCCGTGTGGAAGTCCCTGAGCCCCTTGGCCATGTTTTGGTCCTCTCCTGCCTTCCTGTGACTACAAACAGACATTTGCAGCTGTCCTGGATGCCCGGATTGCCAAGGACTCAGAAGCCCAGGGAAAGGAGGACTGAGTCACCCAGGTACACCCTCGACCTGCTGGAGGGTGAGGGGGACCTAGAGTGGACAATAGGAGGGGGACTGGTGAGTACCAGTGGGCCCTGAGACCATTGCAGTGGCAGGTGCTGTAACTCCTCTCAGCTCCTGTGTCCCCATGGAGGAAGTGCTCCTCAGAGTCCAAGAGAAGACAGGAGAAGGGAGGAAGTTGGTCTGGAGTGCAGTGCTGGACTGACGGCTGTGAGCTGACATGTGCTGTGGGGGGCTGCTGGCTCTACTCCATCCCCACCATCACACGGAGCCTCCTGCAGGCGCTCGCTGGCCTCCGCCCAAGCACGGTGGGCTGTAAATGCAGCCTAGTTGTGCAAAGGCATTGAACTGCTGCGACAGGCAGTGGTCACTGGAGGACTCCCCCAGTCCTGGTTCTTGCCCATCTTTGCATCTCAACCCAGGCCTGGTTCGGATCCAGCAGAGCTACTGCTTGGATTCAGATCTTCAGACCGTGTCTCTAGTGGGTAGTGAGGGCTGTAACAACCTCAAGCAGTGTTAGAATAAAAGGCAGCTTTTCACACAGAATCAATTTAGCTTTACAAAAATTCAGTTTCTATATGTGCTGTAGATCCCTGAAAAAAAAAATCAGTTACAGATCGGGAGTAGCTGGGAGCTGGCATCTGAGAAGCACAGGTGTGAAGTCATCCTCCTGGCGTGGGCTCCTGGTTTCCCCAGGACGGTGGCTGCTCCCAAGAGAGGTGCTTCCTCCCTTGATTGTACTCAGACTGAGGTGATTGTGTGTTTTTTCCATTACGGCTTTGTGAAGAGGGGCAGGAATGTGTCTAACTCTAGGGCAAGTGTCCTGGCACAGACATGGGGGGCAGGAGAGCCTGTTGAAGGAGACTTCATTCTGGTGCGGTGCAGGGCACGGCTGGGCTAAGATTTTCAGACTGTAGCTTCTGGCCTGGAGCTGAGACCTGACAGGCAGGGGAGGATGCTGACCTTGTCTCTTGACAGAATGTCACAGCGGAGCTCCTGGGACTCAGCGATCTGCAGTGGGCTGGTGTGTCGGTGCCGTCTCTGGGATGAATCAAAGCTGTCACCCTCGGTTCTTACAGTTTCTTTTGAACTATGGAAATATCAATCCTGTAAGAAAATATTTCTGAAGGGAAAACTGAAAACAGTTTAAACTTTTCTCTGTAAAGTTTTCCTGGTGAGCAATGTTTTCGGCTTCAAATGTTCCCTTGTAATTATGCTGTCTATGTTTGTGCTTTTCCTTGCTTTGCCTCTGTTCTGTTTAGTCAGCAGTTCAGGGCATGCCATGGAGTGTGCAGTGGACTGACATTTGTCCCTGTGTGTGTTTAGAAAGCAAGGAAGGGAGCAGTCAGGAAGAAACTGGGGCACTGTTCCCTCCCCACCACAGCATTTAATGTGGAAACGGGTGCTGTTTTTAAGATGCCTTTTTTCTCCCTTCTCAGTTAAAGGGCTGGGGGAGTGATGTCAGATTCAGGAATGCACCCAGCTTAAGAAAAGAAAATGAGATCTGCTGAGTAAACCACAATGTAAGATGCAACCAGCAGTGGGACGTGGAGCAGAGATTCCCAGACCTTAGGGCCCTGTGACACTAGAGCTGTTGACAGGCCTGTTTCCCTTTCCCCTTCCCCTCAACTACACCAGTACAGAAGTTTCTAAGAGCTGGTTTCTTATTTCTTGACTACAGAGGTTCACTCTACCACAAAGAAGTAGAAGCTGGAAAAGATTAGTATTTTGTTTATATTTTTTCATTAAAGGTAATGTTTGCTCACATTTAGAAGTTTATTCTTCTGAGTTGGAGCATATGCTACTAAAGAGAACCTGGAATAGAAAGATTAACAAGGCCACTCTTACAGCTCTTAGGAGAACACACAGGAGCCTGAAAGGCAGCTGGCCTCCAGCCCAGGGTGTATGAGAAGGGCCAGTAGATGACAGGAGGGTACAGGTGGTGGTGACTTTGTGTCTTGTTGAGGGTTGTAGTCCCAGAACCCAGATGAAGCGTGGCACCTCACACAGCACTCTTTGCATGAATAAATAAGAAAGAAACAAACAAACAAATTATTTTGGTGGTACTGGAAATTGAACCCAGGGCTTTTGCACTGAGCTATATCCCCGGCCTTTTAAAAAAAATTTAAATATTGAGACAAAGTCTTGCTAAGTCACCACGTTGCCCACACCAGGCTCAAACTTGCAATCCTTCTGCCTCAGTCTCCCAGAGTACAAGAAATGAAATTTCTAAATTAAGGGTTAACTCTAGGAACCAGAAACAAATGATAACTCTTTGGGACTTGTCAGGCAGCATCAGATGCTACATAATAATTGTTACCAGAGGCTTCATATAGCAGAGAATCATTTGACATGCATTTTAATGAGAGGCATTAGGAAATGAGAAAACCAAAGGCAGGTAACAGCTCCTGGGAAACATCTATTTGAACTGCAGAGTCAGTGCTGTGAGGGCACCTGAGGCCATGCCCACAGATGCCATCCCTAACACCAGTGTTTCTTTGGGGAATATCAGATAGTGGCTGAGCAGGAATGTGAGCACTAGCAGAAGGGCAGATCTTCTCCCTCAGAAACAACAATCCTGGGGCCAGGGATTTAGCTCAGTGGTTCCTGCGACTGCCTCGCAAGTGTAAGGTCCTGAGTTTGATCCCAGGTACCAAAAAAAAAAAGGAAAAAACAAGAAAGAACCATCCTTTGGGAGGGCCAGAAACTCAGAGTCCCAGGAGAACAGAGATCTTGATGCATAGAGCAACATCCACATGGATATGTTCCAGAGTTTCCAGAAGAAAGATGGCAATGTAATGCTCTTACACATGGTGACCTCCAGCAGCTGCCTGTCTTATCACCAATCCAATAGTGTTATGGTGTAAGAAGAAAACCATGTACCTGTGTAGTGATATATCGAGGAATTGGTATATATACTACTAAAACTGAGTAAATTTTAGCTAAAACACAAGTTAGCAACATAAAAATCATGGAGATTCTCAAACAAGAGACTGTCTCTTGTCTCTAGCTTCAGATATAACAGAGCCTCATTTCCTTCCTGGTGATTCTTGTGGGGCCTCCTGTTGGTAACTCATTGTGTGCTTCTGTGTTTCCCCATGTACAGCTTTCTCATGGGTGTTTGTTCAACGGAATGGAGGTACAACAGCAACATCTATGAAATATTTCTTCCCTTATATCTTCTTGTAAAAAACAACTTCATGAATTTATATTTGCTGAAATTTGAATGTTTATGTTCCCCCTCCAGTTCATATTTTGGAACCTCAGCACCAATGTTATGATATCTAGGGCCTTTTCGAGATGACTAGGTTCTGCCCTCATGAATGGGATTAGTGTCCTTATGAATGAGGCCCCAGAGACCTGCCTGACACCAAGTACCGTGTGAAGACACAGTGAGACTGCCATCTGGAAATGGGCCTAGAATCTGCTAGTGCCTTGATCATGGGCTTCCCAGCTTCTAGAACTACGAGAAATAAATTTCTATAATTTATAAGTCACCCAGTCATAGCATTTTGTTATAGCAGACAGAATGGATGAAGATACTATACAGTAAAATGCACTCATATCAACTCACATCACTAGTTTATATGTAGTTAAATGTGCTTATCGTAAAATGAGTTTTAGGGCTAGGAATGTAGCTCAGTGGCACCATACCTGCCTGGCAAGCACAAAGTCCTGAGTTCAATCCCTGGTACCAAAAAAAATTTAAAAAAAATAAATAAAATGAGTTTTGACAAGTGAGTACACCCATGTAACCCTGACACAATCAACATGTAAAAAATTTTCATCACCCCCCCAAAAATCCCCATTAGCACCTTTTCAGTGAAATCTAGATCATCTTCTCTCTGCTGTCACTATAGATTGGTTTTACCTTTTTTTGTAATTTCACATGTGAAATAATGCAGGACATGTTCTCCTGTATCTGGCTTATTTCACTTAGCATAATGCATTTGAGTTTCATCTATTTTGTATCAGTATTTGTTCTTTCTTGGTGCTTAGTAGTATCCCAATGTAGAGATATTGTGTAATCTATTTATCCACCTACCTGTTGATGGATACTAAGGTTGTTTCCAGTTTTGGGCTACAATGATTAAAGCTGTCATAACATTCACGTTTAGGTCTGTATCCCATTTTCATTTCTCTTGAGCAAATGACCCCTCAAACATTTTATAGCTCATTTTTGCCTGTCAAATTAAGTACATTTTGGTGGAGCTACAGGTATAGCTTAGTGATGAAGCATGTGTTTAACATACACTGCAGGCCCTGGCTTCAATTCCCTGTCCACTCCCCACCCCAATATTAAGTATACTCTTATCCTTATAGAATGGTTCAAAGTATCTTTCTTATTTTCCTCACCTTTCTGCCAAGGGAGGATGCCCACAGATCTTTACACAGCCTCTGAAGTTTTTGAATTCCACCATGGCTCACACTATTTTCTCCATGTGGAATGTTTTCCAACCGCCAAGGCCATGTACATTTGAGTTCCATGTCAGATGCTTCCCTTTCATCAGGTATCCCTAATTTAACCATGAGGGGTCATCTCTCCCTTGTACTTTGTACAGTACTTGCCTTGTGTTATAATTACAGCTGGTCATAATGTTGGTTTCTGTTATGGTTTACATCTTACATATTCTTCAAAAGCTCATGTGTTGAAAGCTTGGTCCCAGCTAATGCACTATTGGGAGGTGGAGGAAAGTCCAGGAGGTGGGGCCTAGATGGAAGAAGTAGGTCACTGGGAGCATGCCCTTGACGGTATACTTTCTTCCAACCTCTGACACTCTCTTGCTCTGTTTTCCAGCCACCATGAAGGAAGGAGCTTTGCTTTACCACACCCTTCTGCCTCAATGTTCTGTGTCTCTATGGGTCCAGAAACAGTGGAGCCAGCTGACCATGGACTAAACCTTCTGAAACTATGTGCCAAAATAAATCTTTCCTCCTTTAAGTTGTTTTTCACAGGTATTTTGTCACAGTGATGAAAAGCTAATGCAGTTACTCTATAAACTCTCCAAAGACACTGAGTCAATGAATACTGAACACCAACTTGCTCCTAGAAGAAATGCGGGATTAGGTTCTTATGAGCCTCTGGTCATATTTACAGCAACCTCTCAATATTGACCTTGTTTTCTGTGTTTCTTTAAAGACAGAACTGTACTGTTGACTCATGAACACTGAACTCACAGCCAGCAGCACTGTGCCTAATGCCCGAAGGCAGCTCCCTCAATGTTTGTATTTTCTACCTGAGCTGAATCGCAGCCTTCCTGGGCTTTGAACTTTAGATAGTACTTCAGGATTACTCTTGGGTCGTTCAAAAAAACAAAATCACAAAAAAGAAATGTGAAAAATACGTCCCTGTAAAGGCTAAAGAATACCCTTATTTACAGTAACAAGGGCTGGAACAGAGGATTTTTAAAAAATAGTTCATATTAATAATATACAATAGACAGCCAACCGAGCGCACCTGGCCGCGGCATTGGCATCTGCGGCCCAGCCGGCGCATGCCCCTCTGTCAGGCGGTCAGGGGGCTACGGCCCAGAGGTGCTGGCGAGGGGCGCGGAGGCCTGCCTAGCGGCATTGGAGCGAGGCCCTACAGCGCGGGAGGCGGCAGGAGCGGGAGGCGGCAGGGATGTTGTCCTGAAATGGGTGCGCACCCAGCACGGCCAGATGGCGGTGTCCTGCTACCTCAAGCTCCGTCAGTAGGTGGATTCGGATGGCCCACTGAAGCAAGGCCTGCATCTGTCTCAGACCCCTGGGGAGATGGCAGCCAACCTCACAGATTCTGATTCCCAGTACAGCCATGAAGTTATGCCTCTTCTTTACCCACTGTTTGTCTACCTCCATCTTGGCCTGGTCCAGGGCAGGCCGAAGAGCACAGTGGGAAGTTTCTATTGCCGCTTCCATGGAATGTTCCTGCAGAATGCAAGCCAGAAGTATGTTATTGAGCAGCTTCAGACCACTCAGACCATTCAGGACATCCTTTCCAATTTCAAGCTTTGTGCATTCCTAGATAACAAGTACATGGTCTGTCTCCGGGAAGACAGCTACAACTACCTGATCCGCTACCTCTAAAGTGACAACAACACTGCCCTGTGCAAGGTGCCTCACCTTACATATCCACCTGGATGTGCAGCCTGCCAAGAGAACAGACTACCAGCTCTACGCCAGTGGTGGCTCCTCTCGCAGTGTGAGCAGCGGCCTGGAGCCCTGGGATGTGCCCAGCCCCATTCTGCAGAATGAGGCCCACTGGAGGTCTTACAAGAGAGCATCAAATGTGCCAAGGATGCCCGCCCCCATCTGCTTCTATGCCTTCTTGGAGCAGCTGCTAAACACTGCAGAAATTGCCCCCAATAGAAAGCTGCTTGTTGCAGGGTTTGACAACTCCTGTATAAAACTCTGGAGTCTGCAGTCCAAGATGTTGAAATCAGAGCCTCACCTTGTAGACACATCACATGTCCACTTGGCTTGTGATACCCTGGAGGAAGAGGAGGATAAAGACAGCACAGGCATGGAGATGAAGATCCTGCAGAGCCACTGTGGACCAGTTACAGCACATGTTTCCTAAAGGACAGCTCAGGGTTGCTCTCTTGTTCTGAGGACATGTCCATCTGGTACTGGGATCTGGGGCATTTGCTGTACCAAGAACATGCCTCCTCCATGTGGGACCTGGCCATCAGCCCGTACAGCCTGTATTTTGCCAGTGGGTCCCACAACCGCACCACCAGGCTGTGGTCCTTCGATCGGATATACCCAGTGAGGATATATGCAGGACACCTGGCAGATGTGGACTGTGTCAGATTCCACCGTAACTCTAACTACTTAGCCATGGGCTCAACCGACAAGACTGTCCGGCTGTGGAGCACCCAGCAGGGGAACTCAGCGAGGCTCTTCACAGGCCACCGTGGCCCTGTACTCTCTCTGGCTTTCTCTCCCAACAGGAAGTACTTTGCATCTGATGGAGAGGGCCAGTGGTTAAAACTGTGGGACCTGGCCTCCAGGGCCCTTTTTAAAGAGCTGAGAGGCCACACAGACAGCATCACCAGCCTCGCCTTCAGCCCTGACAGTGGCCTAGTGGCCTCTGCTTCCATGGACAACTCAGTGCACATTTGGGACCTCTGGAACACATGCTGTAGCGTGCCCAGAGATGGTTCCTCCAGTGAGCTTGTGGGTGTCTATGCTGGGCAGATGAGCAGTGTCCTGAGCGTGCAGTTCATGGCCTGCAACCTGCTTCTTGTGATTGGGATCACACAGGAGGATCAGAAACATTGATTCTTACCTTGGCTGGAATGGACTGGGCTGTGGTGAGAGGCCTCTGGCCACAGCATGGACATGGTGAGCAAATTACTGATGGACTGTGAAAGAGCCTTCCCCAGATGCAGCTTCATTGTCATGGGACTCAGTCAGGGCCAGGGAATGGCTCAGTGATGCCTGAACTCGAGATGAGCACTAGGGTGCTCTGAGGTCAGTGGCATGTTCCCAGAGGACCCTTGGGACCCTACATGCAAACACCTTCCCATTTTCGTCTTGTCCTTTTCCCAGTGTGCTTACTGAGGGCAGTTGCCAAGTGTCCTCCACAGCACCCCTAGTTGGGCCACCCTTGAGAAGGGGAGTGGGGACAGAGCTGGGAAAGGGAGGGATAATCCTTTTTCTGAATGGTAGAATCATTATTGTTATTACGATGATTATTATTATTGCAAAGAGGAAACTGACCACTGGCAGAGGGGAACATCTCTGCTTTTATCTTTAGGTTTGACTCCTGGCACTGGCTATGATACTTGGAATTTTGAGCTTCAGAGAATTCAGAGATTTTGATGGCACAGTGTAACAAGAGAAAGGGAAATCTTGGGTGTGCGTTGAACACACCAAACAGCATGTTTCCATTTTTTTTTTTTTTTTTGGTACCAGGGATTGAACACGGGACCTTGTGCTTGTGAGGCAGGGGGCAGAACCACTGAGCTAAATTCCCAGCCCCTCAAACAGCGTGTTTATGGAAGTCGGTGGGTGAGTTGACTGAAAACACTGGGCTCTCTTGCAATTATGGTGGGAAAGATTCTTTCTTGGCTGCACTTCTATAAATAATTCTCTCCCCTGAAAAGAAAGATTATGGTAGCAGCACAGAGCAGGAGGCTTCCAGGCCACCTTACCACCACTCCCAGTCCAGAGGAGGAGGCTTCTGGGTTGACGTGCCACTACTCCCAGCGCAGAGGAGGAGGCTTCTGGGCTGACATACCACCACTCCCAGCAGAGAGGAGGAGGCTTCTGGGCCACTTTAGTACCACTCCCAGCACAGAGGAGATGAGCTGGGCAGGTGCTAGCAGCACACCCGCCCTCCCATCAAAATGAGACAACATGTAAACAAGCCTCAAAATCAGATCACCAACAGCAACCCAAAAGGGATATGAGATGGAACACTCTGATACTCAACCACTTGGACTCCCTGAATTGGCAACAAAAGAGGATCTGGGAAAAATGAAATCAGAAATAATTTCTCAGATAACAGCAGAGATTGTGCTCATAGTGGAAGACCTGATTAATAAATCTAGAGAGGAGTTGAGGAACATGATGGAATCCCAACATACAAAAAAAATGGAATCCATAAAACAGATGCAAACAGATTTCCAGGAGATTAAAAATTCCATCAAAAGTCTACACAACAGAATGAGCCAGTGTGAGGACAGAATTTCAGATAAAGAAGATAAGATTGCTATTAGTGAACAGGAAAAGAAAAATTGCTTTACAATAGTAAGGGACAATGAGAAATCAATCCAGCAGCTGCTAGACAATGCAAAGAAGAATAACATAAGACTGATTGGAGTCAATGAAGAAAAAGGAGAGAGTGCAGATGACATAAAAAAAAAACCTGCTCACAGAAGTAATGGCAGAAAACTTCCCAAGCAGGGAAAAAGAACTTGACATATAGATAAGTGAGGCATATAGGACTCCAACTAGCCTGGGTCCAAAAAAATCTACACATAGGCATATAATTGTTAAGATTCCAGAAACCCAACAGAAAAACAAAGTTCTACAAGTAGTTAGAGAAAAGAAACAAATCACATAGAAAGGAAATCCCATCAGAATCACAGCAGACTTCTCAGTGAAAACCCTCAAGGCAAGAAAGCTTAGAGTGACATATTTCAAGCCCTAAAGTACAGCCTCCAATCCAGATTGATGTACCCTGGAAAACTATCTTTCAAAATTGATGGAGAAATAAGATACTTTCATGACAAAGAGCACCTTAGGAACTTCAAGAATACCAAACCAGCACTCCAAAACATTTTAGACAATATCCTAGGAAAAGACAATGAGGATCACAACCCCAGGAAGCCCAGCATTATGAATCCATTGGGCATGACAAAAAATTTAATACAAAGGGGAAGAATCCAAAAAAAGAAAAAGTCATGACAATGATAAGTCAATACATATCAGTTATAACCATCAATGTTAATGGTCTCAATTTACCATTCAAAAGAAATAGACTGGCAGAATGGGTAAAGAAGCAAGATCCAACAATATGCTGCATATAAAAAACACACTCAATTCAAAAAGAAACTGATAGACTGAAAGTTAAAGAGTGGGAAACAATACTCCATGTAAAAGGAACCCCCCAAAAAGCAGGAGTAGCTATCCTTTTTGCACATCAGTGGATTTCAAACCAACACTGATTAAGAGAGACGAAGAAGGACACTACATCCTTGTAAAGGGAACAGTCCAACAGAAAGAGATGGCAATCATAAATATCTATGCACCAAACACTAGTGCACCCAACTATATAAAACAAATACAAACAGAAACGAAAAATCATGTATGCACTAATACAATAGCAGTGGGCGACCTCAATACCCCACTGTCACAAATAGGTCAACTAGACAAAAAATAAGCAATGAAATACTAGAACTCAATCAAACTCTTGAACAAATGAACTCTGTTTACAGAGTGTTCCACCCCACAAAATCAGAATACACATTCTTTTCAGCTGCACACTGGTCGTTCTCCAAAATACACCACATACTGGCTCACAGAACATGTTTAAGTAAGTGCAAAGGAATTGAAGTTATCTCCTGTACATGATCAGACCATAGTGTGATGAAATTGGAGATCAATAGGAAAAGAAAAATTTCATAAACATAATGGAAATTGAACAACACACTTCTGAATAACCAATGGGTCACAGAGGAAATTAAAGGTGAGATCACACAGTTCCTTCAATTAAATGACAATGACAGTACAACATATTGGAATCTATGGGACACAATGAAAGCAGGATTATGAGGGAAATTCATGACAGTGAATACTCATAGTAGGAAAACACAGCGAGCCCAATTAAACAGCCTGATGCTGAAGCTCAAGCTTCTAACAAAAGAAGAGCAGGACAACCCCAAAGCTCATACAAGGGAGTAAATTATAAAGATCAGAGCAGAAATCAATGCAATGGAGATGAAGAGAATGATACAAAAATTAATGAAGCCAAGAGTTGGTTCTTTGAAAGAACCAACAAAATTGACAAACCCTTAGCCAACCTTATCAGAAAAAGGAAAGAAAAGGCCCAAATCCATGCAATTAGGAATGAAAGGGTGAAATTACAATGGACCCAGAAGAAATCCAGAGGATCATCAATACCTACTTCCAGAACCTATATGCCAGTAAGATGGACAACACAGAAGAAATGGACAGATTCCTAGATACATATGAATTACTGAAGTTGAATGAAGAAGACCTAAAAATTCTTAATGACCCAATATCAATCAATGAAATTGAAAATGTAATTAAAAACTTACCAACTAAGAAAAGCCCAGGTCCTGATGGCTTCACTGCTGAATTCTATAAGACATTTAGAGAGGAACTGCTGCCACTACTGTTTAAACTCTTCAATGAAATTGAAAGGGAAGCAATACTCCCAAATTCATTCCTGGAAGCAAGCTTCACTTCGAGCCCCAAAGCAGAGAAAGACCCAACTGAAAAAGAGAACTATAGGACAATCTCACTAATGAAGATAGATGCAAAAATCCTCAATAAGACACTGGCAAATAGAATGCAGAAGGTCATCAAAAAGATCATACACCCTGACCAAGTGGGATTCATCCCAGGGATGTAGGGATGGTTCAACATATGCAAATCAATAAATGTAATACACTGTATCAGTAGAGCCAAGGACAAAAACCATATGATCATCTCAATAGATGCAGAAAAAGCATTTGACAAAATCCAACACACATTTATGATAAAAACCCTACAAAAATTGGAATAGACATTCTCTACCTCAATCTGATAAAAGACATCTATGAAAAACTAACAATATCATACAAAATGGTCAAAAACTGAAATCCTTCACACTAAAATCAGGAACAAGAAAAGGATGTCCACTATCACCACTCCTGTTCAATATAGTTTTGGAAACATTAACCATGGCAATTAGACAAGAGAAAGAAATAAAAGGAAGAAAGATAGGAAATGAAGAAGTCAAACTCTCATTATTTGCAGATGACAAGATACTCTATATAGAAGACCCCAAGAATTCCACCAAAAGTCTTCTAGACTTAATAACCAAATTCAGTAAAGTAGCTGGATACAAGGTCAACACACAAAAATTAATAGCTTTCCTCTACACGAACAACAGACTCACTGAGAGAGAAATAATTCCTTTCACAGTAGCATACCCCAAACTGAAATACCTAGGAATCCACCTAACAAAAGAAATCAAAGACCTCTTCTCTGAAAACTATAGCAGTCTGAAAAGAGAGATCGAAGACTACATCAGAAAACGGAAAGACATCTCTTGCTCCTGGGTAGGAAGAATCAACATAGTGAAAATGGCCATACTTCCAAAACTGCTATATAGATTCAATGCAATCCCAATTGAAATCCCAGCAGCATACTTCACAGACCTTGAGAAAACAATCCAAAAATTCATTTGGAAGAACAGAAGACCTAGAATAGCAAAAGTAATTCTAGGCAACAGAGACATGGCAAGGGGTATCACTACCTCCAACTTGAAACTATACTACAAAGCTACTGTGATAAAAACAGCATGGGATTGACAAAGAAACATACCTGAAGACCAGTGGAACAGATTAGAAGATGCAGCAACAACTCCAGATACACTCAACCATCTCATCTTTGACAAAGGAGCCAAACACCTTTACTGGAGGAAAGATAGCCTCTTTAATAAATGGTGCTAGAAAAACTGGATTTCAACCTGTCAAAGATTAAAAGTAGAACTGTGTCTCTCACTATGCACTCAACTAAAATCAAAACGGATTAAAAATCTAAATATTAAAACAGAAACACTGAACCTGCTGGAACAGAGGTTAGATAGAACTCTTGAAGATATTGTTGTAGGAAAAAATTTTATGAACAAAACCTCAGTTGCCTGTGAATTAGCACAATCAACAAGTGGGATCTCTTCTTATTAAAATGCTTCTGCATAGCAAGAGAAACCACCAACAGTGTGAAGAGACAACCCACAATGTGGGAAAAAATCTTCACCTGCTGTTCCTCAGACAAAGGTCTGCTATCTAGAATCTATAAAGAACTTTAAAAAATCAGATCTTCCAAACTTAAGATCCAATCCAAAAATGGGTATCTGAAATGAACAGACATTTCTCAGACAAAGAAGTAGAAATAGCAAAAAATGTATGCTACTGTATGCTAAATGTATAAAAAAATGTTCAACATCACTGGTCATTCAAGAGATGCAAATGGAAACAATGCTGAGATTCCACCTCACTCCAGAAAGAATGGCTGCTATCATGAAATCAACCAATAACAAATGCTGGTAGGGCTGTGGGGAAAGAGGACCACTGCTCCACTGCTGGTGGGAGTGTAGACTGGTGCAACCACTTTGGAAATCAGTATGGAGATACCTCAAAGAACTAGGACTGGAAGTCTCATTTGACCCCGCTATTCCCCTGCTGTGTATCTTCCCCAAAGAATTAAAAGAATCATACCACAGTGATATATGTGCACCCATGTTCATAGCAGCACAATTTGTAATAGCTAAAACTTGGAAGCAGCCCAACTGCCCATCAGCTGGAGACTGGATGAAGAAAATGTGTTTTTTAAATAAAATGGAGTATTACTCAGCCATGAAAAATGAGAAATTAGAGACATTTATAGCTAAATGGATGCACATTGATATTCTTAAGTGAAATAAATAGGACACACATGTGTAAATACTGAATAGTTTGTCTAGTGTGAGAAACTGAAAATGTAAATAAGGACTGAAAGGTATAATAGATAATGTGAAATAGGAAGAAAAGGGGCAAAGGGGAAGGGGAATTGGGAGGGGTAGGGGAAAGGAAAGAAGGGAATGGAATTAATATGAGAAAATGAAAAAATGGACACAAAGTCTTTGTAAATAGGGAGGTATGCAGTGGTTGAAGGGAGGGAAGGGAAGGGGGAAAAAATAAGAACTAAGAGGGATTATGTAAAGGTGCAAATTTCCTCTGTGCTGGGAGTGGTGGCATGTCAACCCAGAAGACTCCTCTGCTGTGCTGTGGAATGTATATTTAAATAGGCCCCAAAGAACACATCTCGTGTTTATTTGGTCACTGTTGTTTTAACGCTTTAGTGTTTTTCTTCATTTTGGACTAAGCCAATTTTAGAAATAAAATCCACAACCAAAGCGTATGCAATGTAGCTTTTTCTGAAAAATTAGTGTATCTTTAGTATCATTAAAATAGTGATCGTGATTAAACAATTACTGCAACTCATGTGTAGTAAACTTACAGAGCAGTATTTAAAGAGTTTTATATGATGTTTGTCATATCTATGTTCATCACGATGACTAACGAACCACCCAATATTACATTTTTGTTTGTTTTTGTTGAGACCTTATCTGGTTTTGTTATCAGGATAATACTGGCTTTGTAGAATAAATTTGGAAGCATTTCTTCTCTTTCTATTTAAAGGAAGAGTTTGAGGAGTACTGGTTTTAGTTCTTCAAAGGTCAGGTCCCGGGCTTTTCTTAGTGGGGAGAGATTTTATTACTTCTTTTGTTTCATTGCTTGGCATTGATCTATTTAGATTTTAAAATATCTTCTTATTCTTATTTTGGTAAGGCATGTGCATCTAAGAATTTATCCATTTCTTCTAATTTTTTGGAATATGTTTTCAAAGTAGTTTCTGGATTTCAGTAGCGTCTCCTGTAATTTACCCATTTTTGTCTCTTATTAACTTGGTTTTTCTCTTTCTTTTGGCAAGTCTGGCCAATTGAGCCTTTTTGCTTGTTTGTTTGTTTATTTGACCCTGGAGATCAAACCCAACCAATATTCTTTTTGTGTTAATTTTATTGATCCATTTTAGATATACATAATGATAACATTCATCACATGGAATTTGTACCTCTACATGATATAGCTTGATTCTTTTTTTCTCCTTTCCCTCCCTTCCCTTCAACCCCTCTCCCCCTCCTTATTTACAAAAGTTTTGTTTTCATTTTTTCTTTTATTCTCTTTTTTCCTTTTCCCTTCCTTCTTTCCCCCTCCCTAGTTTTCATTCCCATTTGAACATTTTCTTTTTATTTCACAGTATCTATTATACATTTTGGTCCTTATTTACACTTTCAGTTTCTCACACCAAAGAAACAATATGATATTTGAACATGTGTGTCTGATTTATTTCACTTAAGAGTATGCTCTCAAGGTGCATCCATGTACCCAGATGTGTCTCAAATGTATCCTTTTTTATGGCAAAGTAGTACTCCATTGTATAAAAAACCCACATCTTTATCCATTCATTGGTTGAGGGGTACTTGGGATATTTCCAAGATTTAGCTATTACAAATTATGCTGCTATAAACATGGATGTGCATATATTGCTGTGGGATGCTGTCTTTCTTTTTTCTTTTTGTACTGGAAATCGAACTCAGGACCTTGCTCTTGTGAGGCAGGTGGTGGCACCACTGAGCTAAATCGCCAGCCCCTGTTTTTTTTCATTTTTTTTATTTTTTATTTTTATTTTTTTTTTCTGTTTTTAATTCTTTTGGGAAGATACCAAGACAGGGAATAGCTGGGTCAAATGGAACCTCTAGTTTTAGTTTTTTGAGAAATCTCCACACTGATTTCCACAGTGGTTAAACCAATCTACACTCCCACCAATAGTCAAAAAGGTTCCTTTTCCCCCACACCCCTTCCAGAACTCGTTACTGGTTGATTTCATGATAGCAGCCATTCTTTCTGGCATGAGGTGGAATCTCAGCATTGTTTTCATTTGCATCTCTCGAATGACCAGTGATGTTGAACATTTTTTCATATATTTATTTGCTGCTTTTACTTGTTCCTCTGAGAAATGTCTGTTCATTTCACATGCCCATTTTTGAATTGGGTTTTTATATTTAGGGAGTCTGATTTTCTGAGTTCTTTATATATTCTAGATAGTAGACCTTTGTCTGAGGAACAGCTGGCAAAAAATTTTTTCCCACATTTTAGGTTGCCTCTTAGTTCTGTTGGTTTCTATTGCAGCCCAGAAGCTTTTTATTAAGATGAGATCCCACTTGTTGATTCTTTGTGCTACTTCCTGTGCTACTGAGGATTTGTGCATAAAATCTTTTCCTATGCCAATATCTTCAAGAGTTCTACCTAACTTACCTTCCAGTAAGTTTAGTGTTTCTGTTTTAATATTCAGATCTTTAATCCACTTTGATTTTAGCTTAGTGTATGGTGAAAGATAGGGGTCTAGTTTTAATCTTTGGCATGCTGAAATCCAGTTTTTCCAGCACCACTTATTAAAGAGTCTATCTTTCCTCCAGTGAGGATGGTTGGCTCCTTTGTCAAAGATGAGGTAGCTGAGTATGTTTGGAGTTGTTTCTGTATCTTCTAATCTATTCTACTGGTCCTCAGGTCTGTTTCTTTGCCAACACCATGCTGTTTTTATTACAGTGGCTTTGCAGTATATTTTCAAGTTGGGGGTTGTGATACCCCCTGCCATGTCTTTGTTGCCTAGAATTGCTTTTGCTATTCTAGGTTTCTTCTTCCAAATGAAGTTTTGGATTGGTTTCTCCAGTTCTGTGAAATATACTGTTGGGATTTCAATTGGGATTGTATTGAATCTGTATAGTAGCTTTGGAAGTATGGTCGTTTTCACTGTATTGGTTCTTCCTAGCCAGGAACAAGTGATATCTTTCCATTTTCTTATATCCTCTTCAATCTCTTTTTTTTCAAAGTGCTGTAGTTTTCAGTGTAGAGGTCTTTTGTCTCATTTGTTAGATTGATTCCTAGATATTTCATTTTTTTTGATGCTATTGTGAAAGGAATTGTTTTCTTAATTTCTCTCTCAGTGAGTCTATTATTTGTGTACAAAAGGCTATTGATTTTTGAGTGTTTACCTTGTATCCAGCTACTCTACTGAATCTTGTCAATTAATTCCAGAAGTATTTTTGCAGAATTTTGGGGGTCTTCTATGTAGAGTATCATATTGTCAGCAAATAATGAGTTTAAATTCTTCCTTTCCTATTTTTATTCCTTTTGTTTCTTTCTCTTGTCTAATAGCTGTGGCTAATGTTTCCAGAACTATATTGAACAGAAGTGGTGATAGTGGGCATCCTTGTCTTGCTCCTGGTTTTAGCATGAAAGTTTTCAGTTTTTGACCATTTAGTATGGTGTTAGCTGTTGGTTTTTCATAGATAGCCTGTATTAGCTTGAGATAAAGACCATCTATTCCAATTTTCTGTACGGTTTTTATCATGAATGGGTGTTGGATTTTTTCGAATGTTTTTTCTGCATCTATTGAGATGATCATATGATTTTTGTCCTTGACTCTGTTAATATAGTGTATTACATTTATTGATTTATGTATGTTGAAACATCCTTGCATCCCTGGGATGAATCCCACTTGGTCAGGGTGTATGACCTTCTTGATGACCCTCTGTATTCTGTTTGCCAGCATCTTATTGAGGATTTTTTGTGTCTATGTTCATTAGGGAGATTGGCCTGTAGTTCTCTTTTTGGGTTGGGTCTTTCCCTGGTTTTGGAATCAAAGTAACAGTTGCTTCCAGGAATGAATTTGTAAGTATTGCTTCCCTTTTGATTTTATTGAAGAATTTAAAGAGTCGTGGCAATAGATCTCTAAATGTCTTGTAGAATTCAGCAGTGAAGCCATAAGGACCTGGGCTTTTCTTTGTTGGTAAAGTTTTAATTATATTTTTAATTTCACTGATTGTAATTGGGGGGTTTAGACTTTATATATCTTCTTTGTTCAACTTTGGTAATTCATATGTATCCAGGAATCTGTCCATTTCTTCTGTGTTTTACATTTTATTAGAGTGCAGGTTCTCAAAGTAGGTATCGATGATCCTCTGGATTTCTGCTGGATCTGTTGTGATTACTTTTTTTGCTCCTAATTTCATGAATTTGAGCCTTTTCTTTCCTTTTTTTTGATAAGGTTGGCTAATAAGGGTTTATCAATTTATTTATTCTTCCAAAAAGCCAACTCTTTGATTCATTGATTTTTTTGTATCAATCTCTTAGTCTCCATTGCATTGATTTCAATTCTGATCTTTATAATTTCCTCCCTTGTATGAGCTTTGGGTTTGTCTTCCTCTTCTTTTTCTAGGAGATTATGGTTCAGCATTAGGTTGCTTATTTGACCTCACTCTGTTTTCCTAGTATGGGCATTTACTGCTATGAATTTCCCTCATAGAACTGCTTTCATTGTGACCCATAGATTCCTGTATGTTGTATTGTCATTATCATTTAATTGTAGAAATTGTTTAATTTCTTCTTTAATTTCCTCTATGTCCCATTGGTTGTTCAGGAGGGTGTTATTCAATTTCCATGTGTTTGTGCAGTTCTTGCAATTTCTTATGCTATTGATCTCCAATTTAATTGCACTATGATCTGATAATATACAGGGGATAACTTCAATTCCTTTGCACTTACTTAAACATGTTCTTTGAGCTAGTATGTGGTCTATTTTGGAGAATGACCCTTGTGCAGCCGAAAAGAATGTATATTCTGATTTTATGGGAACACTCTGTAGACATCTATTATGTCCATTTCTTCAAAAGCTTGGTTCAGTTCTATTATTTCATTGTTGATTTTTTTGTCTATATGATCTATTTGTGACAGTGGGGTATTGAGGTCCCCCACTACAATTGTAATAGTGTTTATTTGGTCTTTCATGTCCATTAATATTTGTTTTGTATAGTTGGGGGCATTCATATTTCGTGCCTATATATTTATGATTGTCATCTCTTCCTCTGGGATTGTTCCCTTTACAAGGATGTAGTGGCCTTCTTTGTCTCTCTTAGTTTTGGTTTGAAATCTATTTTGTCTGCAAATAAGATAGCTACCCCCAGTTTTTTCCAGGCTCATCATGTGGAGAACTGTTTTCCATCTTTTTACTTTCATTGTACGAATTGCTTTGTGAACTGAGTGGGTTTCTTGTATACAGCATATTGTTGGATCTTCCTTCTTACTCCATTCTGCCAGTCTGTTTCTTTTGATTGGTGAGATGAGGCCATTAACATTGACGGTTATAACTGATATGTTTTGGCTTATCCTTGTCATGTTATTTTCCTGTTGTTGGCTCTTTTATTTTTTATTTTCCCCCCTCTCTGTTTAATTTCTTGCCTTGCCTGGTGGATTTGCTCTGTTGGGCCTTATGGGGTTGTGACCTTCATTTTCTGTTTCTAGGATTTTGTTTAAAATTGTTTGGAGTGCTAGTTTGGTATTCATGAAATTTCTCAGGTGTTCTTTGTCATGGAAGTGTCTTATTTCCCCATCCATGTTGAAAGATAATTTTGCAGGATACACCAGTCTAGGTTGGAGGTTGTGTTCTTTTTGGGCTTGAAATACCTCACTCTAGGCTCTCCTGGAATTGAGGGTTTGTGTTGAAAAGCCTGCTGTGATTCTGATGGGCTTCCCTTTGTATGTGATTTGTTTCTTTTCTCTAACTGCTTGTAGTATTTTGTTCTTCTGTTGGGTTTCTGGGATCTTGATTATTAAATGTCTAGGTGTAGATTTTTTTTTCTCATGGCTAGTTGGAGTCCTATATGCCTCACTTATCCCTATGTCAAATTCTTTTGCTCTGTTTGTGAAGTTTTCTGTCATTAATTCTGTGAACAGGTTTTTTTTTATGTCATTTGTACTTTCTCCTGATTTTTCATGGATTCCTATCAGTCTTATATCATTCTTCTTTGCATCATGTAGGAGCTGCTGGATTGATTTCACATGGTTCCTTACTATTTTTATGAGATCTCTCTTTTCATGGTCACTGACCGCAATCCTGTCTTCTATATCTGGTATTCTGTCTTCACATTTGTTCATTCTGCTGCAAATACTTTCAATAGAGTTTTTAATCTCCTGGATATCTGTTTGAATCTGTTTCATGGATTCCACTTCTTTTCATTGTTGCGTGTTCATGGTTTTCATTTCTTTCCTATGCTGGGCATTCATGGTTTCCATCATGGTCCTGAGGTCATCTATTTTTTTTTTTAAATCTGTTTCTGTTCTAGAGTCTCTAATCATGTCTTTCATTCTGCTCACCATCTCTGTGGTTATCTGGGAAAATATTTCCCTTTTGAATTTTTCTAGAGCTTCATTTGTTTTGTTACTTCCTGTGCCATCAGTGTAGGGTGTCCAGGTGATTATCAGACTTTTCCATCTTGTTTCCCCCAGAATTGGCCTTTGGTGAGGTGGTAGCCTGATTTTGTGTTTTTCTTAGGTGCCTTCTCATTTTTATTTTTGTTGTTGGTAGTTTTTGGTTCAATTCCTGGGTTGATACTTCAACATTGCTTATTGTAAGTATCTTTGTTGCTTGTACTTATACCTTTTATGGAATGATTGTTTCTCAGAAGTGTCTTCCCATATACCTGGCCTTTAGGTTTTGAGTCTCTAATGACTCGTAGGCCATCACCTTTTCAGTATACCAGGAAGGACAACTGATTTGATCAATCACAACACCTTAGCCCAAGTGATACAATCAGCACAACAATAGCATCAAGCACAGTTTAGAAAATGACAATTTGTGGTAATCTATTACTGTTAAACATGGTAAATAAATCAAAATCAAGGACCAGCCCAAAATATGTCTATAGTGAATAAACTCTTCAATATGGCAACTTTACCTTTTGGGATGGGGACTTAGAAGAAGTTGGGGAGGGAGGGATAGATAGGTATGATTGGGAAATGTTAGAAGTGAGGCCAGAGGGCAGAGGAAGATCACACAAAGTCTAGAAAGCTGTTGAAGAGAAGACAGAACAAAAGAACAAACACAAAAACAGAACAACCTAACAGCAATAGGGAGGCTGGAAACTGTATTCACTTTCCTTTAAAACCAATGACAATCGAGAGAAAGAAAAAGAAAAGAAAAAGCAAGAAAAAAAGAAATTCAAATTAGGACAGGAACAGGAACATAAAGGGAGAGAAATGAAGAACAAGGTGGGAGAGAGAGAGAGCAAGAAAGAAAGAAAGCAAAGAAAAAAAGAAAAGAGAAAATAAGGGAAAAATTTGAAAAGTGAAAAGAATTGATAAAAATTAGAAAAAATATTAAAAATAAGAGAAAAAATTACTTTGATGATAAAAAATAAAAATAAAGGGCCTCCTTCAGGGCATGTCTCTGCTGTCACTATAGACAGCTGTGGGCAGGAGTGTGCAGATCTAAGTCAATTAGTCTCAGCAAGCCAGCAGCTGTCCCCTGAGGTTCAGGCTGATTTCTCCCTGCAAGGCCCAAGTTGAGATCTCTGACCTCCTGCTGGGTTGAATTCTGCAAGTTCTTTTTTTTTTTTGGTACTGGGGATTGAGCTCGGGTCCTTGTGCTTGCGCAGCAGGTGGCAAAACCACTGAGCTAAATCCCCAGCCCTGAACTCTGCAAGGTTCTATTGCAGGTTCCAGCTGCCCATCCCCTGAAGATAGTCCAGGTTCTGATGGGAGGGGGTGAACCCTCCAATTTACCAATTACAATGGTCTGGTGTGCCTTTATTGCAGAGATTTTCTTCACTTTTCCAGTGGGCTTCAATTTTCATCTAGGAGCCTCGGAGAGGCCCTCTCTCTTGTTCACTTCTGTTCTATCTTCTGGAGCTCAGATTAATGTCTTTTCTGATGCACTGCCCCTCTGCGGTGTGGATCCAAATGCTGGCTTGGCACTGGGCCAGAGGCGGTGTGTGTGGGTGCTTCACTGCACCAAAGGGGCAGGGCCACCCTTGAGTTCTGTATATATTGTAGACATCAGTCCTTTGAGGAGTAGCTGGCAAAACTTTTCTTCTCACACTGTGGGTTGTCTCTTCACTCTGTTGGTGATTTCTTTTGGTGTGCAAGAGCTTTTTAATATGATGAGATCCCTGTTGTTAATTCTTTGTGATATTTCCTGTGATCAGGATTTTGTTCATAGTCTTTGCCTACACCTATGTCTTCTGATTCATTCCTGATTCTCATTCTTTTAGTAAGATTTATTCTTTCCCTTGGTCTTATGGTTGTGATTATGTCCTTCCTCTGTGTTTAAGAGTTCCGTATTTTCTACAGTTGTGGCTTAGTGCTCATGAATTTCTTTAGGATATAGTAATCTAGGCTGGCAATTATTTTCCCCAGGTGTTGAAATACATTGTTTCAAGCCCTCTTTGCTTTTAGAGTTTCTCTGGAGAAATCTGTTCTTACTCTGATAAGACTGGCATTATGTTGTGGTGTTTCCAATAGCTTTCAATATTCTTTCATCTGCATTTTTGGTGATTTGACTGTGATATGTGATGGAAAGTTTCTTCTCTGTTCATGTCTATTTGGGTTCTAAATGGCTCCAGCACCTGGATATCCATCTCATTCCCCAGACTTGAGAAATTTTCTGCTATAATTTCAGTGAAAAGATTTTCCAGTCCATGAGCCTGTACATTGTCATCTTCCTTGAAGCTGATAGATCTTAAACTTGGTCTTTTGAGGCTGTCCAAGAACTCGAATATTGTTATTGGACTTATTTTTTTTTTAAATTCTGAATATTCTAGCAAATCCACTTTGCTTTCAAGCCTTGATAATATTTCTTCTTTCTCAGACTTTCTTTTGAGTTGTTCATTTAGTTAAGCTTTTCCAGGATTTCTATTTGGTTCTTTTTCAGAACCTCTACCTCTTTAGTGAAGTGGGCTTTCATATTTCATTGTTTTCCTTAAGCAATTCAACTGCTTATTTCTATCTTCCTTTAGCTCATTCATCATTTTAACTATCAGTTTAAAAAATGTCTTTGGAAAGTCATCCACTTCAATATCAGTGGAATCAGCTTTTGAGGAGTTAGGAATTTTTGGAAGCATCTTGTTGCCTTTTCTCACTATTCTTGTGCTTTGCAGATCAGTTTGGAGGGATATCTCTACCACTACTGTGTGGAGGTCCTTTCAGTAAGTGGCTTTTTTCGATGTCCCTTAGCATGAAAGCACCTACTCAACCTCTTCAATGTATCAGCAGGTTCAATCCCTAGCACTGTTGTGCAATTATAACTACAAATAAACATCTAAGGAACAGACTACATGTCGATATATAATTTAAAACTTATTTAATCATTTAATGGTTTACCTCAAGCATCACTTGGGCAGCACATTGTTTACATACTGACTATCCTGAGCATCACTCAGGCAGGTGTCATTTCAACCATTTGATTCTTGTATTAAATAAATTTGATAAAATTGTTTTCATATTCCTGTTAAATAATCTTATAAAAAGCAACAAAAAATGAAATTTTTGGTCATCCTGTATTTAAATAATAGGACTGGTAAGTGATTAAAAAGTTCTCTACTGTTTCAGTAAACCAGGAAAAGAAGGGAGAGTAATAATGTAGAACAGGTTGAGAGGTCATGGAAACAAAAACAAAACAGAACAAAACAAAAACAGACAACAAAGAGGACTCAAAGATATTTACATACAAAAAGGGGGGAGGGGGCTGGGGATTTAGCTCAGTGGTTTCGCTGCCTGCTGTGCAAGAGCAAGGGCCTGAGTTTGATCCCTGGCACCAAAAAAAAAAAAAAACACCCCAAAAAAGGAGTGGGGGAGGAGATACATAAATGTGTATGAGAAGGAAAGGGAAAGTAACTGGAAGGTAAGAGGACAAGGAGAGGGAATTCAATCAATGAACCAACAAACAAAACCCTACAAAACACTTGATGTGGGAAAATGTGACAAAACAAAGTAGAACACCATAGAAGCAAAAGCAGTAACACACACAAGTCCAATATTCCTCCTTATGGGGTTATTTATGGTGGAGACAATTATTTCCCCTAGACTTCCATTGTTGGATGCCACCCAAGGAGGGCTGTAAATATCTCTTAGTCCAGAGCTCTCCTTCTTGGCCTCTGTTCTTGTAGAAGTTGTTTAGGGCAGTCTGGAGGTCATGGCTAGAGATGAGTTGTCAGGGCAAGGTTGTCAGTGGTGGGATTGGATCACACTCAGTATCTCAGGTTTTTCTTGCATGATTTCTCTGTTATGAGAAACTCAAAATATAAGTAAAGAGCAAAATAAAAAACAAAATACAAAGTAGGGAGATAGATCTTTCTCAAATGGAAAGGGGATCCAGAGATGGAGGGAGAGGGGTTGAAAAAACTAAGATGTGTCATGTACATGTACCAACTCTCTACAAGGGATATAATCATTATGTACTGCAAACATGTATTAATAAAAAAAACTCAATTTTTTTCTGTACCTAGGAATGAGAGTGCAGGAAAAAAATTTGGGTGGTTTGCCAAAGTTCTCACTTATATAGACTGAGGGCAAGTCCAGATTATTCAGGCCAACATTCTGGGATTCACCAGACAGCTTGCTCCATTCATCCTTAGAGGCATAGATAGATGGCAGTATCTATGTGCTGCCACACTTATTCTAAATGCCTCTGAGTAGGGCAGAGACAACTGGGTGTATAGGGTCTCTGCTGAGATGAGAAGTCACGAGCACCCAGCCTTCTCCTGGTCTCTGCAACAGTGCTCCCAGACTCAGAACCCTTCCCTGTGCGAGAGGCATTGTTTGGAAAACAAGAGCATTGGGTGATTCAAACTTGTCACTACTCTATACATGTCCATGAATGACATGTCCATGAATGAAAGTGCCTTGAACATTTTTAGTGAGCAGGCAGAGCCACAAATTATATGGAATTTGTGAATAATGGCTGGCTGCACTTGCATGCTTCTTTCCCTTTTCCAAGTTCTAAGGTGGCATCAGGTTATCAAGCACAGTCTGCCCTAGGAGAAGACTGTGATATTGAGGAACATTTGAAAGAAAATAAAAAATAGACATTACAAAATTTCTGAAGAAACTTAAACTTTGTTGCCTACTTTCTATGTGTCAAATGCATAAAGGGCACAGGGTATACAGTTGTGAACAAAATCAAGAGACCCTGTTCTCATACATAATGGGGTAGGGCAAAGTAGAAAGTAACAAAAGTCGACAATGTTAAAAAATGATTCTGCAGATTGAGTTGATGATCAGAGATTCCCCTAAAAGAAATGGGAATAAAAGTCAGTTGGCAGTTCCTTCTGAGAGTCTTCAGATAGCACTTTGTAGTGGTTAGAATCATGACTGGAACCAGATGTGATGTTGAATTCTGGCTCTGACCCTTATTGGGTATGTGACCTCAAGCAAGGTATCAGACCTCTCCTTACAACAGTAAAAACATGGATAGATATCATCCACCTCTTTAGGTTGTTTTGAAGTTACATGAATCAATATTTATGAGCCATTTAGAACAGTACCTAACATAGTGAGTACCTGCAGGATAAATCATATTAAAAACCCTAAACGGTTATCCAATTGAAGTAAATCTTGAGTCAATCTGATTATCTTTGAGAAATAGTGGGAAGTGTGGTGGCTACTTCTACTTCACATGCTCAATATCCATCTAGGCAAATGTGGTTTGGACCACTTAGGTGAGCATCTTAGTAAAGACTTGTTCAGGGCAGAGCTGGTCTGCATTGACTGCAGCACCAAATTAGTTGTTCCTGAGGCTAGAACCACCAATACTGTTCACATTAAGACTTAGTGAGTCAATGTTCTGTGTGTTGAAAGGGATTGACTCAGGATGGAATGTTCACATTAAAAGAGAAAATAATTAAAATAATAGAAAAGTAATTCTATAAAATAGCATAACCATTAAGTAAAAGCATCAATTAAAAAAAAAGATTAAAAAAGCAAAAACCCAAGTAAGCATGTTGAATGAAAGGTCAACACGGACACATGACATCCCTCTGAATGCTTGGGCAGGCCACTATTTGATGAACACCATGGTAGAAAAACGGATACACTCCTAGCTTGGAGTCAAAACACATATCACTTGCAAGTTCCAAAATATGCAGCAGCCAGTTTTCCCAATGCTAATTGTAGTGCCGAAGGTCTCACATTTAATCATAATTTATAAAATGTGGGAGAGGAAGTTGGCCTCCAAAGAATGGAGAACAGATTATATGAAGGAAGAAAGTAGTTGTTCTGTCTAGAGAATGCTAAAATGTTTCTAAATTATTCTTTGATAATGAAAGGGATTTCCCCCTTAGATCCTCAGCCTCATGCGTGTAGAAAACTGAGAATAGTCAATGAGACTTATTACAGTAATGAACCCTTTTGTTCATGGGTGGATGGATGCTGTGAAAATGAATGCCTGACAACTCTAGAACAGGTTTCAAGATTTCTGCACTGCACAAAGTGGAGTTTAGATGTCACAACACATACATATGATCAGGGACAAAAAGGACAGCTAGTCTAAGGTGTTCAGAGATTCCTTAGAATTTGGGAGCCATGTGTTTTTGAAAAGCAAAGCCAGTAATTACCTGTATTAATGACTGAACAGAAGAAAAGATGACTGGTTAATAGAATATAGAAAACAAGTCTTAAAAACTTTGCTGTTCTTCCCTTTTGACATTAAGATCATTTACATTTTGGGATGCTTTGAGATCGTAAACAAAAATCAACTAGCAATCACCAACTGGAACAAAATTGTATAGATTGCTTCCCATTAGCTTAGCAGTTTGGATGCTTGGATTTATAAATTAAATGTCTAATGTGTACATGCTGTTCTATTACTAAAGGAGTCTGGCACTTCAATGAAAGGTCATGTAAAAGACTTTTATTAAAAACTTCTATTAAAAGGTAGTAGACTTCAAGCCAACTCATGTAATAAAAATGCAGCTTGTTTCATGTCACTCATTATTCAGGTAGTGTCTTGGTTATGTGGCTCCAATTTACAAATAGTCCCTGCATTTAATTATTCTTTTGCTCAGAGCCTGCCTTTCCACTTTTCTTGGGAAAGAGGAAGACAGGGCTATTAGACACTGCATTCAAATTTCTTCTTTCCAAAAATTTTTCCCCTCTCCTTCTCCACTTCAATTTGAGTAAAACAAATAACAACAACAAAAATACCCCTAAATCATGTCCAAGAATAATAAGCCTTTCAAGCACCTGTATCCAAGAAAAGACAAACTTTAAGTATTGAAGTCAAACAACTAACAGAATCAGGGACCTCAATTTCAAACACCAATTTCTGAATTTTCCAGAATACTCGCAAGTACCTACTTCTCCATTCTCTTGTAGCAGAGAAGACAAGAAAGAACATTATTTCTTGTTACATTTATGTATCCCAAGAATACTGCACTTTCAGTACTTCAAATGCAAAACATTGTAATTAGTCTAGCCTGGGATCCATCACTTGTAATATCAGTCCTGTGAGAAAACATATGAAGCTCAAACTGGCTGTACCTCTGGCTTGAATGTCAGAAATTACTCAGCCTTAAAGTTAAGTCATTATCACCAGTTAGTGACCTCTGACTATGCATAAGTATTTACTGTAGGGACACAAGAGGAGGACACCTACCTTGTCAGGATATATATGTACCTATGTGTGTGTGGGCCAAAGCAGCAAGGAAAGTCAGGCGGGCAGAAAATATCACAAGTGCTATCAGAGAAGGTGCAGTTTGGACAGGTCTCATGATCTTGACCTTTGACTGGATCCTCGAAAAATTAAATTTAAGGAGACAGGGAAAATGGAGTGAGCAAAAAGTACAGTGGTTGGGACATGTAAGGCCTATGAAAGGAAGTGATTAGGCCGATTTAGTTCTAAGTATTCTGTTGGAAAGTAATCCTGCAGGGGTAGGTAAAGCAAGCCCAGTGAACAAAGAAGGAAGATTTCTGGACAAGAGTGTGGATGTGGTGTTTCCTCTGTAATGTATTATAACACTGCCGCAATGTGCAATAAAGAGTTTAAAAAACCTGGAGGTAGGAGAATCAATCAGTGTAAATAGGGACAGGGCTACTAATGGTGAAGATACTCAAGTATGTGTTTATTGTGCCATGAGGATCCGTAACATTTTGGGAACAAAAATCAGTTAAGTTATAATGGTTCTGTACTGTATTATGTAGCTGAAAGAGGAAGTCAGTAACCTTGGGTCAATTTAGACGTAACACAAACATACAGATGTGCAAACACTAGCTTTAGGTCCTTCCAATAAAGCATTTATTTTCCTGGAGAAATAATTTGTTGTACTCCATCATAAAATGTACATTCTTTAGATAGCTGGACAAGCAACAGAAATGTAAACATACTGATCTTTGGGTTAGCCTTTGACATTTTTATAATCTTTGCAAAGCAACCCACCTTGGACATTAACAAGGGGGGAAACTCAGCTATTAAGTGATTGAAATACCAAATTCTATTCCACTGAGATGTCCCTAAAACAATTCAGAAAAATAAATAGCAAACTTACCTGTTAATTAACACTGCTGGAGAAAAATGCCTCAAAACCTGTTCATACAAAACCATGATGCAGTGTTTCAGGTTAATACAGAGAGAGAAGGGGTTGGCTCAGCATTTCACTCTAATCTTTACAACACTTCTGTGAGGTGCGTTTAACCTCCCAAACCAGTCTACTGTACACCCTAGGGGAAAAAGACCTAATTTAACAAATACCAAGCTGGAAAAAATGTTTTCTTTAGAGAAGAGACTTTCTTTCCAGTGCCTAACTGTATTTTCAGATGGAAGCAATAAAAATTAAAATACAGTGAAGTCACTTCAAGTAAAATGGACAGAAAATCATACCTTGAAAAAACTGGGTTCAAAGGTACTGCATGTTCACTTGTCATATAGTATTTTGTAATATTCAACGGGAAACTATGTTAATACCCAGCATACAGATGTTAAATCTGGAATAGCCTTTGGTGCCAATACATTTAATATTATTTTCTAGACTAATACAGTCAACTTCAATCATTCGTGGCCTGTATACTGCATCTTACACTGCTCATCTCTTAAACCTATCACTGCTCCTAGAATTTGCCATTGACATTAAATTGGAATAGAGGAAACTGATGAAATATCAGTTAATTTTGCTATTTATAAG
Source organism: Heterocephalus glaber (assembly GCF_053883595.1). NCBI lineage: Eukaryota > Metazoa > Chordata > Mammalia > Rodentia > Bathyergidae > Heterocephalus > Heterocephalus glaber. Next base: position 6,571,351 of record NW_028258368.1, read on the forward strand.
TGCATTGATGCTATTGTAGTTTTGGGACTGTTGACTTTTCAGCCTGATTTCAATTCCCCGATATAAATTTCAGCCTATAGACTGATTCTGGTTGGTCACTTAGAAAAGTAAATGGAGTCTTTAAAAGAAAAATAAACTTTTGTATTTTGTTCATAAAAAACTTGGAATATAACAGCATCTCTGTATATTAGTAATGATAGGAATTACTAGCTGATATTCTAATGTGAGTTTTCTTGCAAAATCCAGTTTATATGAACAAACAATTCCCCTACTCCTCTGAACAGAGAATGTTAGCACTGAGAATAATGAATGACAAGAAACACTTAGAAGTTCATGTTGCCATGATGTTCTCAGACGTGTCATTGTTTTATTACAGTAATTCCCAAAGGTAGTCTCCTGACCACCATGTCCATGCACACCTCATATTCCGTGGCAAATATCCTTTACTAGTAGGTTTAAAAGACAACTAAAAGCAGGCCTTTCTACAGCTAAATCACAGAGATCAGCAAATGCTATTTTATTCTTTTCAAGCTCAGAAAAATGCTGAGCCATAATTTTCTGAAAACTGTGAATACGAAAGTCCTCTTCAAAAGAAGCACCACCATCCTCAGCACCTACACAACATGGGGTGTGAATAATAGCTAAATGACTACCTACGCTAAATAGCCCAAGAAATCACGTTTGTTTTCCATAATGGGGCAAATTTTTTTAGAATTTAAAAAGAAATGGAAGGAAAGTTATAGCACACAATGAAATAAAAACAATATTCACTTTTCTGGTTTAGCTGAAATCTGGTTACTTTTCATCAGTTAAAATGAAATCTGGAGAAACTGATAAAAATAGTCCAATATGCCATGATGTCATGAAAAGATTCTAGAGAATGATTTCTTTTCCTGATATCAATTAACAATTAAATGTTTTGCTGGGATACAAATTATTTCCTGCCCTACAAATTTTAAAAACAAGCCACAAAATCCACATTAGAATATAAGTTTTTTAATTTTTATAAATAACTTATCTGTTACAAAGATAGTTTACCCAGCTAAATCACAAAACCATCAACTCAGATATCCAAATTACGTTTTATTAATAAAACAAGTAAAAACTGATTTGTCAATCTTCACATAGAACTGCAGATGAAGCTGAAAAACAAGGTCTATTTTAAAAACAAAATGTATCAAATGTAAGGGCTTGGGTTTATGTCTAATTATCTAGGATTGTCATTATTTCTTTTCATATACATAATGCAAAGCCTGGAAGCCAAGGCTCTGACACTTATAGAGATCACCTGTAATAATCCTGTTTATTTAAAACACAGCCACTTGCAAACATTTACAGTGGGTGACAGTCTACATTATTTCCTACCTTTTGCTGTATTTCAGCACTTCCCGTAGCCCCATTCTAAGCACTGATATATAATTTCATAATTCTTTTTAAATGCATACTGTTTTTTCTTGATTTCATTTATATACATTCCTGATCATCTGAATATTTATTTTCCTTATAAAAATATATCATCAACATAAAGAGATGCTTGAGGTTGCTTCAGTGTTCAAGTTTGCTTGTTTTTCTTTTTTTTCCAGCTTTTCTTCAGTTGTCCTACATATGACTAGCCTTGTTTTATAAATACACATGATACTGCCACCAAGTCAGGTTTAGAAACAGATTGTCCCAACAGTAAAGCATTTAAACTTCTTTCCAAAAAAAAAAAAAAAAAAAGGGCTGTTGGTACTGCTGATGTTGCTGGTTTTGAAACTGTACTTTCCCAAAAATAAATCTCTCATGAAAATTCTGTGGGACACCAAGCAGATGAAGCAAGCCCTGTTAGTGGGTTAAAATATCTTTTAAGCTTCCTTATGGAAGACAAGACACTGTGTTGTGCCACCCACTGCTCAAGTCACTGCTCAAATCAGTATATAGTGTGATCTACCCACATAATTCTTATAATATTTTCTGCAATTCATTGTGCAGCATTTGTATATCTTCACAGAACATTGGCACCCATGAGGGCAAAGTACAAAATACGTAGAGGAAAGTTATTTTGTGCATAGTTTCATTTCATTAATGCTTTTTAAAATTTTTATGGCATTGCTTCTTTCAGGTAAGGCTTAAAAAGGGACATGATCGTGCTTAATCGCTAAAAAGAAAAAAGAATTAGTTAACAAAAGGCTATTACACTATACATACAGAAATATAAGAAAATAATAAATCACTTAAAGCGACTTGAGAGATCTGTACAGTAGGAAAAGCTTTGGGGTATTTCACTGCATGTTTGTACAAACAATGCATGCTGCTCTCCTTTCACCTTCAGATCCTAGATGCTGGCTTCACAGAGACATTTTCAGGGAAGACAAACACAAGGCCAAGAGTACCACAGATTTGTGAAGTTCTTCCCCTATCCATTGGCACTTTGTAGAGGCAAACAGTTTTTAAATAGTTAACCTTGTTCCTTCTTTTCGTGTATGTAGTGTTTCACTGAAAGCTTTAAAAAAAAAAAAGCTACTGTTCCATTCTTTCCTCCTGTCAAAATTCAGTAGTGACAAGAAGGGGAAAAAAAAGTACTGGGAACACCTAGGCATTAACATAGTGAGAATTATCCATTAATGGGATACTGGTAACACTGTACATGGTTAGGCAGCAGGCAACCAAGTCTTTCAGCAGATTACCTTTCATGTGATGAATTTAAACTGCCCATGACATTATACTGAGGTATTATTAGCTCTGTGGACTGACATTTAACATTAGCACAACACCATCTCATCACACCTTCAATCTGACAAAATCCTATGTAGCAGTGAAACTTTTCCCCGATGACAGATTGGTTTCTTGAACTTTAGATGTGGTTTTAGAGAAGACATAGGGCTTTCTGGCTCAGAAATGCCGTGGCATCTCACACTGTTCACAGCGGATTAAGGCTGGATGGTTCAAAAAAGTACAAGCAGTGCAATTCCACTGAGCCCCCTCATCATCTTCTGTGTCTTGAATCTTTGGTGTTTTGATGGTGGACCTCTGATCTGTAAGGAAGTAAAAAAAAAAAAATTAGAAGTAAAAATCATGGCACAAATCACTGACAACTCTAAACACCATTTGTACTGTGTAGCATGAAGCACCTTGTTAACCAAAGGAAGCAACTAGCTGAAACTGACACTACTAGCTGAAATTGACCATTACTAGCCTCCACCACCAAGGTGTTGCTTTTTTCTGGAGAAGAGCAACTCCTTAAGGGAGGAAACAACACCATTTTCTCCAATTTACAGCAGAACAGAGTATCAGATTCTATCAGATTTCGATGTTATTTAAGGTTGTGAAAGGTATCTTACTGAAAAACAATACTGGAAGTGTATTTAAGTCTTGTTAAGAGTTTCATTTCCTACCAAAGTAGTGTTTGTATTTCTGCTTTTTAAAACTAGCAATGGAAGTTTCCATTAAATGTTCTTTCCTAAAAACATAAATCTTTTTTCTTTTCTTTTTTTTTTTTTTTTGGTACCGGGGATCGAACTCTGGTCCTTGCGCTTGCGCAGCAGGTGGCGAAACCACGGAGCTAAATCCCCAGCCCAAAACATAAATCTTAAAAAAAGAGAACTAGGGCCAGGGATTTAGCTCAGTGGTTCCATTGCCTGCCTCACAAGCACAAGGACCTGAGTTCAATCCCCAGTATCAAAAATTAAAAATAAAAAAAGGGAAAAAATTGAAAAAAAAAGAGAACTAATTTCTAAAGTTTTACTTAACTACATATTAACAACAGACACCGAAGTAAATCAGTGTAAAAACTTTATTATACTTTATTTCTTGTTTCATTTTTTAAAACCACATCTACAAGGATAGAATAGAAAGAACAGGAGGTATCCTTTCAACTGTCGAATGTTTCTTTTGTTGTGCAGAGCATTTTGGTCAGATATAATCCCAGCTGTCTGTCATTGCTTTTCTTGCCAGATCCAAAAAAAAAAAAAAAAAAAAAAGCATTGTCCAGGAGCTTTTTATCTGATGTTTTCTTCTAGTTTTATGCTTTCGCATTTTAAGTCTTTAATCCTTTTTGGGATGATTTTTATATATGGCAGCATGAGGTAATAAGGATCCTATTTCACTTGTATCCATGTAGATATACAATTTTTCCAATATTATTTATTTAAAAAACTGTCATTTTCCCATTGTGGTTTTGGTACCCTTGCTAATTATAAGTTGACCATACATGCATGCATTTATTTCTGGGCTCTCTACTCCATGTCTGTCTTTATGCTGGTACTGTATTGTTTTAAGTTACTGTGGCTTTGTAAAGTATTTTGAAATAAGGGAGGTGTGATGTCTCCAGCTTGGTTCTTACTCAAGATTGCTTTGGTTAATTGGGGTCTTTCATGGTTTCATTTGAATTTTAGCATTTTTTTTCTATTTTTATAAAGAATGCCACTGAGATTTTGATAGTGATTGTGTAGGCTCTGTAAATCACTGTGAGTAATATAGACATTTGAATATTATCGATTCCTTCAGTCCATGAACACAGAAGTCTTCTCATTAATCTTTGTTAATTTCTTTTATCAATGTTTTATAATTTTTTGCTGCACAAGTCTTTTACTTCTTTGGTTCAGTTTACTCCTAAGTATTTTATTCTTTTTGTTGCTATTGTAAGTGGAACATTTATCTTGGTCTTGATTTCCTTTTTGTTTAGCTCACTACATATAGAAACAATTGGTTCTGTATACTGATTTGTATCCTGTAACTTTACTAAGTTTAAGTTTTTTCCTTTTCTTTGAGTCTTTAGGGTTTTCTATATGAATAGCAGTTTTCCTTTATTGATGAGGGAATTACTGCAAGACTCCTATAGAAACCACAGACTGTACTGAACCATATATATATATATATAAATAAAGTTTTTTCTTTATATACATATCTACGATAAAATTTAATTTATATACTAGTCACTATAGGAGATTAACAACAATAAAACAATACTTATACTGTAAAAAAGTTATTTAAAACTTACAGCTTATTTCTGGAATTTTCTTTTTAAAATTTTCAGATAACTAATATCAAGCAAAGCAAAATTACAAAGTAGAGTCTACTATACAACTGTGTCTTCTATAAACAGCATTTTATTTCTTTTCTGATTTGAATGTCTTGTTTCTCTTTTCTTGTCTAATTGCTCTGGCTAGGATGTCACACTACATATATTGATTTTTTTTTTTTTTTGAGACAGGGTCATATTGCTATGCAGTTCAGGATGGCCCTGAATTCACTTATGTCACCTAGGCTGGGCTCAAACTCTCGGTGATCCTCCTGGCTCAGCCTTCTGAGTGCTGGGATTATAGGTGTGCATTACCCCACCCGGCTGGTCTTTATACACTACTTTGAAAAGAAGTGTGACTACTCAGGAGGTTGAGGCAGGAAGAACATAAGTTCAAGGAGTCTCAGCAACTTAGTGAGAATCTGACTAAAAATAATAATTACAAAAAAAGCTGGGCATGTAGTGCTGAGTGTTCCCTGGCCAGATTTTTGCACCAGATTTTTTTTAGTTTTTAATTTTTTAATTAATTTTATTGGTATATTTTAGGTATACAACATAATGACATCCATCATTGGAAATTTGTACCTTTACGTAATACATCTTGGTTCTTATTTATTTTGTCATTCCCCTGCTCTCCCTTCAACCCTTTCACCCCTATTTACAAAGACTGTTTCCATTTTTTTCCTTTTCTCATATTAATTCCATTCCCTTCTTTCCTTTCCCAACCCCTCCCACTTCCTCTTCCCCTTTGGACCTTTTCTTCCTATTTCACATTATCTATTATACGTTTTGACCCTTATTTACACTTTCAGTTTCTCACACTAGAGAAACTATTCGGTATTTACACATATCTGTCCTATTATTTTCACTTAAGAGTGTGGCCTCAAAGTGCCTCCATTTAGCTATAAATGTCTCCAATTTCTCATTCATTATGGCTGAGTAGTACTCCATTGTATAAAAAAAAACACCCTATATTTTCTTTATCAGGTCTCCAGCTGATAGGCAATTGGGCTGTTTTCCAAGTCTCACAACAGCTATTACAAACTGTTGCACCAGATTTTAAAGGGATAGTTTTTAGTTTTCTCCCATTGATTATAATGCTATCTATGTGGTTTTGATATAGCCTTTATTATGTTAACATTAGTTTCACCTATTCCTATTTTGTCAAGAGTTTTAATCATGAATGGATGCTGAACTTTGTCAAAATGTTTTTATGCACCTATTGAGATATTCACGTTTTTTCCCTACGAGTTCTATCGTATTGATCAATCTACACTACTGAACCATTCTTGCCTCCTTGGGATAAATCCCACTTGTTCATGGCGTATGATCCTTTTAGTGTGCTACTCAATTTGGTTTGTTAGTATTTTAATGATAACTTACTTACCTATGCATATTGGCCTATAGTTTTCTTTACTTGTATTATCTTTGTCTGGTTTTGGTTGCAAGGTGATCCTGGCCCTACAGAATGAGTTTGGAAGTGTTTCCTCTTCTATTTTTTGGAAAGCAATAAGAACTGAGTTAGTTATTTTTGGTTATGTTTGGCAGGATTCACTCATGAAGCCATGTGGTCCTAGGTTTTTCTTTGTTGGGACACTTCTGATTACTGATTCAATCTCCTTATTTGTTATTGATACATTTTGGTTTTCTATTCCTTCTTGATTCAGTCTTCATAGGTTGTATATTTCTAGGAATTTATCCATTTCTTCTAGGTTATTCCGTTTTTTTGGCATATGACTGTTCCTATTCCTTTTGGTTCCTTTATTTTTGAGGCATCTACTGTCGTTTCTTCTCTTTCAGTTCTGATTTTATGTGAATTTTCTCTCTGATTTTTATTAATCTATCTAGCAAAGGGTTTGTCTATTCTATCTTTTCAAAGAAACAAACTCAGTTTTGTAGGTTTCTCTATTTTGAAATTATCCATTTGATTAACTTTTGCTCCAATCCTTTTTTTTTTTTTTTTGGTACCGGGGATTGAACTTGGGTCCTTGTGCTTGTGCAGCAGGCGGCGAAACCACTGAGCTAAATCCCCAGCCCAACTCCAATCTTTATTATGTTCTTTCTTCTACTAATTTTGGGCTTAGTTTGATTATTCTAATTTCTTAAGGTATAAAGTTGAGACATTTCTTTTTTTAATACAGGTGTTTCCATAAACTTACCTTTTTGTATTGCTTTTGTTGCATTTCATAGATTTCAGCATTTTTTTTAAGGTATTTTAAAAATTTATCATTTACTCAAACACCCAATGGATATTCAAAGGTATGTTTATTTAATTATTTATTTTTTATTTTTTGAGGCAGGGTCTCCCTTTGTAGCTCAGGTTGGCCCTCAACTCACTATGTAGCCCAGGCTGGCCTCGAACTCACAGCCATCCTCCTACCTCAGACTCCAGTGTGCTGGGATTACAGGCGTGCACCACCATGCCCAGGAAGTATGATGTCTAGTTTTCGTGCATTTTTCTGGTTTTCTTGTTATTCTGATTTCTACTGCATTTCACTACAGTCAAAAAAGATATTTGGAATGATTTCCATCACCTTAAATTTGTTAAGAGTTGTTTTTTGTGAACATACATATGATCTGTTCTAGTAAATGTTCCATGTGTACTGAAGAAGAACATGCATTCCTTTGCGGTTGGGTAGACAGTTCTGTGTATATTTATGTCTTCCTTTTGATCTTTTTATTAGACATACGCTTAGACTTAAAAATCTATTCTGTCCTATATAATTATAGCCATTCATCATGATTTTAGTTACAATTTACATGAAATATCTTTTTCATCCTTTCAACTTTCAGCCTATGTATGTCTTTTAAAATGAGTCTCATTTAAACCAGGTGTGGTGGTGCATGCCTGTAATCCCAGCACTCAGGAGGCTGAGGCAGGTGGATCACTGTGAGTTCAAGGTCGGCCTTGACTACCTAGTGAGTTCAACTGACCTTATCTTAAAAAACCCCAAATCCAACCCTCTCCCAAAAAGTCTCATTTGGATAGCATACTCTATGCCTTTTGATTGGTGAGTTTAATCCATTTAATTTTAAAGCAAATATAATTAAGTGAAGACATTACCATTTTGTTGTTTCCAGTATACTTGGCAATTTTCTTGCTCTTCTTTTCCTCTTAGCCATTGTAAGAGGCAAACCTGTGTCCTGCTTCTCACTATTAACAGGTTCATCTTCTGTTTTTTAAGATCAGTTTCCCTTATTTGTATTTTTATTTTATTTTATCCCATCCCCCCTCAAACCCTCTCCACTCCCTACATACAAAAGCTTTGCCATTTTTTCCTTCTATTTTCACTTCTTTTCTCGTCCCTTTCTTCCTCCCTTCTCCCTTGTTCCCCCCTTCCCATTTTGAACACTTTGTTTCAATTTCACAACAAACATTATACATTTCAGTCCTTATTTCCACTTTCAGTTTCTCACACCAGAGAATGAATGCAATTTTGTGTGTGTGTGGTTAGCTTAAGGCTCACGCATCTTTTACTTATATCCTATTTAGGTTGATAACAACTAAACTTTAATTGCTTACACTTTCACCATCCCCACTCTACTACACTTTGATTATATATCCATTAACAAATTTTTTATAATTTAACTCTCATATTAAAGTTAAAAGTAAATTACATACCTTGGTTACAGTGGTATATTAACCTGCACCTCTGTATTTACCTTCACTAGTGAGATTGAAGCACTTGATTCCATTTCTATACATATTTTAATGCCTTGCTCAAAACAGACATATTTTGACATGTTTTAATCTTGAATGCATATATTCTGAGAGTATCAATGACACAGAATGTTAACAGGTAATACTTTTTGAAAACCATTCATTTGGAATTCAGGGTATTTTGAATACTTAGGAGTTATATATAAGTTAAAACAGTATATCCATGAAAAAATAAACTTCTCTAAAGAATCTTCCGTATCGCTTGGCTAAAATTTTAAAGAGTAACAAATTTTTGCCCTTGATTTCTTTTTTTAAACCAAGACTAGCTATTTTGGGAGTACACAGTAATTCCCAAGGTCACACATTTTACTTTAAAAAAGATGAATACATTATACCTTTGTATCCGCCCAAATCCCCAGCATGTAAATTAAAATAAACATCTTTCATATGAATCCATCTAAGAATGCCAAAGTTTGAAGCACTTCTAGAGTGGAAGGTTGCTAAATATAAAAATTTTTTAAGATCTTGCTTGTAAAAATGTAACAGTTTTCATACTTAATGGGTACACTAACCTTTGGGTTTTGGTGGCACAGGACCTACAAATCCAATATTGTCATAAAAGTTATGAATAGCGCTGGGATTAAAATGTGGTCCTGAAATATATAAAAAGTAAATATATCAATGTTTATAGCTCAAAAATACTTTTTAAAAAAAGTAAGCATTTCGTTCTAAAAATACTTCAGTATAAACAGAAGAAATGCTCTTCAATTTCATCTCTAATCTCAAATTATAGGTAAGATCTCAAAAACATATTTCAAAATATAGGTATAATATAGCATTCATAAACAGAAGTAAATGGTAAATTGGGAAAAAGTCAAATTAATGCTGGTAAGAAAGAATTAGAAGTAGATTCCTCTTCTGTGTAACAAATTAACTTAAAATTTAACAATTTAAAAATTAATATGAAATTATCAAACAGGGACTTAAGCAACTATATAGCCTAGACCCAAGGAAGTATAAAAGCTTTGTGCTAGTGTGATATAATGATTTAGGAGGAACAAGTTTAAGGACTACAGTTTCTAGACAAGCAGTAACTTTCTTTTCTCTTCAAAGTTTAAACTGTGGCATTTTTCTGTGAATGCTTCAAGATAAATAGCTACCAACATTTTAAAAGAAATTTAAATAAAATTCACTTCAGTAGATGCTGGAACACACTCAAAAGTGTGATTTAGGACTTCGTCTTTTATTCATTTCCTTCCTTTTTCTGTCTTTCCTACTTTACATATTTCTAACATTTCCCCAACTTCAGAATTATGTTTAGATAATAAAAATTCTTTTTAGTTTTCTATGGAACTGAATTAAACTACAAACATTTTTTACTACAATAAGAAATTATTGCCTGTTATTAAGAGCTTATGTATAAAAAACTTATCACTGGCCAAAGAATAACCATACTTCTGTTTTCTTCTCTATTTTATGAATTAAAACAGTGCCACTGAGATATGGGGCCATAGTTCTTGAGATGTAAAAGGAAAAAAGGGAAAGTTATATGAATATACTTATATCAGTAAACACCGTGTAACAAGTTCTACACACATAAAAGCAATATACCTGACTATGCAGCTGGACACACTAATCATTGTCATCTCTTTACACATGATTAAAATGGACATGAAGGATATATAAAATATGTCAATATGTTAAGTTATGCTTGAACCAAGTACATAATTTTGGGGGCGGGGGGAGAGGGGTGGACCAATAGTTCTTTAGTACGATTTGGTTCCAAAGCCAAAAATCCTGTGACAGTAGGATTATGATTATAAGTCTGTTCTCAGCCACCACAGGAATTGGCAGATCAATTCAATTAATTTCAGCTGAGTATGCACTGAACTTTACCTCGGGCTTGAAAAAGATCAATTTCTTTGGTTAAGCAGTCAATGTCAATCTGGAGTTGTCTATTACAACTTCTTAACTGCTGCATTTCTTCAAGCTGAAAAATAATTCCATGTAAGAAAGATTTGCATTGAATTTTCATGTCATTAGTTAAGAAAGAAGAGTTTGGCAGGAGAAGATAAGGTCAGAAAAACAAGTATAAATTAAGTATTTACAGAAACTAGATCAATCTTTTTACACTATGGCAGACAGCCTATTCTCATATTGAAGCACAGAGGTCACAACAGTTACACAAGACTTACTGAAGGTATTTGGGATATGGAATTTGATCTTTTCAGGCGCCTTCGAGTTAGATTATTTTCCATTTCATTGACCTCAGATTTTAGTTTATCCAGCTTTTTCTTTTGAATCTCAAGTTCTCTTTGAAGTCGTTCCATTCTGGCCTTCTGGTGTACCAATAGAGCTGCAATACATATTGGTAAAGGTGAGAACCCACCCACTTTAGTCAATTAATCTTTAAGCAAACTTGGGAAAAGAAAATAAATGAGTATTTCTGTGTTAAGAATTTGCCAAGAATCCCAAAGCTACATTAAAAGAAAATACTGTAAGTTTAAACATTTACAATTTCAAAAGTTTTAACTTGGAATTTGTTTTAATCAATTAAGCAAATGTTATCGACTTTACTTTAAAAAAAATTTTAGGGTTTATATTCACTTTCTGGTAAACAGTATTTTTGGCCTATTACTTTTCTGAAGATTTTAGTCTAGTTAATTAACCTACTAAGTGCTGTCTAATTCACATCTCATCCCATATTAGAAGACAGAATAAAAAGAATTAAAGACAATATGATTAACCTAGAGGGCAAAAGGAAGAAAAGAAGAAATAGAAAACTAAACAAAACAACCCAATAGGAATAATCCCAAATGTATTAGTAACCACAATAAATACAATATAATTAAGTGTATTCAATGACACAAAAGACCCTCAAATATTTAAAAATATTTAGCTACATGCTGTTTATAAGAAACACATTCCAAATATAATTCACTCACCAATTCTTTTAATAAGCTGGAAGCCTGTTAATTGACTGTGTCAATTTGAGTAAGAAACACCCAATTAAATTGGATCAGCATAGCTCTGGGTGTGGCTGAAGGGATTTACTGAAGACAGAAGAACCACCCTGGGTATGAGTGACAGCAACCAACAGGCTTGCTGCCTGAATGGAATAAAAGGGATATGAAGAGGGAAGACTCACTTCTGTTTCTTCCGAGGCTCTCCAGTCTTCACTTTTTACCTTGGACATCATCTCCTAGCATAGACTCTTCAGCTTTTGTCAGAGACCTTTGGCCTCCTAATATGGACTCACTAGAGTGAGCTCCAGGCCTTCAACTGGATCCTTTGGATCTCTAGTGCACCCACAGACCTTTTGCACTCTTCCACACCCGACTCTGCGGGTTACCACTGTAAGCTAATCTTATAAATTCTTATATATTTATATATCTTGCATTAAATCTGTTTCTCTAGTAAGAATTGTCTGATACAGAACCTACCAAGTGTCAGGTATTTCGCAAGTGACTGGAGAAGTCAATGAACAAAAAAGCTGCTTACATGACAATGGTAGGAGAAACTGAGGCAGAGGAAGAGGGCTGGAACAAAACTGAATAAGCAGTCACTAAAATTATGGCTCACAGGCCAAACTGGGCTGTTTTATAAATAAAGTTTTACTGAAATACAGCCCTCTTCATTTGTTCACTTGTCTATGGTTGGTTGTTTTCATGTTTCAACAGCAGAGTAGACTAGTTATGACAGAAACTATGTGACCTATAAAATCCAAAATGAGTTACTAACTGGCTCTGTATCAGATTATGTAAAGCCTTTTGACCATATTAGATTGTGAATTAAATGGGGACTCATCCCGCACAGAAAAGTTCAGATGAAAATGACCGAAGTTAAAATAAATATCTTGTGCATCCTCAGAAGCACAGTAATAGCAGCCACTTAGCTGGTGGTATCTGAAGACTGTACACTGAAGGAAATGACAAAATCCAAATCCAGCTCCTGACTAAATTGATTCAACTTCTTATACTAACAATTTGATAGAAAAACAAGTGTCCCCATTTTTGGGTGTAAATATTATTTATTTCAGTTCATTTTCACACAATGCTTGACATTCAATAAAAAGAATTAGGAGAGATACATAAAAGCAAGAGAAACCCCAGAGAGATAAAGAACAGAAACATATTCAGGGATAACTCAGATGCTGGAGCTATCTGACAGGAAAGCTAAAAATAACAATAATTAATACGCTAAAGGATCTAACTTAGAAGATGGACAAGATGCAAAAATAGATGGATAAATTGAGCAGGTAGAAATTACCAATGAGTCAAATACTGGAAACAATATAGGATCAGAGATAAAGAATTTCTTCAACAGGCTTATCAGCACAATGAACAGACAAAGATCAATGAACTTGACGATAGAAATTGCACAAATTAAATACAAAGAAAATAATGGAAAAGAATAAATTCATGAGCTTTGGCGTAACATTTTTTAAACAGCATGATGTAGTAGAGAAGACAAAAACAAGGCAGAAAAATATGTGAGGCAATAATGGCCAAAATTTTTCCAAAATTAACGAAACACACCAAATCACAGGTCCAAGAAGTCCAGAGATCTCCAAATAGTATTAAAACAACTACACATATCATAGTCAAACTGCTCAAAACCAAAGATAGAGAAAAAAATCTTGAAGGCAGCTAGAGAAATTTTAATATAGATATGAGGTAAAAAAGAAAAAAAGCCATTCATTTCAAATACCTCTTTCCAAAAAAAAACAAAAAAAAAAACAACTTTAAAGCCCAACATGTTATGAGATAAAGAGGTTCTTAATGACAAAAAGGAAAAATACTAGTAAACAACTCTCATTCTGTACGGAAAATCATAGACGAAACTCTCTTTTCCAATGAATGCACCATTAGAGCATACATTCCAGGATTCTCCAAACCATGGCTCTACCAGTAACTCCAATCTGATATTTTTTTAGGTTTCTATCAAAATAGGAAAGTAAGTTGTATGGCTCAGCTACAGAGAAGGCCAATTAGTAGAAACAGCTTTCAATATAAGGCAAAAACCTGATTCAAAGATTTGGAATCAAAGGAGCCACAGTTGGTGAGGGTATGGCTCTGAGATGTTTTTAAAGTTTAAAGAATTAATTCTTCAGAAAGTTTGAAAAAAGTAAAATATTGCATCTTTGGTAATTTATAAAGAAAGGAGTTTTGCAGCGGCTTAAGAAGTAGCTATCACAGGACTGGGGCTCTAAAGTAAAATACCGTAAATATACTGTCTTATAATTTAAGAGGTATTTCTTTTTAGTTTAAACAAAATTTTAGAGTAGAGTTATAATAACTATGTTGCTTAGAAGTGACATAGTTGGTAATTACTTAGGATCTTTCAGGTATGTCTTCTAGTTATAAACAAACTAAAATGCTTAGAAAATAGTAAGAAAGAGCTACCTCTATTTCTCTGCAATTCTTTGTTTATCTTTAGTTCACCTTTCAATTGTGGTTTGGAACTTTTAGGAATCTGAGAATGTTCAACTATAGAGGAAAAAAAAAGGTCAAATTAATTTCTAAAAATCAATGAAAATTAAGCTAAAAGCTAAACTTTTCTCTAGCTATGGTTTCTGCAAATTTAACTTCTGCTGTATAAAATAGCTCCAAATACTTGTGCATTATGAAATACTGTTACAATGATCCTGAAGGATAATTATAGAAAGGTGTTTTTGCTCTTTATCAACTTCCACAAAATGGAATGGTGAATAGATAGCAAGAAAGATGACAATTATACCTCCAGGGTCTAAAAGAAAAGGAGGGCTGGACAGCTTTCAAATTGATTGGGCTTACTGGGGGAGGCTAGGCACTTACATCTGTTATGGAAAATGATTTTGAACAGGGACTTGAATAAATTACTTATACTGGCTTTCTGTTTTTTGTTTTGGCATACACATAGTTTTAAACAAAATCACATCAACCACACATACAGACAAACTAGAATCATGCACAATCTAGCAATATAGCAATTTGTTATATAGACCTCAGGAAAGGAAAAATTATTTTCCAATCCTGTATTAATTTACATACAAATTAATGTTGACTTAAAAGGCTAAGCTATAAAGATTCAATTATACTACCCAGGACTCTAGGGGTGGTTGACATAGCACTGTACTGAAATATTTTCTGTCTCCAAAAAGTCCACGAAAATGACACAGGAATTCACCTGCTACAATCCAACAATAAAGAAAGAAGGCAATTGATGGACAGTAGAATTCAATTCTAGAACACCAAAGCTGTTGAAACTACAAAGACTAATGAACAGTAGCGAAAGCTGTAGTCTCATGGACAGGAAGGGTGCTGCAGACAAAGAGATAGCTGCCCTGTGCTGAAGAAGCCTGAAGAAGTGCTTGACTCTGGAGAATGCAGGCAACAAGTGGAGAGATGTGAGTAATGAGACAGAAAACAGCAGCCAACTTAGCTATCTGGAACGGTCAACTTCTCCTCATCCTGAAGAGAAAGCCAGGTTACACACACATGGATATTTATTTTTAGCCCCTTGTCCCCGAAACCCTTTTCCGACTCTGGCTTCTACACGAGCATGAGATGGTGATGGTACAGTGTTCCCTTGCAGCAGCTGACTGTGCACCTACTCATCACAAAGCAAAGTCTGTCACGTGGCAAGTCTCATTTTCATTTTTCTTTTTTCTTTTTTGAGACAGAGTCTTGCTTTGTAGTGTAGGCTTGCCTTGAGCTCACTATGTAGCCCAGGCTGACCTCAAACGCACAGCAATCCTTCGCTTCAGCCTCCTAAATGGTAGGATTACAGGCATGCACCACCACGCCTGCCTGCAAGTCTCATTTTTGCATACAAGGCTTTCAGTCAGCCTTCATTGTACTTCATTCTTAGGTACAAAACATCAGCCAAGGATTATCTCTCACTTGAGGAATATCTGACCCATGAAGAACTGGACACAGTGAGCAAAACTAAACCTAGATTAAGTGGAAATAATCCAGGTGAAAGGAGAATTTACATTCTAACTAACATCATTAAGAGATTTGTGACAATACTGTATCCATAAAATAGCAAACCGCTATGAAAAAGGATCAGAAAACTAGCTATAAGGAATTAAATCACTGAAATGAAAATTTCATACATGAGTTGGAACAAATACTAAGAAAATCTCCTAAAATGTAAAACAGAAAGATAAGAAGGTAGGCCAGGGACATAGCTCAGTGGCCCTACGCCTGCCCGGCAAGCACCAAGTCTTGAGTTTGATTCCTGGTATGAGGTGCGGGGGATAAGGAGGTACAATATCCTGAGGATTTGATAATGGAAAAAGAAGGAGAAGGAGAAGAAAGCTGGTACAGTAGTTGAAGTTCTGTGTGTGTGGATATTTTTTGTTGTTTGTTTTCTGGTGGTGCCTGGGCCTTTTCCATGCTGGGCAAATATTCTACTGCTGAGCTATATCCCCAGCTCAGAAGTTATAGAAAACGTGAAACTAGTGTGACCAGAAGAGAATTTTATAGGGCTGAAGGGAGATATTAGCCTTTAAACTGGAGGTGTCTACTTAAGTATAGGGCCAGGATAATCACATACACATGTAAAAAGACCTACCATTTACTAGACACACCATTGTAAAATTAGATTACTAAAGACAAAAGAAAGATCTTAGGTTATTTCCAGAAAGAAAAATCAGGTCACATACAAAGGCACAAGAACCATAGTGACATAAGATTTCCTCAGTGACATTTTCTATAAAAAAATGATTTTTCACCCTAGATTTGTCACAAAAAAAAGTATGAGAGTATTTTTTGACTTTAAGGCGATAACTTAATTTCTCAAGTCTTTTATTTGAGAAGATGTTCTAGCAAACTGAAGACATAAATCAAGAAGATAATACAAGACCCAAGAAACGGTAATTAAGAGTGATAAATGAAACTCTTAGCTGATGGCTATGCTTAAGTCTAGCAAATGTCTAGTCAATACTGTAACAGAGAGAGGTCTCCTGGAAAAAGGAATAAATAGTATCTTGGAGAGGTTTCAAGAACATGATAAAGGCAGAGGATTAAAAAAAAACAAAACTCTTCTAAAAATCCAAGAAAAAGCTATAACAAAGACAGATAAACTACTAATACAGATAAACTACTTGGCTCTGTAACAAACAAGTCTATTATATATGTGTGATTTATTAAATTTCAGCTTTGTCATCAACCTGTACACAAAGCACAATATATAACTGCTATGGTCTAAATGTGCTCCCTCCAAATTTACATGCTGAAAAATAATTCCCATTATGGTAGCAAAAAGAGGTATGGCCTTTGGGAAGTAATTAGGTCAGGACGGCTGTGCTCTCACGAATGGGATTAGTGTTCTTATCAAAGAGACCAGATGGTACTTGGTCTTCCTGTCCCCTTCACTATATGAGGACATAGTTTACTTTGTACTACTTGTTCAAGTGGTATTTAATTAATTCTATGAGTGAAATGTGAAGGATAAAAACAAAGTTAAGGAAACTTCAAGAGTTTGCATGCAGACTGTAGGCACTAAATAACACTAATACTTATTAAATGTTAAATAATGACAGCAATTTGACTTTTTTTCCCCCAGTACTGTGGATTGAACTCAGGACCCTGTGCTTGCCAGGCAGGTGCAGCACCACTGAGCTAAATCCCTGGACCTAACAATTTGACTTTCAAAGCACACAATAAAAAATACTAATTTTAAGTCTAAGAATAGAAAGAACATAAAATAAAAATGAGATTTAAAGTCTCAAATGTTTAGCTTTAATGTTTTTCACTTAATAAGATTTTAATTCATTATGAAATATGGCAAGACTTTTAGGTTGCTGATACTGGTTATAGGTGGCTTTTTTATATGCCTGTTCTACAAAGGAAATAGAATATGTGGTGTATTTAACATCTCAAACATACATTTATTTATTTAGTTTTCTAAACTAACCTATCTTGTCTTCCTAAATAAATGAAAAAAGCAGGGATTATAGGTACAGAAAAAAATAATTCAATACCTTTTAATTCCTCTTTAAGTCCAAATTAAATTAATGGATAAAAGTAACTTAAGCACGTAACTCCCTCTTGTGGTTGTTAAGATAACTGAGCATTAGTGAACTGTAAGTACTGTCTTTTATTTCAACTTTTTTTTTTTTGTACTGGAGGATCCAACTCGGGACCTTGAGCCTGTGAAGCAGGTGACAGAACCAGAGCTAAATCCCTGGCCCTAAATGCTGTCTTTCAAACCACTCCTTCAGGCATTCTAGATGCTTTATAAAGAAAGCTTATTAGCTTCTGATGGACAATGGAGATGAACATTACTCAATTTAACTTGAAACTAGAAAAACACACTTGAAGTACCAGATGGTGTTAGCTTTAACAATTTTAGGCACTCTGTAGTATAAATACACCTAATTTCTCCACAATCTTAAAAACAACATGTGTGACTTGAATATGCTTATTAAAGAAATACCTGCACCACTGTAAAATGTACCAGGCATAAATGGATATAAAGATTTTAGGTTACCTAAAAGAGGGTAGGGTAAATTTTGCTCTTCAAAGCTATAATTGGGGGCTGGGGATATAGTTCAGTGGTAGAGCACTTGCCTAGCATATACAAGACGTTGGGGTCAATCCCCAGCAGCACCATTAAAAAAAAAAGGGTACTTATTTCAGTGTTTTTAAGCTTTTGTCTATCTTGATTTTATATGCCTAAATGCTTACGTCATACTGAAACATTATACCTAAGAAAGTATAATGTCACCTTCTAAAATCCAAAATTTTCTAGACTTAATTTTGTTGACAGCAGGTATCAGATCTACTTTATGCACCAATGTATTACTAGTTATTTATTTGGTCACTAAATTACAAGATTCTAAAGTGGAAATTACTTTTCAAAACAAAGAATCCTTTTTTCATGTCATTTTTAAGAGCAAGTTAAA
Source organism: Heterocephalus glaber (assembly GCF_053883595.1). Classification (NCBI taxonomy): domain Eukaryota; kingdom Metazoa; phylum Chordata; class Mammalia; order Rodentia; family Bathyergidae; genus Heterocephalus; species Heterocephalus glaber. Next base: position 6,589,906 of record NW_028258368.1, read on the forward strand.
GCCAGATATTTTAACAGTGCTACAACTGGGCCTCTAGTTTGGGTAACAAAAGTCTGAGGAATAATGTTTAATCTCTGTAACTATTTTTAAGACATTTAAATTATTTATACATTAATAAGACAAGAGTGTTAGTCACTTTAATAGAACTGGTGTGGCTTTCTAGGTAATAATTTGCTAGCATTTATTTGTACATGGTTAAGATTTTGGATGCAATCTTATATCATTAAGATACAGACATTATCCAAAACTTTTATTTATTTTAGAGAGTAGTAATGCTTATAGCTTGGTAAAGTTTATAGATTAAAAGGGGCCACAGCAGCTAATTTCAAGTTTGTGATGGATGCCCCGTTCAATGTGGTTTCAAGGGGTATCATTATAACTAAAGAGAAAATACAGCATAAAGTTTCTGTTGTTTTTCCAAAATCTTGGAATAGGAAAAACTTCCTACGTAAGACATAAAAAACAGAAGCCTTAAGGAATGGCTTGATGAACAATTTCAATTTATAGATGATAAAAAATTAACTGTTGGGGGCGGGGATTTAGCTTAGTGGTTCCGGCATCTGCCTCGAAAGCACAAGGTCCCAAGTTCGATGCCCAGTATAAAAAAAAGAAAAAATTAACTGCTTGTTAATAGTCACCGGTTATCTCTGGTGAGAACTTTTCATCATATAACCTTTAATTCTGTTTACATTTAAAAAAATCAAGTCTGTAGAAAAATATTTTAAAGCAATTTCTATCAGAATCTCAGATAACTTTGTAGGTACTGATAAGCTGTTTCTAAAATTATATGGAATTATCAGATCTCAGAGAGTCAAAACCAACAAGCTTGAACAAAATAGGACTCAAGTCCCAATTTCAAAACTTACTACAAAGCAAGCGTAATTAAGACAGTATTAATACTGGTATAAGGAACACAGATCAATGGAAAAGAATGAGTCTAGAAATAAACACAGATGTCACTGATGGTCAACTGATTTTTTTCAAGGGTGTCAAAAATCATTAAATGAGCAAAGAAGTTGTTTCAACAAATAATGTTGGGATACCAGGGAAGTCACATAGAAAATGATAAAGTTGGCTCTTTAATTAATGTCATTATATAGAAATTAACTCAAAATAGATTAAAAACCAAAAAACCTTACAGCTAAAACTGAAATTTTTGTGAGAAAACACGGGTTAATCTCTATGACCTTGTATCTGTAGATTGATTCTGAGATAAGACACAAGAACCATGAACAACAGAAGTACACAAATAGGACTTTGCAAGTTAAAAAACTTTTGGGCTTAAAGGAAACCATCAAAGTGAAGATAACTCACAGAACAGGAGAAAATAACTGCAAAATCACATGTAGGACTTACTTTTAGAATATACAAAGAACACACACAACTCAATAAAGACCAAATAACCCTATTTTAAAAAGACATAAAGGATATAAATGGACATTTTGCCAAAGAAAAGAAAATATATAGCCAATAGGCACATGAAAGGATCCTTGAGAACATTAGCTATTAGAGAAATGCAAATCAAAACCACAATGTAGTATATATGTTACAGGGACTAGGAAGACAAGAATCCACAAAGTCAGGTAACAGCAAACAGTGGTGAGAATGTGGAAAAATCAGACCCCTCAAACACTGTTAACGAGAATGCAAAATTGTGTAGACTTCCGGGAAAACATCATGGCAATTCCTCAGTGGTTAGATACAGGATTACTATGTAACCCAGCAATTCTACTCGAGTATATACTGAAGAGAAATAAATACACCTATCCATAAAAAACTTGTACACAAATGCTTATGGCCACATTACTTATAACAGCTAAAAGACAAAAAAACCCCTCAAAATCCTCATGAATAAATAAAATGCAGCATATCTGTATAATGATATATTTGGCTACAAAACAGAATCAAGTACTAATATTTACTACAACATGGATGAACTTTTAAGTGATAAAAGATAGTCACAAAAGATCACAGTGTATATGACTCCATTTATATGAAGTAACCAGACTATATGAAGCTATACCGATACAAGAAGTAGACTACTGGTTGCCTATCATTATGGTGGTGTTGAGGAGAGGGAAGTAAAAGCTTATGGGTATGGGGTTTTGTTTTGAGGTGACAGAAGCATTGTACTACTAGCTGTGGAGATGACTCCACGTATCAGTGTCTATTGAATTGCAGGCTACAAATGAGTGAACTGTATAATATATTACCTGTACCTCAATAAAGCTATTAAAATGACTAAAATTTTAAAAAAGACTAGATTTGAACATGCTGAAATATGTCATATATTAAGCAAAAAGTGCATTATATATTCCCATAAAATATGACTTTAAGGTATGTCAGAACACTGCAGAGTACAGTATATAGGTATATATACAGAGTTTGCCCAAAAAATGTATACATGAGGAAAAGAACAACTTGTATAAACATTTTAATACTAAATTTACAGATATGAGACTAATACAAGTCACCTTTGGCCTCTACAATTACAAGAGGTGCTCAAAGCTCCAAAGTAGAAGCTCATTAGCTTCCAGACATTTTTAAGTACAACAAACTGAAATGTGTATACATTTTATTGGCAGACTCTATGTATATCTTGCAATCTCTGGGGGATGGGTTCCAGGATGTATAACCCCTACCAAAATCTGAAGGTGCTCAAGTCCCTTATATAAAATGGCATAGTATTTGCCATCCTTCTATAGGCTTTAAATTGCCTCTAGATTTATAACACATAATACAAAGTAAATGCAATACAGTCGTTACACTGTAGGGTTTAGAAAACGACAAAAGTCTATATATGTATAGTACAGAGGCAATGACCACAGGCCTAATTAATTTTCAAACTGCACTTGGTTGAATCTACAGATGTGGAGGCTATAGATATGGAAGGTCAACTGATTATATAATCCTATGACCCACATAGTTTATATGTTTATATATACACCCATGTATGGTGTGTCTCCACTAAAGAGTGTGCAAGCATATGTACCATATGTACAGATACAAAGAAGGATTAAAAATGTTAATAGAGATCACCTCTGGTAGTTAAATGGTGCGAGGGCTGGGCCAGGGTTGGAGATATATTATTATTATATTTCTTTTTTGTTAGAATTTCTCTTACCCATGTATATATGTTATTTTCATAATGCTTTTTAACAGACTGGTTTAATAAATAACTTGCTAGTAACTAAAGCTCTCCAAAAATGGAATGTGATATCCTAGAAAGCAGTTTCTTTCTCACAGGTATTCAAGTAGAGGATGGACTTACACTTGATAAGGATCCTGTAGGACTACATGCTCTTTGGTAAGTGGACTGGATAACTTTTCATTTAGAATCCAATGTGACCTTTAAAATCTCTTCCAATTCTGAGATTTATTCCAACTTTAAAAAGTAGTTAGACTTAAGAGTGGAAGAACTGGGCCAGGGATTTAGCTCAGTGGTTCCAGTGCCTGCCTCGCAAATGCAAGGTCCCAAGTTCAATCCCTAGTACGAAAAAAAAAAGAGTTGGCACAAGAGTGGAAGAACTGACAGGCAATAGGGGTAATTTGGAAAAAAAAAAATCCATAAATAGTTTAATGTCAATTAATCTTAATTACTGAGGTACATACTTAATGTGATTTCAATGCCAACATAGAACACTCTACAGAAGGCATTTTTGACCAGTGGCTACATTAAGTTAAACGTGGTACAAAAGGTATGAAATAAGTTATATTTCCTTTTGAAAAGAGTATCTAGTTCATTGAATTTGTGTCCCAAGTAGTGTTTTATTAAATCTTATTAAACAGAAGGACATTGTGATTTGGAGGGAAGCACTGGTGAAATGAAAAGGAATGAAAAAAATTAAGTCCAAAAAATTATTTTCAACCTACAATTTTTTAACTTGCATTTCTATTTTAGAATCAAAATCAAGATTATTAGTTAAGAGTATGATGGAATCACAAATATAACCGGGGAAAATGGCATTAAAGTACCATTAAGAATATTTATGATTTCATATATGTAATTTAAAAAAAAAGTTTGCCAGCTAGGTCAACATTACCGATGGATTTCTGGAGAAGAGAGAATGAGAAATCATTTTTGGCAGTTATATCAGTTTACTAAGGGTCCCTGGCTTTTGTAACAAAATATAAAAATACAGGCCTTCTTTCTTCTACCATAAAAACTGGTCTGAATGAGGAAAGCATTTTGTTCTCCATACCTGTAAAAGTTGCCAGTTATAACATGCATGCCAGTATGAATGGAAGAGGACTCTAGAAAGTCTCAGAATACAGTAAATGATGGAGTACTTTTGCTACTTTTTAGTAGTCAAGTGGTAGGTGGTTTGAAACCTGGGGGAGGGGGTGTAACTATTTGATGGGTGATGGTACTACTGGTAAGCAATTTCATTTTTATATTTGTTCTTCTTAACAGGTAAAAAGAATCTTCTTCATATCTGGAAATTTTAAACTTCAATTTCTCTTCAACATTGTTTTCTATTTGGTACTCATTTTTGTCTTACATTTCTGTAATACTTTAAGGACTAAAATTTAATTTACTTCCTTTAGGGGTGATAGTGGTAGTTTTGGGCTTAGTGGTGATATAAGCAGGGAGGTAGTTGCAGTTTCATGAATTTTACTTCGTCTTTTCTGTTCTTGGTGTATATAATTTAATATTTATAAATGCGCACACGCACACACACACACACACACACATATATATATATTTTTTTAAAGAGACAGGGTCTTATTCTGTTGTCCAGGCTGGCCTTGAATACCTGGGCTCAACAGATGCTCCTGCCTCTGCTGCTCCAGTAGCTGGAATTATGTGTATACATCATCATGCCTGGTGGCCCTGTCACATCTTTAATTAGTACATGTTTGCAGTATATAATGCAGTATACAATGTGGAGCTGGCACATGTACATAACATCTTAATCTTCATCCTTTTTCTCCACTGCCTCCTCCCTCCCTCCATCTCTTCATCCCTTTCCCCTTGGAGAAAGATCTATCTCCTTACTTCCTATTATCTATCTTTTATTTTACTTTTCTTCTGATCACTATAATAGAGAACATATTAAACATCTTTTTAAAATAAATTTTCACTTCTGAATTTAGTATAGTATTTATAGATTTTAAATCTACAAGAAAAATAATACATTCTGATTACCAACTTTTGGTCCCTCCTCAATTTGGGAAAAATACTTTCCTGATTCCAGTACCTGGCTCAATTAATTTTTCTACTCTGACATTGTATGTTTCAAGATCTTATAAAGAGCAGCTTCACTGCAGGAGCAAAGCTATTTCTTCTGTCTATACCACTAGGAACAGAATTCTGAAAAGACCCTTGCTTAAAGAGCAATATTACTCAGGTCACTCCATTTAATACTACGGAGAGTGCTGTGTAAACTATAAAGTATCACACATGAGAGATTTATTTTTCAGAAAAGAACAATCCTTTGATACACCTTGAAGCAGGTTAATGAGACATCAGATCAAGATTGTCACTTAATATGTAAACCTAGGTCAATGTCAGTTTCATAATATACAGAGAGCAACAAAGAGGTAAAAGGTTGTAGAACAGCACCCATTCCAATACAACATGGATCTGCACAGATGATACAAGATCACACAGTCACACCAATGTTATGACATTCCATACATACATAGGTATGGTTAAAGAAAGTGATCAGGGTTGTTATAGCTGTCTGAAGACTGCTGTTAAGAGAAGCAATCTGAGTGGTGCATTCTGGGGAAACTTCTTGGTAAGCTTTAAGCTTTAAACTTTCAAACCAGAGTCTTCACTTATCAGGGATTTTTTTTTTTTTATTTTTTAACTTTCAGGTGCCTTCAGAAGGTATTCTCTACATTGAGTATTACTTTATTATCTCCAGTTATTTCTATTTTAGCTGCTTATTGTGATTTTCCTCCCTATATTTGTTTGGTTTTGGTACTGGGGATCAGACCCAGGGGTGCTCTACCATTAAGCTACATTCAAGTCCTTTCTATTTTGTTAGAGTTTAGTTAAGTTGCCCAGGCTAGCCTTGAACTTACTACTCTGCCTCAGCCTCCTGAGTAGCTGGGTTACAAGTGTGTGCCACCACATCTGGCTCATTTGCTTGTTTTTGTTTTTTACTGATCTTTTAGTTCCATGTTTCTCAATCTTTGGCACACGTGGGTCCCACAGGGGTGTGTAATGGCTATATGAAACTACAAGATACATCTGAAAAGAGATTATTTTAAAAATTTGAATAGAAAGACATTGTAGTGCAGTGGTTAAAAGTGTGGACTCTGTCAACTTCCTAGTTAGAATCTTCACTCTGCCATTTGTACTTTGGCAAGTTACTTAAACTATTTGCTCCTAAGTGCTTTAGTCTGAAAAAAAGAAATAATGTTAGTGTTTACTTTATAGCTGGTTGTGGGAAATAAATGAGTATTCAAAACAGTGACTAATTCACAGCAAACTTCCAGCAAGTATTCATTATTATGTATCTTAATATTATTCATTTTTCTCCCTATAGAAATAGGAGTCACTGGGAATTCTGGGCTAAGTTTAGGTAGTGAGACAAGGAATGTGTCATTGAAAAAATGACTTTAAGTAAGGAACTGAAGCATGAGAAAACTAACTGTGGATTTGAGGAGAAAATTCACAGTAGGAAGAACAAGCACAAAGGCTCTAAAATATGGCTTCTATGATCAATGGAGAACAAGGAGGTCAGTAGGGGTGAAACAGTGTAAGCAAGATGGTGCATAAAAGGAAAAGAGCTGGTGGGGAAGGGACAAGCACAGCATGTAAGGCTTTACAGCTTTTATTCTGCATGAACTAAATATCCCCCAGTCAGAGGATCTGACATATGTTTTCAACAGTGTCTCAATGGTTGCTGAGTCAAAAAAGATCACAAGAAGGCAAGGGTAAGAGCAAGAAGACTACTGTGACAGTCTACCTGAAACTAAGCAGAGTGTTTCATAAAGAACAAGATGATTGACTAAATATTTTTATCTATACATCAAGGAAAATGAGGGCTGAAAGATGTCTACTGGATGGAGTGATAATCTTATTAACAGATGACTGTAACAGAAGTTCTGGTTGATTGTAGTGGGAAAAGTACTGAGTGCAGTAGATTCAAGAGAATGGAGGAAAAAAATTGGAGATGGCACATTTAAGCAATACTTTTATCACATTTGAGTTAAAACATGAATGTTGAAATATGAATAACTTAATATTTAACTGGCAATATTCAGCTAAACGTGAATGTCTATTTCATTTGATAATTTCTCTTATGAAACTGTCTTCTTAAAAAACATTTGCTAAGAGCTGGGGATTTAGCTCAGTGGTCCCGCCACCTGCCTTGCAAGCGCAAGGTCCTGAGTTCGATCTCCAGTACAAAAAACAACCCCCCCCCAAAAAAAACCCCATTTGCTCTCCATTTAATTATCAGTAAATATTCAAACATAGGAAGCCTGCGTTTTTGTTTTGTTTTTTTTGTATCGGGGATCGATCTCAGGACCTTGCAATTGCAAGGCAGGCGGTGGAACCACTGAGCTAAATCCCCAGCCCAGAAGCCTGCTATTTTGACAAGAAGAGAAAAATAATACCTTGGGGAAAGAAGAAGAAAATTAATGGTACGTTAAAATACATGCACTACTCAAACTAAAGGCGGTTCCATTTAGCTACAGATATCTGGAAAATGTAAATTTTAACACAATTTCTAATGCAATTAAAATCAGTCCGGGACCTCTGAAACTCATATGCCCATGTACGCATACATATATGCATGCCATTGAGAGGCTGAAAGAGACAAGTATCAGGAACAAGATTCAATTTTTTCTTTGAGTTTAAATTATTCTAGGACTCATAGCAATATAGACTTTGATAGAACGTTAAGACTAACAATGTCATATTAGAAAAAAGACAAAGTTTTATTTTTCAAATATGTGGTCAAAGAAAGCAGTCAACTAGTCTCATAAAAATGTGTTTTTATTTGTAGATGTTTTAAAGGGAAGCCAGCATCACCACAGGTACAAGAAAAACTGAAAAGAAAGTGTTATAGACATTAAACAAAAAACCATGATTGACTATTAAAGAGCTGATAACTCTATCCAATATATGACAGTAAAATTACAATTTAAATTTATAGGAATGTCTTCAAATATTAAGATGTTACTTGGGATAACACAAGATAATACCCATTACTACTGATACCCATTACTGCTGTAAAATCAAATAATCCCACTCAAGGAAATTAACCTTCCCTTAGAATCAGTATTACCTTGTGTGTAGGCAGCATCATCAGATCCCATGCTCAATTTCCGTGCTTCACTTATTCTATCCACATGTGCTAACGTAGGGTCCGTGAGGTGCTGAATATTTTCTGTTTCTACATAATGATCAGGATGACTCAGAAGATTTGTAAGTTCAAAGGTAGGGGAAACAACCCCTGGTGAAACAGCAGGGGGTTTATTGGGAGAAACTGTAATTTTGAAAGTATATTTTGTATTGGGTTGAGTGACCACCACTCGAGGAGAAGTTGCAGAGTTACTGCCTATTGCTCGACTTTTGGGAGGGTGGTGATGAATAAAGGTAGGACCCATGCTCACTTGCCCAGACATATTCCTGGAGGCAGCAGATGCCCCAGAGTTTGTGGATATGAAGACTGTGGGCTGACTGCGCATGCCCGGTTCATCTCCTGTCGTGGCATTAGCTGAAATATAAACCTTAGGTTGACTACGGGAGATCGTCTCATCAGTATTCGGGGGACTGGCAGCTATGTAAACAGTGGGCTGATTTCTATTTAAGGTCTGGCTGTTGACTGAAGAGGAAGTGCTAGATGTTCGAGGTCCAGAAGAACGCAATTTTGAAGAACTGTTTCTTTGTGGGGGTTCAAGTTTGATTTCAATCTGGTTTTTTCGAGGTCCTGTTGAAATATTCTGAATGTTATACTGGCTATGGGTAGAAGATTGCGAGCTACCAGATGAATGAATTGTTGGTGGTTGTGGAGTAGTAGGTGAACTGATGGGCATGTAGACATGAGAGGTCTGGTGGCCTTGCTGACTTGGCTGTTGGGTTGAGGTATGTGGCAGAGGATTAGATGCAGGATAAGTAGTCCAGGGACCAGGCTGTGAAGGCTGATAAACTTGTTGAGGATTCATGGGATTAAACTGAGACACCCAGCCAGAATGCTGCTGTGTCTGTCGAGTTGTACCACTAGGAGTTGTAATGTAAGGCCTAATGTAGATAGAATTTCCCTGTGGACTGTTAAGTACAGGTGGAGGTACACCATGTATGTGCAAAGATGTAGGAGTATTACGACCAGTCTGGATATTTGGGGCTAAGGTTACCATAATGGGATTAAATCTGGGAGTTTGTTGAGAAAGGTTAGATGTTCCTTTGCTGCCTAAGTGAAATCCAAGATGTGGTACTGAATTTGAAGAACCAGATGTACTGGAGATTCCAAAAACATTAAAGCCTTGAGGAACTTGAGCTGGTGCTGTTTGTGGCTCCTGCTGAAATAGTTCATTATTGGACTGACCCCCTTGAAGTTGTCCATCACTAATGCTGTGCGTTAGAGTCCTACTTCCATTCATTCTATTTCCTTCTCTTCCATGGTGGTAAACATTCTCTGATTGCAAGTCCAAGTTGAGAGAAGTCATGTGATTGCGTAGACCAGAAATTCCAGAATCATCCGAAAAATTCAAGTCTCCTTCACCATAAAGATACCTTGTACTCTCCTGAGAGAGAACAGCACAGCAGGCATCCAGGTTATTATTATTCTATTAAAAAAAAACTTGATGTTAATAATCAGAAGGTAATAAATACTTAATGACTATCATCACCAAAAACACCACATGATAACAGATACATTTGACCCTTTCTGAGAAGAATCATTTTTTATGGAAACGAATTAAAAATTCTCACTATTAATGCAATGGAAAAAACTCTTATTAGTAACAAAAATGAATCAAATCATCATTGCTTTAGGAGATGCTATTTAGTAAATGGATCCATTCATATACAGTAAAATTATAACCTAATTAAAATACAATTTCATTACTGAATAAGGTAATCATTCCACTTAAATATTCAATATTTTAAAAAAAAGTTACGTGATATAATTTAAGGCTTTTCAAACGACTTCCAAGAAAACTATCAATGCATGCATATTCAAGTGCTATACATATTCTTTTAAATTAATGACCCTTTAAACAAATTCATTTGTAGTATTTAAATAAAAAAGTTCTAAAATTCATACTAAAGTCATCTCAATTCACATGCTTCCTCTTAACTTGTGCAAAATATTTACAGCGGTACCTCAGTTCACAAATGCTTTTGTTGGCGAACAATTTGGTTTGCCAACAAAAGGATTAGGCAAAACTTTGTGTTTACAAACTCTACATCCAGTGATAAACACAACTGCAGCCATCTTTCCTGTACAAATACAAACATGGTCATCTTTTCTAAAATCATGGAGCAAATTAAATTTGTGAACCAAGGCACCACTGTATCTATGTATGAATTCTAAGTGCAAAGTAGCCTCCAGAGGAGCTGAGTTCATATCTCTGCCTTTACAGAGCAGCACACAAAACTATTCCTGAAAAAAGATTTTTCGAAACAGAAAGTCAATTGCACAAGAGCAGCAAGAACCAACAAATAGAACTATATCAGACTAAAAAGCTTCTGTACAGCAAAAGAATCAATCAATATAGTGAGGAGATAAAACTACAGAATGGGAAAAATTTTTTTGAAAGCTACTCATTAGGAAGAGGATTAATATTTAGAATACATAAATAACTCAAAAAATTAAACCACCTAAAATTAAAGATCCAGTTAAGAAATGGGCAAGGGAAATGAATAGACACTTCACAGAGGAAGAAATACAAACGGTTAACAAATATATGAAAAAATGCTCAACATCTCTTGCCATTAGAGAAATGCAAATTAAAACATTGCTAAGATTCTACCTTACTCTGGAAAGAATGGTAATTACTAAGAAATCAAACAATAACAAATGCTGGCGAGGCTGTGGTGAAAAAGGAACCCTCCTTCATTGCTGGTGGGAATGTAAACTAGTACAGCCATTATGGAAATCAGTGTGGAAATTTCCCAAAGAACTAAAATTAGAAACTCTATATGACCCAGCGATCCCCCTACTAGGTAACTTCCCCAAAGAGCTTAAGATATCTTACTACAGTGATATAAGCATACCAATGTTTACAGCAGAACAATTCACAATAGCTAAATCCTGGAAACAACCTGTATATCCATCAACAGATGATTGGATAAAGCAAATGTGGTGTCTATCTATGGTGGAATAATTTGAGACATTTGCAAGAAAATGGATGCAACAGGCAAATATAATGGTGAGTGAAATAAACCAGATACACAAGCTTAAATATGGTATGGTATCTTTCATTTGAGTGAGGCAAAGTACAAACAGAATAATAAGGATGGATAGAAGGGGACAAGGAGATGGACCTCTTGCAATAGGGAAGTGGCCCAAGGGAAAAAGCGCAAGGTGTGAGTAGGAGGGCAAGGGGAATTAAGTAGAATAAAGATATGCCATGTACAGAAACCTAATAACCTCAATTAACGTAACCATTATATGCCATTACATGAGCTAAGATTCATAATATCAACAAGAAGAAAAAATGGGATAGGGGAATTACAGGAGGAGAGAGGGCAGGAGAAAGGGATTAAAAAAGAAACAAGCTGTGGTATGTACATATAACCACTCCCAAGATAATTGTAAACTGCATGAACTGCAAACATACACTAATAAAATAATATTAAAAAATCTATTCCAGAGAAACAAAAGACACAAAAAACAAAAGCAGATTGTTTTAAAAAATACTCCAAAGAAGCAGGCTAAACATTAATCATAAATCATCCACAGAAATATTAACTGAACATCTCTCATACGCACAATATTGTTAAGACTGAACTTTTCCTCTAGAAGAACCTGCAACTCAATTTGGGAGACAAATCACGATTTCTGAAAATGGAACATTATTTTATGAGGGTGTGTCAAATAACAAGTGGTACTGAAGTTCAATATAGTTAATACTGTAGGCTACTGTAGGAAAGGACTGGGTTAATGGAGTAGGTATGGCCTGATGGTTTCATAGGATATTAGGACTTCTATGGGGGAAAAATAATTCTTGAAGGATACAGAATGAGTAAAGGACATAAATGTAAGAGTCGGCAAAAGCATGTTCCAAACAAGGTGACTAAAACAGATTTGGCTGGAGTTAAAAGTTTGTATCAGAAGTTTTGTGAAACAAATTGTTGTAAAAGCAGGCTGGGATTTAATAATGAAAAATTTTTGAAAGACGAATCATACTAGAGTTTGGCTTTTATCACAAACAATAGGAAGAGTACTGAAGGTAGATGAACAGAGAAGTAGACACACAAAGGTTATTTGGAGAAGATAATTCTTTTGATACTTAGGATGAAAGAAAATGGCTATCCTTTTGACAAAACAACAGAAGACATGAGCACAACACAATTTGGACATAAGCGAGAAAAAAATTCAAAGAGAACTGGAAGACTAGGAACCTGAGAAAAAAGAGATAGTTTTAGACATTTAAAATTTAAAAAGAAATGATGTTAAAATGTCTCCAAGTAGTCTGATACGAGATAAAATCATGTAAGAAAGCACGGGGCAACAAAGGCATCCTGAAGTTTTATTAAGAAATGATAGTCCAGGGGCTGGGGATTTAGCTCAGTGGTTCCGGCACCTCTCTCGCAAGCACAAGGTCCCGAGATCAATCCCCGGTACCAAAAAAAAAAAAAAAAAAATGATAGTTCACACTGAACAGGTAATATAAAAGAAAAAGTTAGCAAGCAATGGTTGACTTTCTTTCCTTTAAGAACCAACAATTTAATATCTCTCATGGTATAAAAATCACTTTATTTTACTTACAAATCTGAATTGATATATACTAGTTTTTCAAATAAAATTGAAAATTTGATCATAATCTTTATTGACTAATATAGTCACTTTAAGTAGATTTTATCTTTTGTTGAATCTAACCTAACAGGTGCTTTTTGCTAACTTTATTGCCATGCCTAGTAAATTCTCCTGAAGACAAAGCTCACAGAGTCAGAGATCTTATCTTTCTTTCAACTTCTGTCATTGTTCCCAAATTAAAATGTATATTCCTTTCAAATCCAATTCTATATTCCCTTTGTAAATGTTTCATATTTATGTTTACAAAGTTTTCCTCTGAAATTTTCTTGAGGCTCTCAAAAATCACTTCAATCCTTTATAATTATTATTTAATATATTCGTATTAAACAGCAATATTTCAGTCCCAGGTATGTGATAACTCATGAGGGTTTATGGTACTTATCCTTTACAGACCGTTACTTTCTTGGTGCAATCTTATGTTGTCAGTTTTAAACAGCTAAAGACTGTTTAACTCCAATTGATAATTACTGTTCAGAAATATTATTTCATTAGGGGTTGTAAAATGGTGATACTGGCCATATTACAGTTTTAAGATGTCTTCTTCATTTATTAGCATCAATTCTTCTTGAAGACTTACTCTACTCAACTGTTTGGTTACTCTTTGCATAGAAGAGGCAGGATAATTTTTAAAGCTGGTACCCTAGAAATTTCCAAAGCTGGCTAAGATTTATTTTTAGTATTATTATAAACCCCTATATATCTGTAATGTTTTGTGTTTATCATAGCATATGTTTAGGCCAACAGGAACAGCTTCATGTAGGCTCCCGTGTACATATGATATGAGCTGAGTAGTCTTTTTTGGCTTCTTTGCTTTCTGATATGATGAGATATATAAGATCATCTTGCACATGTCCTACTCTGGTTCTGCAATCAGCTATTTCCCAAAGAAGCCTTGATTACTTTTAGTGGGAAACTACAGGAGCCTCTGCTTTAAGTATACCAAACTGGGTAGGATATGAGGTTTTTGGGGTTTTTTTTGGTACCAAGGATCAAACTCAGGGCCTTGCGGTTTTGAGGCAGGTTGGTGCCAGTAAGCTAAATCCCCGGGCCCAGGATGTGAATTTTTAAAGATCGAGGATCATACTTTTTTGTATACAGCCAGAAATCAGCATTCTTTTCAAAGCTACAAAAAAAGTCTGAATCATAACTTTCAGTTTCTCTTTCATTTCCCCCCAAACTTCTCAGATAGTATCAAAGGAAACCCACTGATCACACTTCTCACACTGATTCATTCCTTCAAACATTTACTAACCATCTACTAGGCAAGTAGAAAGGTATACAATTGTTATGTACAGCATCTCAGTCCAATGGAACAGATTAATGTACACATGTAAATACAATGCAGAAAGGTAGAAGTTAGAAATATAGGTAAGGACTATGGGTGGAGGCCATCTGAAAAGGCTTCAGCTAAGGAGATAGGACTTCAATACTAAATTGTACATACACTGAATGAATAGTACTTAATTATTTTAGGAAACAATCTAGGATTTTTAAACATATGGGTCTCTCTTATGAAAATTTAAAAATAGCCGGTCCCAGCACCCGGAAGGAAGCTCCCTGCCTCCATCCCAGGCTCCTAGGGCAGAGAAGCTGAGCCGGTCCCAGCACCCGGAAGGAAGCTCCCCCGCTGCCATCCCAGGCTCCTAGGGCCAAGAAGGTGAGCCAGTCCCAGCACCCGGAAGGAAGCTCCCCGCCTCCATCCCAGGCTCCTAGGGCAGTGAAGCTCAGCTGGTCCCAGCACCCAGAAGGAAGCTCCCCTGCCACCATCCCAAGCTCCTAGGGCAGAGAAGCTGAGCCGGTCCCAGAACCTGGAAGGAAGCTCCCCCGCTGCCAACCCAAGCTCCTAGGGAAGAGAAGGTGAGCCGTGTGGGTGCCAGAAACATCCCCCCCCTCGTGGAAATGAGAAGACACATAAACAAGCCTCAAAAACAGACTTCTGGATCACCTACAGCAACCCCAAAGGGAAATGAGATGGAACACTCCAATACTCAACCACCTGGACTCTCTGAACTGGCAACAAAAGAGGATCTGGGAAAAATGAAATCAGAAATAATTACTCAGATAACAGCAAAGATTGTGCTCATGGTGCAGGACACGATTAATAAATCTAGAGAGGACACAGATAAAAAAATAGAGGAGCTGAGGAACATGACGCAATCCCAACATAGGAAACAAATGGAATCCATAAAACAGATACAGATTTCCAAGAGATTAAAAACTCCATCAAAAGTCTGCGCAGCAGAATGAACCAGTGTGAGGATAGAATTTCACATATAGAAGGTAAGATTGCAATTAGTGAGGAGGAAAAGAAAAATGGCTTTAAAATTGTAAGGAAACATGAGAAATCAATCCAGCAGCTGCTAGATGATGGAAAGAAGAATAACGTAAGACTGACTGGAGTCAATGAAGAAACAGGAGAGAGTGCAGATGACATCAAAAAACTGTTCACAGAAGTGATGGCAGAAAACTTCCCAAGGAGGGGAAAAGAACTTGACATACAGATAAGTGAGGCATATAGGACTCCAGCTAGCCTTAATAAAAAAAAATCTACACATAGGCATGTAACAGTTAGGATTCCAGAAATCCAACAGAAGAACAAAATTCTACAAGCAGTGAGAGAAAGAAACAAATCACATACAAAGGAAAGCCCATCAGAATCACAGCAGACTTCTCAATGCAAACCCTCAAGGCAAGAAGAGCTTCGAGTGATGTATTTCAAACCCTAAAGGAAAACAGCCTCCAACCCAGACTGATGTACCCTGCAAAACTATCTTTCAAAATTGATGGAGAAATAAGATACTTTCATGATAAAGAGCACCTCAGGAACTTCATGAATACCAAACCGGCACTCCAAAACATTTTAGACAATACCCTAGGAAAAGACAATGAGGATCACAACCCCAGGAAACCCAGCAGAATGAATCCATTAGGCGTGACAAATTAAACGCAAAGGGGGAGAATCCAACAAAAAGAAAAAGTCATGACAAGGCTTCTAAAACTTTTGACTTCATCTCCCTAATGAGTGCATAATTCAATCTTATTATTGTACTGATCAGTATTTTTCTGATTCTAGAATTGCACACCATTCCTTGTGCTATACTGGCTATTTATCATCTTATGTCTACATTTTAATTGGGTTATCTATTAATGAGCTCTAAGAATTCTTTATATATTCTGCTCACAGGTTATATGCATTGTAAATATGGTCTGTTTAAGGACTACTTTTCATTTTAATGATGTCATTTAAAGTTCTAAATTTTGATGGAATCTCATTTATCAATGTTTTTCTTTTCTACATCATGTTTTTTGTATCCTAGGTAGTTCTTGCCTACCCTGAATTCATAAACATTTTCCCTTATAATTTCTTCTTAAAGTTTTATACTTTTAGGCTTTCTTATTTAGGTTCATAGATCCCTTCAAGTTATTTTCATGTATGGAAAAAAAGGGTTGAGGTTAATTTTTTATATATGGATACCAGGTGTTCTAGGGCCGTTTGCTGAAACCACTATCTCTTCCTTGGCTCTTGAATCGAGTTTATAGTCTATAAAATGCTAATGTTAAATAATCTTTCAAAACTCAGTGGACCATATATGTATGGTTCTATTTCTAGATTCTCTGTTTTATTCAAATGATCTATATGTCTTTCCTTACACCAACACTGCCTTGATTACTGTAGCTTTAGAAGAAGTCTTAAAATTAGGTAATAAACGTCTTCCAACACTGTTTTTGTTTTTGTTTTTGGCTTTTCTGGGTCCTTTGTACTCCTACATAACTTTTAAATTTCAATATCCAGTTCTTCATTTATAGCAAGTATACACAGACCTGAATTTTTATATATACCTTGTGTTTTCTAATCCTGCTAAATTCAAGTACAAGTTCTAGGGGCTCCTAGAGATTTCTTATTATTTTCTCTGTAGATGATCATTTCATCTACATATAAAGATTTTGCTTCTGCCATGCCAATCCTATCTTAGTTGTGTCATTTTATTGCCAGACTATTTTGGTTTAGACCTATGTTTCAAAGTCTAATGGACAGATGAAGAGTAGGCATATATGCCCTTGTTCCTCACTTTAGGGAGAAAGCATTGCATCATCTCCATTCATAGAAGGAGTTTTTGTTGGAAGTATGGAGTACATGTCTTTGATCTGTTGAGAAGGTTCTGTTCTACTTCTAGTCTCCTGCTAGCTTTTACCATGAACTGCTGTAGAATTTAGTCCAATACTCTTTCTCCAGGATCATATGGCTTCTTCCTTTCCTCTGTTAAAATGATGACTTTTGGGGGTAGATCTTCCAATGCTGAACCAACACTGCCATCCCTATAATAAAACCACTTTCTACATCCTGCCAGATCTGACTTCTAAGAGTTTGTTTTGTTAAACAAATTTCTATCTATGTTCATACTTTTTTCTTCTATTATCTTTATCCAGTTTTAGGATTAGCACAATGTTGAGCTCCTAAAATGAAGGGAGAAAAGTGTTCCTTTTTTCTGCTTTAAATGTTTGATATAATTTATCAGTTAAAATGTTTATGAGCCTGCTGTTGTCATATAGGTAGGTTTTCAAGCTAGGAATATACTTTCTTTAATAGGTGCTATTCAAATTTTATATTTCTTCCAGAGTTAGTTTCATTAATTTGTCTTCTAAGTTACTTCTTAGAAGTTGTCAAATTTATTTCAAAAAAGATTTCTGTAATATGCTTTCTATATCCTTTTAAATTCTGTAAAATCTGTGGTAATGTCTCCTAGTTCTTAATATTGTAATTTAAAAAATGTATAACTGATATTGTGTAACAGGAAAAAAAGGTCTAAAAGAGCAGGGGAATTGGGAGGGGTAGGGAAAGGGAAAAATATGAGAAGAGGAAAAAAATGGAAACAAGGTCTTTGCAAATAGGGAAGGGTGGAGGGGGTGAAGGGAAGGCAAGGGAAGGGGAAAAAAAATAAGAACCAAGAGACTCATGTAATGGTACAAGGTCCCAATGATGAATGTAACTGTATTTTATACCTAAAATGTACCAATAAAGTTAATGGGCGGGAAACAAAAAGAAAAAGAAAATTTAAAAATAGTGAAAAATGCAGTTTAAAATGAAAGTGTGAACTATGCAACATTTCTACACTACTTTGCTATGATTTAACTGCAAAATATAAAGACAAATTTTAAAACACACATTTTAAAGTTGCAAATCATACCTGTTAATAATATAGCTATCTTAGAGAATCCATAGGATCAAGAGGAATGAGTATAGTAGTTCCAAAAAGATCTAAGCAATAATAAAGTCAAGAAGAGAACAGAAGAGGAACTCTTCTCTAAGAGCAGGGAAGTAACACAGCATGACCCTTTTCTTAAAATATTCCAACCCAGTACACTATAGTGAGGATCTCTCAAGATAATGACGCAACTGAGAAAGGGCAAACAGCTCCCAAAAGAGAGGCTATCACCAAATAAGAGATGTTTATGTTACATTTAGAGGTAATTTAATTTGCCTTTATAGTTTAAAAGTATTTTCTCAAATTTGGGAGATTTACACTCTTGATATACTCAAACAAACCAGTTCTTCTTTCTTGTCACATTTTTTGTTTTATCAGCTGAAAAGGAAATTGCCTAGATGCCCAGAATGACTATCAACTCACTTTTAAAACGTATGTCCTGTCTAAGTAACTTCCAAGCAAACAGGTTTCCTTCTAGTCTGCATGGCAAATAGACGAAATCTAAAATAACCTATTTTTAAATTTTTGGTAAAGCTGAAAAACATGCTTAATTATTGTATTTTTAAACAATATATTGACAAAAATAAAAAAAACCAAACGCAATTCTAACTCTGTCCCTATCGGGCCTGTTCCCTCTTATCTTCTATTCTCTATAGAATTTATCTTTTATTAATTTTGTTTTTAACCATTCTAGCAGTTGAGCTAACGGGTGTGTATGTGTGTATGTATATGTGTATGTGTATATTTATTCCTCCTCCCCTTATTGATATATAAGGGCATCTCCGAAGATCATACTGAAGAGAACACTAGAGCTCTATTTTTCGGAAAATATTTTAAGTAATTTTATAAAAGGTTCTGTGTTCTACTCCCAAATAACATTTTAAAACCACTATCACTGGCTATTGAAGTGTTCTGGAGTTAGGAGTGGTAGTACGTGCCTATAATCCCAGCATACAGAAAGCTGAGGCAGGGGGGTCATTGTGAGTTCAAGGTCACCCTAGGCTACAGAGTGAGTTTAAGGTCAGCCTGGACTCTCTCTCTCTCTCTCTCTCTCTCTATAGTGAGATCCTGTTTAAAAACAAACAAACAAACAAACAAACACCAACTAACCAAACGAAAGTATTCTGGATAGTTATTTCAAAATCAAGGTTATCAAATTTGGTTGAAGAACTTGTAGTATGTTCCCATTAATCTTTTAAGATTCATTAACACTCTCAGTGTAGCTTTATTTTACAAGTTCTATTTTATTTGAAAAATTAGGGAAAAGGAACTGGGATCTATGGGGAGACTATCTTTTCCCAAATCTTTTCTCTCCCCATTCCTTCTTTTAACTTCTGACTCCATTCTTATTACTTCCACTCCCCTTTATTTTTTTCCTTTCATATTCTATATTGACAAAGGTGAAAGGCTTTTACCAATTACTTATTATGGGCCTTCTACAATTATTACTCCTGTTAGTACAGGTATGCTAATATTTACTAAGCACTCATTATGAATCAGGTATCTTAGAATTGCTTTACCTGTATTATCATTTAATTCTCTATTAAGTTTTTTTATTTCCTTTGCAGTTGAGGAAAGGAAAGTCAGAAGATGAGTCAGAGGTTAACTAAATTACTGCTAGTAAATGTCAAAATTTGAACTCAAATCTATTTATTACTACAACTTATGTTTTTAATCATCGTATTATAGAAAGGTCAGATAAATGTGGAGAATGCCATGCAGCCCAGATATAACAAGGAACAAGTAGCCAGGAGTTCAGATCACAGACTAGTACAGCCTAGTCAAGACATGAAATTCATTCTAAAGGTTATGGGAACAATCAGGAAGTTTTAAGCACATAAACATGACTAAATCTGAATTTTAAAAGACCCTCTGGCAGAAGATAATGGACTGTGAAGACCACAAGTGGATTAGGATAAAGGCAAGTAGACCAATGAAAAGTACAGATACAAGATGATAAGGTTGTGAACAAAATGTATGTAACCACTTGATATCAAGTACAGATTTGATACAAATTTCCTAACTTTAAACTTTAAAAGTTATTTGTCAAGGTTAAATAAATCCAAGTCTAAAATACTTTTGATAGAAAGATTTCCAGTCTAATCAAATGGAAATACATAAATACAAATATTCAAAATTATGGACTTCTAAAATAAGAACATATTAGTTATTATTATGTTATTAGTTATTATTATATTAGTTGGAAAACTGTAATTATAAATTAAAAATTCAAAAATCGTTTTCCATTATCAAGTCAAACTCCTTCATTTTACAAATAATACAAAGAGACAATATGGAGAACTTTCCCAAAAATACTTGCAGTGCCCAACTGATATGTGATCTGTTTTCTGACTCCTTAATTTAATAATTTTTTTCATTTTTATACTAATATGTGGAATTTTTTTAAAGTTCTGACAAAACAAGAGGGAAAAAGTGAAGCATGCCAACGGCTAGTAAGTATGGGATCATGTATTAATGCTTTACATTTAGAATTCATTTAACCCTTGTATCTACTTTATATGATAGATTATCCACATTACATATGTAGTACAGAGAGCTGAATCTTGCCGAAGGCCACATGACTATTGGACACCAAAGTTCATTTCTTTTTATCACAGCACACTAATTACAACATGAAATAAGTTCAAAATGTTTTCTTTCAATGTTTAAAGTACACCAGATTTGTATTAATAAATTCAGAGATCACTGAACACTGACCTGTAACATGCACCTGGATACAACAACTTCAGGTACTTCAGGGAATTTTTGTCGCAGGTCACGTAAAACCTGAAAATCAATTTGGTGGCTTCCTTGGGCCATTCGTATATTGCCTGATCAGGACTATTTGTACAGTAGGCAATTCTAGACCTTAGTGGAATTAGTACTCATCTCTTCTGTCCAAGCATTTTCTGTGAAAGAAAGAAAAAAATTTTTTAATGAGAATTGATCACAGAATGAAAATTATTGTGGACTTAAAATTTCAGTATAAAAAGGCATGTGCCTTAGCATCCAACAAAATAAACTATGAAAATATTACTTAGGCCTGTAATGCTCTCCATATAGTTAATACTGTTTTTTCAGTATAACTCCTGAGGACAAACTTTCACATTGTCTAATTCCTTTTTATGTGCAAGCACAGGGTCCTGAGTTCAATACCCGGTATGGGGTTGGGGGAAAATAAATATAATAAAACACAATCTCTGAAACTCATTTCTTATTTATAGTATTTCTTTTAACTTCATGAACATTAATATAAAAAAATAAAGTCTGCAAATTTTATGAATATAGGAATTATGTCTTTTGTTCATTAATGTGTACCTAACACTTTACATTCTACAGCATAATAGATGAAGGCATTTTTAAGTACATTTGCTTATGACAGAATTCCAGAGTTCCCAAGAGAGTAAAAGGTCATTTAGATATTTTATTATTCAGTTGAATTTTACTAAATTCTTTTGCTGATATAACTTCAATTTAGTTACATCTCACAGGTAAAAATACAGCCAAAGTTATTTGCAGCACAGATTTCCTAAAAAGTATTTCTATGTAAACCTCCATCCCTCAGCAATTTTACCACTAAAAGCACTAGTCTACAAATGTATTGCAGGAGAAAAGAGACGTACTGCAAATTAGTAAATGATATTTAAAAATAATTAAGGGGTGATAAACAGGCTACAGAACTGCTCACTCTCAGAAAGCCTCCCTTGATTCCTCTTCAGCTACTAGCCCATTTCTCTGTACCTCCCCCATTTTGGGCTAAAGCTCCATGAAACAACTACTCTCTCATTCTTTAAACAATTTCATTTGGCTTCTGAGAGTTATACACTTTTTTTTTTCTTTTATTCACTGGCACCATCTTCTCAGTTTTCTTTGCCAGATCCTCTTCTTTATACCTAATTGTTGGCAGGCAAACGGACCTCAGACATAAGGTTTCTTTTCAAGTACACCTACATTTCTCTTTAAGGTATTAAAGAAAGGTATATTTTATTCAAATATACCTCTTCAAGTAGCATTATACACTAAAACTTGAAAAAATTGTCTCCAAACCCAATCTTTTCCTTGAGCTTCAGAATAATAATATCCAACTATTTGACATTTCCTTTGGCTATCTAAAACTCATTTCAAACTTAACATGTCCAAAATAGAGCTTTTAATTCCCTTATATCCAAGTTAACCCTTTCTCAGTCTTTTCCATTTCTTCATTCATCCAGTTGGTCTTTTTTCCATCACACATTTACTCTACCATCAAGTCTTATCGACAAAAACTACTTTGAATCTGATCACTTTTTCCCAGCCATTAGCTGCTTTTGTCTGAGCCACCATAATTCACCTAGACAACTTACTATTATCAAGTCCCCTAAATGGTCTCCTCACCTTTCATTCTTTGCTCTGGCTTTTCTCTAGTGACCAGAGTCAACTTTGTGAAAAGTAATCAGAGCAATCACTCCCTCTGCTCAAAATTGGACCTGACAAGGCCTCTTGCTAACTACTATTCCTCTACTTTATCTCTTACCATTATCCTTGTTCCTTGGTTCTAAATGATCTTCTGGAGACTTCTCAAAGAAACCAATCAAATTTCTCCCTTTGGGCTTTTGGACTTACTGCTCCTACTGCTTGGAACACTTCCCTGAGATACTTGCATGGCTCTCCCTCTCGCTTCATTAGGGTCTCTGATCATATGACACTTCCTCAGAGACTGCTTCCCTGGCCAACTTTTCTATCTAAAATGCTGCCACACTTCTGTCTCTCTCCCATCATCACCATCCTAATACTGCTTCCTCTCCTTCTACCCCATACTGGGGATCAAATCTAGGGCCTTCACAATGAGCCACACCCCCCACCAACTTTTTTTTAAATAAAGAATTTTGCTAGGATGCTGAGTTGCCCAGGTTGGGATTGAACTCCCAATCCTCCTGTTTCAGCCACCTGAATAGCTGCAATTCCAATTGTGCACCACTGTTGCCCAGCTTATACTTCCCGTATTGGCTGAACAGACAGCTCTTGTAGACTAACTCTTCATGAATAACAACTATGTACACTAGACAATCTATTAAAAACAATGCTTGGAAGGCAGAAGGCACAAACAGAAATGGTGGTGGTGAGGAGGCCAATATTTGGAAGAAGGAAATAGCAGGGATGATCTTCCATTTTTATGTGGCTTTTAGTCAGAAAGCAGGCCTCAGTTGGTTTGGGTAGCTAAGACTCAGAAGAAAATGTAGTCTTTAAATGCTTGTTGAACCAAAGGACAGGCTCTGGCATGACTTCAAAGGCTGAAAGAAAGCCAAAGAGAGGAAGCCCTGAATCCTTTGCACACATATCTGATTTCTAAACCTGAGACAGATTCTAGTAGCCAAGCTAAGGTTAAAGTACCTGATCGGAGATTCCAGAATTTGTAGGTTGGGTTCAGTCAAGTTAACTGTCCACTAAAATGAACCAAACAACAGGAAAAATGGATTCATGCTCAAGAGAAGACAATCAATGGAAAACAACCTCAAGATGACTCAACTGGTGAAATCTGCACATAAGAATTTTGGAAATCCTATTTGATCCAGCTATTTCCCCTTCTAGGTATCTTCTTGATAGAACTAAAGGCATCATATTACAGTGATACATGAATACTCATGTTTATAGCAGCACAATTCATAATAGCTAAATTTTGAAAGCAGCCTATAATGTT